>NC_086283.1:58486802-58799302 GCF_021018805.1 Prinia subflava
CTGCCACTGAAAATTACTTTCAAAAATGCTTTTCAAGCAAAAATATCAGTGGTTCTTGAACAAGTCCTGCAAAGTTCATTTAGCATCCTTCGTCACAAGGTGCAGAAATAGTTGGATATTTACACTTTTAACTAACAGGTAAATGAAATGAGTATTTCACCTTCTGTCCAAGAGAAGAGCCTGGTGTAACTAGCCCAACCTCCCCCAAATAATTCTGTTCTTCATTGAGGTTTTTCCATTAGGAAAAACCCTCCTGAATCACATTCTGTACCTCAGCAAGGAAAATCTGAGAAATAACCAGGTATTGGGAGTTACCTCCTTCAGGCTTGGAAAGAGGTACTTAGAGCACTATGAAGAAGAAGTGATCTCTCTCTGAAGTACGGACAGAATTTTCAGCAGGGGATTTTACCATTAGCCATTACCAGTTACCACTTGGAACTGCACCTGGAGCTGAAGTAACCAGGAAAGCTATGTGAAAAATAAAACTGGTCACTGTAGTCAGACCTTCTTAGGTTGACCTCCTTAGGTGCTTTTTTGAATATAACTCAAGAAGTATGAGAAATCCATGGTTGTGATGATCTAATCTTACTGCTACAGAGGTTTAACACTCAAAACAGTGAAGTCTCTATTTAAAGCCAATTATCACCACCTAATAAAGGCCATAGTGGAAAAGCTGAGGGGCCTTTTCCTTACAGAAATAGTAGCATATTGCTTCAATGTGTAGAACTACCAGCTCCACTATCCATTTTAGATGGAAGTACTTTCCGTTTAGTAAAATGATTATTTTTTTTCTCTCTGATGGTGATGGTGGAAGGATCCCATCATGCAGATAAGGGAAATGTTAATTTTTTACTAATCCTGGAAGAGCAGGAAGTTGAAAGTCAGCCAGAGAAGAATAATAGATTGTTATTTTCTTCTACTGAACATTCAGAGAAGTGTTTTGTTACTCCAAAGAGGAAAGGTGTTTACATCAGACCACATTCTTTTACAGCTCTGTTGTGATAAGTAGGGAAAATAAAACCATGCAACAGAGGTGTCATTCCCACCCACAGTACTGGGTAGAAAAAAGCTGCTATTAAGAAGAGTGCTTTTTTTCCCCATTAGATTCCAGGAAGTGGCATAATTCAATTATTTTTTATTAATATACAGACATTATATTAGAGAATATTTAGGGACAGAAAATTGATAATAAACATTGATACATTAAAGTTAGAAAAATAAAATTAGTCTTTTATACACTCCTTTTAACAAAGCCTAGTGACCACACAGAAAGAAGACTGTACTAATAGAATTTTCAAAAAATACTGCATTGGTGGTGTACACTAGATAGGAAATCTGAGCCAAATTAAATCTGTGGAACATTTCCTAGATATTATGGAGACACAAGATTCTGTCCCAATTGCACACAGTTACTCAGCATTAGGCTGGCAACTGTGTTCCAAGAGAACACTGATATTTTAAATTAAGTAGACTTTCAAGGTGACAGAAACAGTTAAGCAAGCATTGTACATTATATATATGATTGTCAGCAAGGAGAAAGAAGTTTCTTTCCAATGTCACAACCAATATTTCCTAATTAAAAGAAAAAAAAACCAAAACCACAAAGCGATTTTCTGGGAAAGATACATTCTTAACAAATTTACAAGAAAAACATTCCAGTCCTTATGCTAGCTGGAGCTAATATGATGACAGTTTATTTTCATAAATACAATATACAGCGTCATGAGACTGGAGATATGTCTTTCAAATCTGAGAAGTGCATGTCACAGCCACGCCAAACAGTAATTATAAAACACAGACATACTGAAAACAACAAAATGATGCAAAACTTATAGTCTTCAATGATCGTTTAAATCAACAATATCCAAAAGTTCACAAATTCAAAGTAACACATTGATACTAGTGTCAACTTGTAATAAATATATTGTAGTATTGTAATGTATTGAATTCTTGTCTATCACTTATCACAGATCATGACATAGTTACATGTGGCACTAGTCTATGAAATAAGTAACAGAGTTCAATATATTTACTATGCAGTAACTACAATCACTAACATCAGGAATAATTATGTCCTGAAATTATTTAAATCCCCTTCTGTGTATGTTAGCACAAATAAGTACACTTTTCTATTTGAGTTAAATTATCTAGTAAAATTACTGGCAATATTCACTTTTTGATTATCATGCTCATCTTTGAAAATCTTATGCAAAATCTTTTGAAACAGCTTCTATAAAATTTGGAGCAGACATGAGTATTGTAAATGTGCAAATGATGGCAAAAAGGGTAAATGCAACCAGACACAATCTGTCTATGACAGCAGCTGCAAACTTCCACTCACTGCAGATCTCTTCACCCTCATCTTGCTTCCTGAACCGCATTGCTATGAACTGGACTTCCTCCAAGATCTTCACAATCACTGGAAGAGTATCCATTAAAGCTTTCTTTTGCACAAGCTCAATATCTTCTGCTAAAGGGCAAGTCATCTTTCCGCCCTTGCTGCCCAGGTCGTTCTGTGGGCAGCACGGGCTCTCCATGGCGTGGTAGCTGTAGATGGTGTTGCCATTGCTGGACTGGTGCCCGGGAAGGACGTTCACTTCCATGCTGTTTACGCTCAGCTGGTGCTTGGAATAGCTGTATTTGCAAGAGAGGGGCTTTATGTTTTCCCCAGGCTTTTTCATTCGTAAAAACCAGGCACACCAATTCAACAGGATGACACGGACCTGAAAGAGAGTTACAGTGGCAGAAATACAGGAGACTCTTTGGCATTTTAAAAGTTTTTGAAACATTTTGTGACTACTATAGTTTGCACAGTCTCTTAGAAATGCTGATGGATTTCTGTGTTCTCCAGCTATCTGCTTTCAAAATGGTTTTTTTTGAGGGTCTACCTTTCTAGCTAAGGATGGCCCTTTTTTTGGATCTGTCTTGAACATAGGGGTGTTCAATGCCCACTTAGCTTATAAAGCAAAAGAGATGTAAAATCTTACTTTACAGAAGGGTCCTTGGAGACCCATCTTTATCAAACACTCTGAGATCTCTGCAATTGAACAGACAGCACAAAATTTACTGTATGGTTTTCACAGATTTCTCAGATTGTAAGGAAAGAGATACAGTTAAATACTTTGGGGGGGCCAATGTTTAGATTTTGCTGGAAAAAAATCCCTCAGATTCTGTAACATTTCCCATCCCCATTGCTATTGTTTACATAAAAATAAAAGATCTTGGTTGGGTTTTCATGGGTTTTTTTGAAAGCTATTTTATACTACTTTGAGGAGTTCAACCACATAATACAGCAGGCTTTTTTTTCAAAAGAGTGAATCAATTACATTTAGCAATTCAAAATCTGAGTGCCACTATTAACTGCTGTCATTTCCCTGTGTGCTGGTGCATCACAAGATGCTCCAAGGTGTACATGGCAGATTGTGCCTCATATGTTTCTTGTCAAGGTCACTAAATGAGCTAACTGGAGAGTGCATCCAGATTTTTTTTCCAGTGAACTGATCTTCAGCTGTTTGGTCTGAAATCTGAGCCTGCTAGAATTCCTATTGTTAACAAAAGGCAGTAGAAAGGCTGTGGATTCAGTAATGTCTTGTGTGAAGAGCAGCAAACTAAATTAGCAAAATCTTGTAATCTTAAGACCCTTTGTTATGCATACAAAATGAGCCTGTACGATGTGCTTTAGAGGCACCACCCTCCATGCAGACAGACATCTTTGATGACTTTATCATCCTGGCTGCAAGCCAAATAATCTGACATCAAGGAGAGAACAGATGTGGACTCTGGTTTCCCTTTTGAGCCTTACTCACAAGGACGCCCTGTGTAATCCTGTTCCTCTTACTTCGGTCATGTTTGACTTGGGACCGCTCTTTGCCTCCAAAGCTGTTTTAGATAGAGGAAATGTTTGTACAGTTCAGATACAGGAATGGGGAAATTACAGCTAGCAAGTTGAGTTCCTGCTATAATGACCAGCATAATTTCAGAAAGTAGGAAGCATTAATAACCACAGATAGGAATAAATAATAATAATATTATATTATTATTATATATTATTATATTAATATTATATTATTATATAATATTACTATTATAGTAATAATAATAATAGTAATAATAATATTAGCCAAAACCATTGACCAGTGAAAGGCAGTTATACAGTTTTTTAATTCTACAATGTGAGCTCTTCTAGGTCACAGCCCTGTACCATTTTCTGTGAGCCATTTTGCTTCTCCCCAAGTAGTGAATTTTTTGTTCTTCATCATTGTCATCATTTTGGCTGAAATAGAGTTGGTTTTTTCCCAGTAGCTGGTACAGTGTGATGTTTTAGATTCCATGTGAGAATAATGTTGATAAAACACTGATGTTTTGGTTGTTGGAAAGTAGTGCTTACCCTGAACCAAGGACTTTTCAGTTTCCTGTGCTCTGCCAGTGAGCAGGTGCACACAATGCCATGGGGAAGCATGGCCAGGACAGCTGACCTGAACTAGCCAGAAGGATATTCCAGAAGGATGTAAAGTATGGGGAGTTGGTCGGAGGCTATCATTTGCTGCTCAAAACCAGGCTGTGCATCAGTCAGCAGGTGGTGAGCAATTATATTATGCATCACTATCTTCTGTTGCATTTTATTATTATCTCTCTCATCCTTGCTGTTGTTATTATTATTATTACTGTTATTCATTACTAAAATTAATGTTATTCATATTATTATATTGTATTCTGTTTCAATTATTAAACTGTTCTTCTCTCAACCCACAAACTGTTGGAGTTTTTTTGTGATTCTCATTCTCACAAGGGAAGGGAGCTGGGATGTGAGCAAATGGCTGTCTAGTACTTAGGTGCCAGCTGGGTTTGAACTATGACAGTCTTGAAAGACTGTTTTCCATTATTCATATTATTTTGCTTTAAATATTTCATTATTTCCTCCATAGTCACCACGAACAAATAATAACCTATAGTGTTGCAGCCTAAAAAACTGATTCTGCCTTTAATTGAACTTACTTAATTATAATGTGTTCAGACTGCTCATGGACACAAAATGGGACAATATGGAACAAAATAAAGGTTTTAATTGCTAGCAATGTGTCAACAGTGTGGGCTGCAAAGGAGAGAGAGAAGTTAACTCTCTAGGTCTGTTCCAAAACACTAAGTCAGACAAACTTTCTTATTAGAAAATGTTAATATGTCTGACTTAACTCTGAAATGAGATGTGAGGTGAAAAAGCACTTTTATATAGGAATGCTGCTTTTTCTTTCAAGACAGAGTTTTTTATTCCTTAGGGAAATTACATTTAACTACAGTCAAACCCATTTCCCACAGAAAAATAAATACCCAGAAGACAGTAACACAGCTTTTAATGAGCTTGGATTTCAAATACCCTGTTTCCTTGAAAACACACACACTCAGGCATCAATCTGTTCTTGTCATACCAATTAATTCAAGAGAGAGTTGCATCATACAGGTTTTTGGAAGACAGCTGAGTATGATAATATTAATCTATACTCTCACCTGCATTGTCATATATGGATTTCTATGAAGGAAGTGTACAAGTACAGCTGTCTTCAGAGGTCAACAGCCCTTCTGTAAGCCTCTCCTTGCTATAATGCAGCTGTGCATTATAGCTAGGAGATATTCTGTGATCTTCCATCACAGCCACCTGCCTGGCCTAGTCCAGAGCGGACAGTCTCCAATTAAAGCTCTCTTGGTAAGGGACATCTGCACCTGAGCAGAACTGTGCATGTCAAGGTTTGAGGCATATCAAAAGAGAAGCCTGAAACATAACAAACCTGCCTTGGGCACAACAAAGAGCCAGAGTTATCTTGCCTTTTCCCACAAAACCCCTTCTTCCCTCAGTGCTTGGTCTCTCCATATCTCTCTCCCATACAGCAGTCTTGGATGTCAGTAGAGAAAGGTCAGTTGAGCCATAGTCCATACCTGAAGTTATCCACTCCCAAACAACTCTTCAGCTGAGCCTTCTGTAGTGTTCTTTTCTCTGCTAGCTCAGCAGACATTATCAAAAGTGTCAGTCAGCCAGCAGCTCTCATTTCTCAACCAGGTAGCCAACAAATGCTCTGACTGAACCTCTTCGATTTGAATTTGTCTCTTGGAAAAAGCTTTGTAAGTCATCAAAGATTAATAGAAACCAAGGCACAATTCTAAGCAGTGGAATAAGGGAAGCGAACACCTACAGAGAGGATAAACACTAACAGGCACTCTCCTCCCTCTTCTGTTGCAAATTGCAAGCACAGACCCTTTGAGAGACAAGCAGGGAAAATAAACTGCTCAACTGTAAATGGTTTAGAAAGCAGATGTGTTTAGAAAATGCATCCATTCTAATCTTCGGGTCTGCAGAAGCTCCCACACCTGGCCAATTGTCCCATGCCTCCCCCTGCAACTGACTCCAGCAGACAAATCCATTTAAGCAGGAGGTGATAACAATCTTGTAACAATATCCAATTAATCAAGGTTAGCATTTGCAATAAACTGATGCCTGTCTCTGACAGGAAGAGGACATTGTAGGAAGTAAGCAAATGGTAAGGGCAAAAGCTGGTACTGGAAATGAAGTAAAATGTAATGCAAAATTTTTCTTCTTTCTTACTTCTTCACTTGTTGTTGTTGGTTTTGGGTTTTTTTTGGGGGGGGGGGGGTTGTGGTTTTTTTTACTGTGTGAAAGTCATTCAAGGTATCTCTGTAAGAAACACCTGACACAGGTGGACGGGCAAAATTGAAAAAAAAACACCAAACCAAAATAACAGTAAAAAGAATAGAGACGGAACTTGAATTCTAATAACTGAGCCTTGGCCATGTCTTGTAGAGTAAAAGTGCCTACTTTTGTGAGGTCAACCTCTTCCTTACACACTTGGCATTCACTCTTTTCCTCTTGAGATCCCTCAGCCCTGTCAGCTTGTCTTGTCTACAGCTTTTACAGTCTATCATCTGCATTCCCAGTAATGCCTTCCACAGTTTTTCTTCTTGATGGCATGTTTTGTAATGTATGCCAGTTCAGCTGTCAGGCCGCTGAACAAGGCTCCTCCTGAATGAGAATTTGCCACACATTGTGTTTCCAGCCAAGAAAACAAGAGACTGGGAGAGAGCAAGAGGTGACTTGCAGGGCCTGTGAGCAGGTCTAACATGAACCACTGTGTCTGGACTCCTCAAAAAGCAGTCATATGGGTTCTGGTACACTGCTGCAGACTCTGTCCATGTAGACATCTGAAGCATGTTTCCCTGATTTGTGCCCACGGGTTTTGCCTACGGATAGGTTCATCCAGAATTCACATTCTCTGCTGCTTTGAAAGTAAGAGGTTTTTAAATCATACAGCACTTCGGGAAATAATTGTAAGTAGGCTTAATTGTTATTTGACTTAAAAAAGATTGCATTGAAGCAGCAGTTTATTTTAAGAGAGGAATTAGAAAGCAGTTCTGAACTTGGGCTGACATTGGTAACCATGTGATACTCAATTATCCAGCATGGCAGGATAATTGTGCAGCATGACAAATATGGTGAACATGGTATCAGAGGATGTTGTACAACCAGACTCCTACAAACAGGGTGATAGATATTTGACTGTGACTATCTGTATCTGCTTCTGCTTTTGTTCTTTTTCATTCTGTAAACACAACTAGACCTTGCCTATTCTAAAATCTATTAGGAAAAAGAGGGGGAAAAACATAATTTTCTTTTAAGTTGAAAATCTAAAGGAAATATTCCATTTGAAAGCCAGCTGGCATTGATTCCAGATCTCACTGGGCTGACAAAGTCTGCTGCTGTAGAGAAAAGAGGGTCTACATGCTAATGCACTTGGAATAGATCAGATGGCAGCAGAAAAACTGCCCAGTAGAGACTGGTGTTTGTTTAGCACATTCTGTCAGTACTGGTGTCTGCTGGATAAGAAATTAAAGGTTTGCACTTGCAAAGTGTGTGCTGAATGAGGTAACTTTGTCATGACTCAACCACTCCATCATAAGGTTGAAAAGAAAGGCTAAATAGGAGGATTTTTTAATGGAGAAAAAGAGAAACTGTTTTTAGTGGAAAAGCACATTTAGTATGCTTGTTCTTTCCCTTCAATTGCAAACATAAGTATCAACTATGCTGTTTGTAACTGAGTCTTCAGATTAATGGAGAGCAACTTCTGCCCCTCACCTGTAACAAGTTTACTGTAGCTTTTAGACCATTTTCTTTTCTTTCAGTAGTAACCTCCTGAATGTTTATCACCAAAGCTACTTACCCATTTGGGCATCTTTCCTGCTTGGGGGTCATGATGGTGAAACTGCAGAACCAGCACTGTCACCACCACAGACAGACCAACGATGACCATGATGCTAGCGAAATACTGAGCTGCAAGCAAAAGGAGGACTTGGTTAAGGGTCGAAGAGGATACAAAGAGCAGATGCCTCAAGATCAACATTTGAGAAGTACTGCATCACATCTGAACACCCTCTTCTCTGGTCTACTGCACTGGAGCCTTTGAGGTGTGTATCTGGTCAGCTCCCTCCTGTCCTGTGAAGGAAGGCCTAGAACACATGAAAGGTGAAAACTGTTTTTTGTCTCTGAAGAGGAGTCTAGGGCCTCACAGTAAGAACACCTTTGTGCCTGCTGCCAGGACAGTGAGAAGCTGAGCTGACAACACCAATTGTACACCAGCATTCCCAGTCCTAGGCCTTCCTAGGTACCTGCTGGTGGTACCAGCAGAACTGCTGGAGGGAGATGCTGTCCTGATGGTGTCTCTGGATCCCTTCAAAAAGTGTCACCAGTTCCCCACCTTTGCCCCACTTCTTCTCCCAAGTGATTAGGCATATTTCTCGTTACTCTTCTTAGCCCTCAAGATCACTTCTTCTAGTTCCTATGAAAGTAAACTATAGCCTCCTTGAATGCTAAATTTAAATCTGCTGTGCAGGAAAGAAACCAAGACCTTGAAAGCCTTGAGGCTTGAAGCCATATCTCCTAAGTGGCAGTACAGCTCCCTGATGCCAGGAGTGAGGTTGATGCGCTGGAGTGTAAAGCAGAATTACCCACAGGGGTAATGACATTTGAAGGTTCCAGTGGCAAAATACCAGGGAGCATTACTGTTGGCTAACATAATGGTGCAATGTGGGAGAGCACATCACACTGCCCCAGACTGCAGCCTCTTGCAACTCCTAGCCCCCCCTTCTGCAGCTTGAAGGAAAAGAAAAAATTCAATCAAAGATCCAAAGCAAGTATTGTTCTGCCTGTATTTCCTAATACCGAATCCCACTGCTTCAGGAGCAGAAAGCTTGTCTAACAATAATGAGGTTCTAAGGCCTTCCTGAAAATAAGGGTGCAATTGCTTCAAGAGGTATGGCTTTTCATGACAAAATGAATTATGTAGATAGATTGGAAGAATAGTCCCAAGGGTGAGATGAATTTAAAGGTCTCTATTGCACTTATTAATAGAGAGGAGAGTCAACAAGCAGGCAGAAGCAGAGCAAAACAGGTTTCAGGGAAGCTGTTACATGCCCCATGTAACAGAAACACAGCAGTGTTGATATTGTTGGTTTAATTACTGCCATGAGTCACTAATAACTTCCTTAAACTCTATGCATTTTGATGCCACCAGACTTGAAAGGCCTGAAATGATCCATTTAAAATGGCTTTAGCGAAGATTTTTCACATATCTTTGGAAAATTAGTCACCTGGTTAAACTTGGAAAGAACCTGATAATATCTGACTCAAGATCCTAGCCAATGATTAGCAGAGGAATTGATACTCCCAGGTTGGTTTTTTTTTTATGCTGTAAACCCAGGAACAGATGTCAGGAAGCTGCTGTGTAAACTTGCTAGTAAATAGAAAAAGTTCTCTCCAGAAGAGACTGGGAACCAGAGGGGAACCAGGGACTCATAAAGCAAGATACTTTATAGTTTTGCCTGGTGGTAGGCAAGGAGGAGGCTGGAGATGTGCCATCTGCATTTTGAGGGGATGAGTGGGGTGCTCCTGTTCAAGGTACACGTAGGTCTTCAGTTGGAATGTAAGGATGGAGGACACAGTGCATGGTACTTGAGCCCTATGTGTTAGTATAAGGCAGTCAAATGTGTACAAGCTATCTGTGAAATCTGGCAGGTAGATCTATGCCCACCAGGTATGGGGCGGGTGCTGTATTCAGAGAGAAAGTCACAAAGTCCTGGAAGTGCCCAGGACTGCTCTAAGGCTGGATTTTGCCAGTCCTGAGAAGAGACCAGTGAAAGTGGAGGAAAAAGATAGCAATGACTGGCACAGCTGCTGGTCTTTGACGTCTCTAGCTGGAGATACAATGAAAGCTGTTGTCTCCTTTTGTGCATCAGGAGAAGGTAGAACTAATAGCCATTGATCACAAAGGAATTGCTAGATTACACGCCCGTGCATCTCCTTGATTGAAAACCTGACTGTCCTTACAATTGACGACCCGGCAGGGATGGCCAAAGGGTCTAGACTCAGTGACCATTCCCCTGTATGGGAAGGAAAGGCCTCAGAAGTCAGTGGGTATGTCCACAAGGCAAAACATTCCTGGCTCTGAAATTATATCCTTACTTACTCAGCATTTTCTGAGCTTTTCTTCCAGGGTTTAATCCTACATCCTCTTTTCTGGCAGCAGAAAACTTAATCTTACTGCAGCAGGAGAACTGATGAGGAAAACTCCTGTTCTGTCCTTCATGCACCTCCTTAAAAGCATGGCCTAATCTTCCAGTCTGCTCATTAATGTTACTGACAGCCTTTTGCCCTCACACCAGCAAGGTCAAACTCATCACTTGGTGACAGCTAAAAAGGCTGCTGTCCCTGTTCTCTTGTGAGGTGCCAATTCAGTTTTGCCATGGCTCAACAATGTTTGTCAGAGGGACACGGGGGAAGGGTTGCCACATATGCCGTGTCCAGGAGGCAGCCAGGAGAAGATGGAGAAAAGCCTTGTCTGTGGGGAGACCTTGCCTGGCCACCAGTCCATGTCTGACACGGGACAGGCAGACAGCAGGGGAACACTGAAGACACTGTACCCCACCAGTCAGATGGTGAAAGCTCTCCAGCAATGGACTGCCCTGGGACACTGTGCTGGGCCAGTGGTCTCCTGCCAGCAGGCAGACTTGGGGAGGAGCCGGGCACAGAAAAAGCAACTGCACCCCAAGGGTGCTCTTTGGGGCTGTTCTGTCCCTTGCCTTTTGACTCACTGGGGGCTTCTTGAGTCTTAGGCTTTTGCCCTTAGCCCCAGCCTGCCTTTTGGCCCTCCTGCTCTCGCTGGCTCTTGGTCACCCTCGTGTCAGTCCTGCCTCCCTGTGTCCCTGGCCAGCGCCCTCCCTGCTTCGTCTCTGCGTCCCTGCCTGAGCCACAGGCGTGCCCACCGCCCATCCTCGCCGAGGTGGGCCTCCTGCCCGATCCCCGTCCCCCCGTGTCCGCCCCGATCCTGCCCGATCCCCGTCCCCCCGTGTCCGCCCCGATCCTGCCCGATCCCCGTCCCGCCGTGTCCGCCCCGATCCTGCCCGATCCCCGTCCTGCCGTGTCCGCCCCGATCCTGCCCGATCCCCATCCCCCCGTGTCCGGCCCGATCCCCCTGCCCCCGTGTCCGGCCCGATCCTGCCCGATCCCCGTCCCCCCGTGTCCGGCCGCCCGTGGCCGCAGGAGCCGTGCCCGGGCAGGCCGCGGGCACAGCTCTGCCTCGGGACCTCGGCGGCACTCCCCGACCTCCCGCGGTAAAGCCGTCTTTTCCCTCTGCTTCCTCTCTCTCCCTTACTCCCATTTTTCTTCCTCTTGCTTTGTCTAGCCCTCTTCAGGAGGGGTAACTTATTTTTATTTTGTCATTCGTTACCAATAAATGGTTCTCAGATACAATGTTTGTCTTGGTTGGCCTAATTTCGTTCCGGAACATCCATGATTAAAAGAGCTCCTTGCAGTTCCCCACAGTGGAACATGACATCACCTCTGGTTATGACTATGACTTGGCCTTCTCCAGGAACCCTGTGAGCAGAGAAGCCGTGCTGCTGAAAGGATCAAGCTACAATGCTCATGGATAATACTTCCTTGGAGCCACTGGACTTCAATGTTCACTCATTCTACCCTAGCCCCACACTGCCCTGAATTAGCAAACTCTATTTCTGGGTCTCCACTGATGTTGATGAGCACAAAAACAGGATGCTCTCCTGTGAGATGGGGCATTGGGGAGACAAGTAATCAGCTCTAGTTTCCCAAGCAACAGCCTTGGCCTAGCCACCAGACTTTTTCTGGCAGTATTTTAGGCACCATCCTAAATCCTATTTATTCATTTAGTGCTTTGAAGCTATTGCTCCCACAAAGTCCTACACCCATGTATCTGTTGGCAGAGGTAAAGGCAAATCTGTTTTTACAAAGAAGCTCAGCCTCTTTTACTTAAACTGCAGGAGAAAAATGCTTAACGACTCCCACTAAACATCTCTCTATGCCCTACTTGTCCCCCCTAGATCAGCTTAGAATCTTTAACAATTCTCTTCACTCTCGGAAGTGTCAGGAACAGCAATCCCAGATCAGGGTGCATGTGAAAGGCCAGGAGTCTGGTGCTGATAATTCATCTGCTCTGAGGCAGAGCTCAGAAGTGACTGACACATTCTGGAGAGGAAGTAGCTCATTTGCACTCTGCCCCGGGAAGCCTCCATAGGCCAGAAAAATGCACCAGAAGACCTGAGTGTGGACCCCCTCAATACCCCTGACTTACACTGCAACATTCTTCAGGGATACTGAGGTCTGTACTGGTCGCTTCTAAATGCTCTTAATAAATTTTAAAACCTGTATGCTGCTTTCTTTAGCAGAGGTGAACAAAACAGCTGGTTTGGATGCTTGATTGAACTTTAAGAAGTGCAAATATTTGCTCTTGTACAATTGATTTTCTTCCTTTTCTTTGCCTGAGGCATTATGTAACATACTATCTGGACAGCAGTTTTAACATCTAGGAGTTGTCATCATCTGTCCCAGGACAGTCAGCACACAATCAGATGCTGTTGTTATAACAGATATGGATCTCATAAAACCACAGATAGTCTGAAGGTCTTTTAAAAAGTCATTGGCAACAGCTATTTGTTCTTTGCAGGAATACTCTGATGTCACCCATATGAAAAGGTTAGCAGTGGTTTGAAATTCCTAATTTGAAGAGCATTCAGTACCATTTTTGGATGTTTTTTGTCATTATCTGATGTTAGAGAAGCATCTTAGGATTATTTTAGAGATCTTTTGGAAGACGTACATCTGAAGTGGAACTGGATAAACCTCAAGGACTGATTAGGGACAGGATAAAAACCCAGAATCTCTAAGACAGATATTTTGCCTTGATTTTGTCACTGAACAGTCATATCATATCATGTCAATCATATCATGCCAGCAGTTATCATATGACCCAGATTTGTTAACATAGTCAATCACAAGAAAGACAGAGCATCTGCACTGTGACCAGTTACAGTCTTGTTCCTGTGAAATACTAAGGGAGGGAAGAAAGTGTTGTGCTCAGGTATTCACACTGATCCCAGGCTGGATGTTGAGTGCCTTCCACTGGTGTTTCTGTTTCTATTCTACCTTTACAGAAAACATCAGGTTTTGCATGTGAAATGAATAACTGGATTAGAGCCACTCTAAGTCTGGTAATTTCAGCCATTCAGGGCTGAATGCTTTGTGCTTCTTGTGAGCTCAGAATGAGATATTCACTGCTCCTCCTTCTGGAAATGGTCCACCTGAGAGAACTAAAGCTTGTGGAGGTTGATGAAAACCTCAGATATCAGCTGGGGGGCTTCCAACCATTTTCTCCTATGGTAGGGACCAGGCCTGGTGCTGTGCAGATGCTGTGGCGGTCTACAAAGGGCAATGGTAGAGTTACTCAGAGATGAAGAAAATCAAAAGACAGAAGATAGTCTTTTTATGAATTACTGTTGTACACAGATAGCAAAAAATACATATGATTATGGTACTTGTGTTTTGAAATTCTTCTCCTTCCATATTCTTTTAAAAATAGAAATGGGAGTTTGAAAAGTAAAACTGTTCTCTTATTTTGTTTGATTGTATTTTTCTGTAAAGAAAAAGCATCCAAGACTCTTAGCTTTGGGAAAAGCATCACTGATCATGGGGAATGAAACTGTAAGAACTGCCATGAATGAGCATTTCTGTTTCATTAAAGAGATTTAGCAGGGTCCTAATTCTGACAAGGTACTACACAGGACAATAAAAGGATAGGGGGGAAAAGTACTTCAAAAACTCAAAAAGGGACAGAGTAAAGTGAGATGGCATCAGGTGAGAACATATTGGAAGATGACAAAAAATATAATAGGGATTAATCTAATTTTCTCTCTAGTCAGAACAAGTAACGCCTTATGTTGGGAACTTCAAACAATCTGTAACTCCTGAAGGCGACAAAGCACACATTGCTTCCCTGTCCTAGTAATTTCCAGTCTCATTTGCTGTATGACTGAATGCAAGAAATCACCCCAAGCATCTGCTGCAAAAGTACTGAACTACAGTGCAAAGTGTTCATGCTTGCTGAAATGGCGTAGGTATGGTAAGGAACAGCAAGAAGGGGACACAACTGGAAAATATCCTCATAATGGAGCCCTAAGCAGCAAGTAAGTTGTGATTTTTAAGAAAGCAGAGGAGCTTAGCAAAAAAACCCCATAGAAATACAGTTTTGCTAACTGGAGATGGAGATGACTTTATTTTTATTGTGCTTTATTTGATACATCCAGCCAAAATGTCAAGCATCACATGGATGATAATCATAGGAAGTGCCAGTTCCTCATATTTATGAACCTCATGTCCCCCTTTCAAATGTTTTTGCATACCAGTTTCCTGCTGTTTCCCACTTTCTGCTATAAACTCCTTTTAAAGCAAAATACAGACTCTTGATCCAAAATCAGTGGTGCTATTTTGGAGAGAAATGGTAGAAAATAAGAATTTGCAGTGCTTTGGAATCATTTTGGCATGGAAAACAATCAGAAATTATTAACCACTTCTCCTGTGCAAGGGGAAGTCTCAAATTACAAGGTATAAAATGTGTTTACAGAAGAAATGAATCATCTGACTGGCCTGAGACATCTGAACATCTCTTTTCAGGTTTGCTTTTGGGCGGAAGCGTGCATTATCTGGTTTGACAAAGTACTTTGAAAGTCATACTTCCTCAGAGCATGGGCTAGGATGGATGGAGAGCTGCTAAGTCAGAGCTTATTGCAGCTTTGGTCTAAAGCTGAAAGAGTCCAGCCGTGGGTGCTGCTGGTTTTCTTCCATGTGACTGTACCTTCTGTGCTACCTGGGGCCTGAACTCAAAGCCTGAAGAGCTTCAGATCAATACAAGTGCAAAGAGCTGTGTGAAGTTTTCAAAGCAGGCATTTTAGGGTCTGTCTCTGCACAGTGTCACCTAGTCCTCACAGTGGTGGGACTGCAGCACAGGAAAGCAGAGGTAAATGTAAGATGGGTGGGAGATGTAAGTTCTGCACAGCCTGTGTCTCACTGCAGAATGGAACAAGAGGTAAACCTGTGGCTTACTAGGGCTGGGGACTGGTGTTTTCTTAAAGCATCTATTGGTGGAAGCAGACAGGAGTACAGCAGGAGGGGAGAAGTGCAGACAGTGCCATGTGGCCCTAAAAGTTTTGTCCCTCTGGAGGTGATATTGCAGGCATGGGAAAAGAGGAGTCAGGGTGATGTGCTGGTTAGGCTCCTCACTGGCTTGGCCTAAATTTCCCAGAGCAATGGCTTTTGGCCATGTCTGACTTAACATGGGCTGTGGATTGATCTGTCTTTCTGAAACACTGGCTGACTTTCGTAGGAACTAAATATTACATTAGGAGATGAAGTTTTTAAGTCTATGAGCCCAAACTAGCAACTTGTCTTGAGGCATTATTGAAAACTTTCCTACAGCAGTGCCTGATAAATTTGATTCTGATCACTGCTTTATTTGGTACCACTGGATGTGAGACCACATGATGACCAACTGTGTAATCTTGAGGAGGCTCTAGACAAAGGATATTAATGAAAGGTAAGAGTTGTAGTTAGGAATGTCTGTTGGCTTCGAGGAATTTGTTCCTTAGTGACTTCTTAATGCATGATTTCCTGGTCTTAATTATAAGGTTGCTTTTGGATAGAAAACACAGTTTAATGAAACAGATCTGGGATATGAAGACTTTAAAGGAATTCAGGCAGATGTCTATTGCCTAAGGAAGGAACTCATCCTTTCCTGAGAAATGACCATATAACTATTACCAAAACCAGATCCTTGTCCACTATTATGTACCTAGAATAACAGAATAATTTAAGTTTGAAAATACCTCTAATATAATTGGGTTCAACCATTCACCTAACATGGATCCCAATGTCTTTAAAAAAATAAAATAGTCCTTCCAGTGTAGAGCAAAATACCTCAAATGTAGTTTTCAGTTGAATTACCTAGTCCTTTAATTTCAAAAGACAGAGACTGAGCTTGTACAAAGGCTCCAATTAAAATAAGAGTACTTGCTAATAACAGTATTTGTTTCATTTTGATTTAGATGCTGAACAAGGAAATCAACACAGTGGGACATGGTTTCGTCTTCCTATGTAATGCACTGGATTTTAGTGCAATAATAGGGACTGGAGGGTACATGAAATTACTGGCATTTATAGTACAAAACAAATCTGCATAACTACATAGGTTTTTAGAAAGAGAGAAAAACAATTGTCTTTACCTGAGTATCACATAGGGTCTATGATATTACCCAGTGATTAGTGCAGTGAGACCAGTAGCACATCTGGAGTTCTCTGCATTTCTGTACATACTTTCCTCAAGTAATGAACTCCGGTTTCCTGCTTACATGGACTCTAGGTAAAAGTAACTTTAAAGAGAAAAATTAAAAGTAAAATCACGACTGCAGCAAGATAGACTTCCTGCAAGGCATGATTAAGCTGCAGTAGGAAGGGTAAGTTTAGGACAGTTGCTGCTGTATGGCCACGGTCTGAAAGTCTTTTAGAAGCTCCACTCTAGAGGTTTTAAGTGCCAGGAGGGACTTCCAGTACCCTGTAGAGAAAGAATCCTTGTTTGTAAAGTTGACTTGTGCTGGATTCTAGCCAAACTGTTGTGTTTGTAGATGTCATGGGACTTCAACTTCTTTGATTTAAATGGTCGAGCTTATTGCTGTGCTATGGATGATTAATGTTTTAAACAGAAAAAGAGGCATTGTTCCCTGGTTCAGCCTTCTCCTTTCACTGGCATCTCTGTGGAAGGGCAGGATTCAAGTTTTGAAGCACTGTGGAGGATTTCTTTGCATAGATGTATGCTGTTGAAAACTGAGCTTTAAAAAGAAATATTTTCCCCAAAAGGGAGGGTGTGCTAGAGAAGGATGGAAGCTGACATGCTACTGGGCAAAGAGCAGCTAGCTACTGATGTGAATGAAAACCCCAAGAAAGCTGAATGACAGCATGGGACCAGCCTGTCCAATAGCAACATTTCTTGGCATAGAAAATGGGATTTTTCACTGTGGAAAGGAAAGCTGTACCCATAACCCTAAAGCGGAAGCAGCAGGGTCCTGGTGCTCAAAGGTGATCAGCAGCTTGCTACTGATTCCTAGACCAAGTCTTCTCACTTGCTCTTTACAGAAAAAGAAGTTGACCTGTTCTTAACATATATTAACATGACAGTTGGTAGGCTACTGAGAAATGGGAATCTCTCATCTAGAGAAGTTGGATGTATGGAGTTTGAGAGTCTCTGCTTTAGGCAGCTTTACAAACAGACAGAGAACGCAGAGCACATACCAAGGAAGGGGTGACCAATTTGCAAAGGTATTTGCAACTGTGTTGCCCCACTTGCATCCTTCTGATTATTTAATCTGAGAAATGCTTTGTTATTAATATAATTTGAGGCTCCCCATAATTAAGAGGAACTAAGGTGTGATTTCCACATTGCTCTGCAAATATGTTCCAAATCGCAAAAGTTAGTACTTTTCTTGGTGTCATATTAGATTAGTTGTCCTTTGCTACCTCAATAAAGACACTCCAACAGCAGCTGTGATATTTTCCCATATTATTAGAGTTCAGTAGTTAAAGTTGAGGTTAGAAGAAGAAAGTACAGCACATTAGGCATTATCAGGAATGGTGTGTCCAGGAGGAGCAGGGAGGTGCATCCAGAACAGGGCAACGAGGCTGGTGAGGAGCTGGGAGCACAAGCCCTGTGAGGAACGACTGAGGGAGTTGGGGTTGTTTAGCCTAGAGAAAAGAAGACTCAGAGGTGATCTTATCACTCTCTATAACTCTCTGAAAGGTGGTTGTAGTCAGATGAGGTTGGTATCTTTCTCTACGAAGCAACTGAGAGAACGTGAGGACAGAGTCTTAAGCTGTGCCACAGGAAATATAGATTTGAATTAGGAAAAAGTTTTTACAAAAAGTGTGACAAAGGATTACTCTTCCCAGGGAGATGGAGTCAGCATCCCTGGATGTGTTTAAAAAAAGACTGGACATGGCACTCAGTGCCATGGTTTAGCTGAGGTGTTAGGGCTGGGTTGGACTCGATGATCTTGGAGGTCTCTTCCAACCTTTTGATTCTGTGATTCTTTGTGATTCTGTGATTATTGTCTTTGAAATAGCAAAGGCTGTGAGGGTGCATGCAGATCCAGAGAGGTGTGGATGCATGTTTGTTTTCAAAAACTCAGGCCCTAAGAATATAATGCAGATTTTTTAAGCATATGGAATTATGTTTTCAAAGCATCTCTGCACACACATGCATGAAGACCAGTAATAGTGATTCCTCAGCAGATCAGCAAGGCATCTTTCTACTTCAAGATCAAATATCTGCATCCTTCACAAATCACATGCTTTAAAAGATTTGTTTATTCCTGCAACCTGCTACTAACCATGCTGATTCTTCAAAATTTGAATGAGCTTTCCAAATATACTCCTTCTCCTCATATTAATTCTGAGGATTTTAACTGAACCAGAGATCACACTGAAAAATTGTGATCATGACCTGGCATATTCAGTTCAGCAGCTGAAATATCTCATTTGAGATCACCTGTAAGACCACTGAGGAAAAGATGCTATGTTACTTTTTTAGACTAAGGATAAAGGTTTCAGAACTCGAGATCATGTGAAAGTGCACATCCCAGCTTTGAGTACTTGCTGAACAGGGGCTGTTTGGGTGCAGATGCCAAAAGGATACGCAGGCTTCCTGCAAATTTGGAGGGGAGCAAGGAGTTAGGGGCAGGGTTTTAAACTACAAATACTGTGGAAGGGAGATAACAACCCAAATGTAAATGCAGAAGTAGAAGACAATGGTGGAAAAAATGCTGTTGGGTAGTTGGAGCAAGAAAGACCTCAAGAATGGTGAAACAAGGTGGAGGAGCTCACCTCCAGCGTGAGAAAATGCATTAAGTCTGGGGAATACGCAGGACCAACTGAAACTCTGCACTTAGTCATGATAAAAAAATGTTGCTGGAAAACTGAAATATTGAGGGACATTTCTCACTACCAGAAGCTCTTCAGGAGAAGAAGTATGTGAAGAAGCCCCTTGGATGTGAGGGGCATTTGTCTGGATGGGCAAGAGCTGCTGAAGAGTTGGTGGATCAGCTTCAGTGAAGAGGCCAACAGGAGTGATTCTGTGGTGAGAGTGCGTAACAGACAATCCAAAGACAGTGGACAAAGGGACTTCTTAAACAACTCAGGGAAATCTGTCTATCACAAACCCTCACTGGCACCAGGGCCTTGATCTACCCTGATGACTGCTGAAAAGGCAGCACATATATTACGTATAAGCAGGAGTGGTGCACAGTATGCTTTACTAACAATGAAGAACTGTTGGAAACATGATAATCAGTGAAGCTCAGGACCATGAATTGAGTCAGGACTAAGAACAGCAGAGCATAGACCTTGGACTTCAGGTGAACAGACTTGTCATTTTAGGGGGGAACTAGTAGCTGGGATCCCACTAGGGAATGCTCTGAAAGATAAAGCAGCACAGGAAAACTGCAAGGACTTAAAGCACAGCACCTCAAAATGCAAGAAATAGGTAAGCACACCAGTAGATGAGTGTGGCTCATCTTCATGAGTGTGAATTCATGTTAAGGCTTCAGTGCAGAAGGGAGGGGGTTGTGGGAAGTAGGGACAGGCTACAGAATGAAAATTTGGAAGCACTGTCTGGTCATTACGGTTGGTTATGGTCACCATGGTCACAATGTTAAAACTCATTAATTGAGACTGGCAAGGGAATCAAGGGCAGTAGGAAGAGTTTCTGTCACTACACAAACACCACACAAACACCTGAGCAAGGCAAACATGGACTTGCTGCTGAGAGGAGGGCATGATTTGGTGACACTGAAGAGTGATAAGGTCAAGGCAGTGTGTACTTTGCCTCAGTTTGAACCATCAAGGTCTCTGACATCTCTGTATTTACAAATGACTCAAGGATTAGGAACACAATCAGCAACAGGTAAGGAAGGCCTCATGGATTGATTTTGAGATCTGACCCTGCTCAGATCCACGGGATCATCAAGAGTCCTAAAGGGATCATTGCAAGACCAAGGAGATGGAGAAAGACAGATGTTGCATCCGCTTCTAAAAAGCTCAAAAGGACAATCCAGAGAACAACAGCTTTGTCATTCTGACTCTGTCCTCGAGTAAATCAGGCAGCAAGTCCTCAGGGAGCATTTCTGGACAGATGAGGAAGAGGGTGGGGATTTGGAACAGCCATCCAGCATTTAATGAGAATAAATCATGTCAGACCAATGTGATGGTCTGCCATAAAAAAATTGAAATATTTGTAGACAATGAGAGAGTAGTAGATATAATTTGCAGCAACTTTAGGAATTCTCTGATAAGCAGAAATTGTCTGTTATTGCAGCATCAAAGTCTGCAAAAATACATAATTATTCATAGCTTTTCTTGGTACAAATCCTAGCTGCTATGGTAGAAGACTGTGTTAGTAGAAACTGTTCAGGTTAATGCTTGTGGACTGGCCATAGGCAAGTGTACCCCTTTACAAACTCTAAATGGGATTTGTTATGTATTATATGCAGCAAAGTTATATCAACAGTGGTTCTAAATAGCTTGTGTCTTCTCTCTACACACAAGTTTCCCTTAGAATTGTATCTGTCTCCGTTGTGTCCTAGGTATATCTTCAGAAAGAGGTTTTATTAGTTTTTTGGAAGCTCCTGTATGAATCAAATCCAAGAGTCCTGCTGACTTTCACTAAAATGTGTATGTTTTTTGGAGGCTTCCAGAAACTCTTGCCTATATGTGCCATTGTCCTTACTTTTGCATGCTTATCCTCCTTCCCCAGAGTCAGACCTAATTTTAAAGCCTTGAAGAGAGATAATGAAGCTGTCTGAGTAAATGCTTTTTTGGTCATAATCATTATATAAGTTTTTTTAGGCTTTCATTATACAGTTGTGAGGTGCATTTTCCATCAGCACCTAGATTTACTGTCTAGAACATGTACTTTAGTGATGATTTGTACTCACAGGTTCTTCAGATAGTGTTCCTTCTTTTTTATTTTGTAAAATAGGATAGGTTTATGCTCTCTACCCTGCAGTAAGGCCCCATGAGACCAAGGTAGAGGGGTGGGCCTATAAAAACAGAGGCTGTAACAATGTCTGGCCCACAATCCCAAGATGATGATCTGTCCCATAGTTTTCCGTACATATTAAAAATGCTTCAGTGATATGCTTGAATTTTTACTGTTGTATCCTGAATTGCTCTTCAAACAGAGAGGGGACAGAATGTGGGCCCAGTGTTTCTGCAGCTTGAGGGTTGCTGGCTTTACCAAGGGAAACTTTTCCGCAGTTTCTCCTTTCCCAAGCAACTCTGTGTAAATAACTATTCTTCCTATAACATTTCTAAGTAAACAATATTCCTTTCCCATAAAAACCTCTCTCCCAGGTGTTGATTGTGTTACTTAACCAATGGACAGAGGTGTCCATCCTATGGACCAATAATGTGCCTTTTTAGCGCAGCATGTTATAAAAAGGCTGAATGAATTGTAGATAAAGCCTTCTGATTCTCTTCTGCCTGTTGACTGGAGTCAAGCATTTTTATTCTGTGTCCAACAGCGACAAGAGAAGGTAGGAAGGATTTGTGTAATAGCAGGGAGGCGGGATGATGCAGAAGAAGAAAGATGAATTTTTGGCAGTGTTGATTCTGTGTCCTCACAATCCTTGCAGTTACCTGCTTATCTAATATTTCCAGTGCCTTTTTGTAACCTCATGTATGTCCTTTTCATACATGCACATGATGACATGGTGGTCCAGACTGACATTCCTGACTTTGCTGAATGCAAAACTGGAGTAAAAAGAAGAGTCAGTCCTCAAATTGGCTTTGAACAGCTCTTTAGAGGCATCATATATAGTGCACAAAGCAGTGAAAATTGACTTACCTATTAGTGGGACGGAGTCAGAAGTTGCAGGCATGATTTCAGCCACAAGCAGCATGAATACAGTCAGGGAAAGGAGGACAGTGATACCTGGAGGGAGTGAACATATTTAGGAAGAATGAGGAAAATGGACTCTGCAGCTGCTCCTCTGATGTCTTTGCTGTTAAATATAGCTTTGTCCTGATATACAGCTAAGCCAAACCCATGACTTCATGTCTGTCAATGAAGATTAGAACTTCCACAAAATGAAAGTGGTTTTAGATGCAACTCTCTCTCTTTTCATTTTTATCTAATACACACAAACCCTTGCTTCTCTCAAAGTAATGGAGAAATCTTTTTTGCTAAGTGAAACGAAGCTTGCAAAACTAGTGAACTACAGTGCTTTTCCAAAACATTGAACTAAGCGCAAAAGGTTGTTAAGATCTAGGAGAGACTTGCACAGACAGCAGCCTAGGTTTCGCTCTCGCACATTATATAACATCCCTCAAAGACATGCAGTCTGTTTTAAAAGAGGATCTTTGTTCTATCTGGAAAGGCTGTTGCTAAACCTAACCATCCTGATACTGAGAAACCCAAAGGTCAGTGCATGAACATTAGCTCTTATTTTCGTGTCAATATTGTACTTTAGCTCAAATAATACTTTTCCATATCCCCATCCTATATTTCATAGACAGCAATTGTACCCCTGATAGCCTGTATTTTAGTTCTTGTAAGGCAGGCTGCTCAGATACCGTTTATTTTTTAACCAAAAAACCCCCACTGGGGACAGTTCATACAATTTAGAAGTCTCTGTCCTGAGACAGAATCATGCACAATTAACTCTTAAGATCTCATCTGGGCCAGTCTGGTGTATTTACAGCTATCTCCTATACTCTCTTGGAAGGACCCTTCCCATTTTTATCAACACGCACAGCAGTAAATCTCATTTAGTCTTTCCATGCCTATGTTCATAGGGGACTCATGGCTAGGTATTTTGGGAGCTGAACTTTGAAGGTGAAAATCTGGTGCTCAGCTGCTGCTGTTAACAGCCTTCACTCTTTGCTTCCTAGTATGTTTTATCTGAAAAAGAGAGTCAATGAGCTGTGAAATGCATTGAGATGTACTAAAGAACATAACAGACATGACAGAATACTATCACTGCTGCCTGTGCCAGCAACCAGTTCAGCTTCCTCTCAGTACAAAGGATGTTATAGGTGTAGCACAGGATGTGTGAATGCCATACAGAAAGCTGTTACCCTTGTCCCTGCAACCAAAAAAGTACCTCTATTGCTCTTCTAGTCAAATCTTTTTCCTCTGAGCACCATGACACCATGAGGTATTTCCTTGTCTGCTTTATAGGATGCTTATGTAACAAACATATTTTAGCACTTACCTAAAGAAATCTTCTCCCCTGAATCAGCTGGCAAAAGAAATACAAGCAGTGCTAAGCCAGATATGAGAACACAGGGAATGAGCAAGTTCAAGCCATAGTAGAGGGTGCGTCGACGCATGGTGATGGTGTACGTCACATCTGGGTATGGCTCTTTGCAGCATTCATAGTACATCTCATTCCTCTTCCCTGGGACACCTACAGAAAGGGTGATCAGAGGAGTGGGGAGAGGTGCAGGACCCACAGTTACCTCCCTGGACTGGACCAAGAAGTGGTGGTTTATAAGCCAATGTGTGTCACCTCTGCTGTTCTTAGTCCACCTTCTGTGTTTTCTAGGGTTTACTTTCATATCTTCTGAGTCACTTGAGCCTAGCCTAGCTAATAAGCTCATCTGGGCAGGAACAAAACAGTCCTGGGCATCCCAATCTCAACAAGAAAAATGGGCATTCTGCCTTCCTAAATTCTGTGAATGGTCACATATTGTTGATGTGATATTCATTACCACATGCAGCAGATTTTCTGTGTGACAAGTGCCACTGCTTCTTACTTTTCTGTGATCCTCTATACATATTTGCTTTTTTTGTCAGGAAAAACAGACAGAGTGTGGCTTACTTTTCAAAAAGATGCCAAATTAAGCTCAAAGTCTGTCAGATCTGAAGAGACATATCTGTTCAATACAGATGTACTGCAGGGTTGCCCATGGTGATCTTGCGACAGCAGATTGCCTGACATACTAAGTAATGGGAACTGCTAGAGCACTGGAAATGTCACGAGAGCTGGAAGAACTCTGCACCTTGTATCTTTCATGCCAAAATTGCTCACTTTTTAGTTTCTGAGGACACGACAGATGATGTGACAACGTGTGCATTTTGGCAGAGGCTTAGCAAAGTTTCGTTAAAGGATATAGCCGTGGCTTGCCTAAGGTGCTACTCAATGCTTTTGCTGTATGAGCTAAATAAGTCATAAGTCCCTGTTTTGTTCTTCCCTGGTCAGGATTGAAGGCAGATAAACCACAAACTCTTAATCAGATATGCAAGGTTATTGGACAAAAATGCCCACTATAAAGGAGCACTGGACAGGGAGGATTGCTCTAAAATAGCTGGGCTTTAGGAGAGTTCACTATGGAGTCTTCTGTCTTCTTCGAAACGAAATATAATTTCTCAGATGCCCTGAATGGTAAAAATACTGCATACAGTTGGTCAGGGCACTTATTTCCTTGTCTGTATATCCAGACTGGAGGAAAAAATGACTTTTTTGTAACCTCTCCTTGCAGTTGTCTAAGTTCCATCAGTTTCTGTAATATTGCTTGTGGCTTCCAGCTACATAAATGAATTCAAAATAACTGACTAGAAGTTCACTCTGAATAACTAGTTCTGGGCATAAGTTCTTTTGAAAATACAGGTATCTCCCAAAGCACAGAAGATAGACATACTAATCTGTGGGTTCCATGAACTGGTAGACACTTTGATGCATTTCTGGGTGAGAAAGATCCATTTATGTAAAAGTTTTGCTGAAATACTTTTTACACCAATCAATTTTGCTGATGTATTAGAATAAATGTGACAGTAGTGTTCCATGCACCTACATGAGACACATCAAAGTTTAATACTGACAAACTGCTCAGATGTGTCAAGTCTAGTAGCTTTCATTTATGTACTCGGTGGCAGACAATTGCTTCAGAACAGAGTGTTTTCAGACACACTTCAATGAAAGTTGCTGAAAGGCTGCCTCTGATATGTGATTTTTTTCCTCTTTTTTTGCTTCTTCTTACATCTACATTTTTAATGTCTGTATTCCAGGTCCAATTGATTGATAATTTCTATATATTTGAGGTTTGCCTTTGAAAATTAGACTATTGAAAATTTGTAGGTTGGCCAATTTACCCACTAAATCCCATTCTCCATTTGAGATGTAGTTGGAAATATCAGCCTCGAGCATCTGCAGGTCAATCAACCAGCCACTGTGAGTCCAGGAGCCAAACTTCAAATCACACTTCTGCACATCAAAGGGGAACCAGCGGACATCAATGTAACATGTGCTCTTCAAAATGCCTGTAGATAGAAATCAGTCACCATCAAGCATGTGCAGAGTGCATTTCATCTTACCCTTCTCTGTCTCTGATAGCGAGAAAGTTTCCTCTTCAAAAATTCTGGGTGATACAGCCTGGGTAACCACACAAGTACTGCAGGTGGAAGATGCTGCCACGAGTGGAATAACCTCCCTTTCTCCACCAGCAAAGATCTCTCTCACTGCGTCCTTGAGGTAGGTTGCTTGGGACATTGTGGCCACCCAGGAGCAGCCCAGCCTGTCTCGCAGTGCCAGCTGGCCCTAGCAGATTACAAGCACTGTTGCTTGGTCTGACAGGAGCAAAGAGTACACCCCAGGGACTTACTGTACTGTGACTAGCTCTTTGACAGGAGTTCCTGGTCAGGTCCTGCCTCAGACCCAGAGTCCTTTGAAAATACATTGTTGTGCTAAACCTTGCTCAGTGCTGGCCTTTATCATCTGTGAGGTAACCAAGCCCTGAATTTAACTGGATGTGTCTAGTTCATGTTCTGGGATGCTTTAAGGGGTCTAATGGGTAGAGAACAACAATGGAGCAGCCATCAGGTAAGTCACTCCTGATCCCTGGGCCCCATGGACCCGTTTGGAGACAATTCTATGGTATGACACAAAGCTTAGGACATTTTTGTCCACCACAGTGAGCAACTGTGGGATAGTCTGAGTGTTTGCTGGTGAATCCTGGCTGCTGGACCATGCAGGCAGGGAATCAGCAACACAGGTGAAAAGAGATTGAGACTTGGGCCCAGCTGGCTGAGATCAATCCCAGTTGGTCTTTTCAACTGGATCTTTAGCCTCAGTCTAGCAGGAAGGGCTTCAATGCTGAGCAAGTGCTGCTCTTGGGGTCTCCTCTGCTCACACACCTCTCCACACAACAGAGACCTTGCTGGACTGCAAATGAAACATGATGACATGGTGCACACCACCTTACTTTGGATGACACCTTAGGTGGGCCTGTGGATGTTCTGAGCAAACTGCTCAGGAGAACATTTTACTGATTCATAAAGTGTACATACCACTGATAATAGACTTAAATTTTCTTGGTGGATCTGTCCCGATATTAGAAAGGTTGCAAAATTTCCACAGGTGGTTTTTAAACACTCTGGTTTCATTCATGAAGGAAATGTGCATGAAATTATTTGATTGTAAGTAAACAAATGCTCCCTCTGTCCTACCTGGAGGAATATATTGGCAGGATCCAGAGTAGTTCACCAGCACATTTGTGTGAAATGTTGCATCAAATCTTTCATCTGCACTGTAACACAGTAAAAACAAAACAGAACAAAACAAAGGAAAAGCAAGCTGACGTGTGAGTAAAGATGTAACTGTCAACATAAAAACAAGGGTTTGGCTGAATTAAGTTCCTACATCCTGGAGAAGTGTCTAGCCTTGACTAATACCTCAGTTCCTTGTAGTTACTGTCAGCCTGCACCTGGGCAGGCTGCTTGCATGACACACTATCCTCAAAGAAGTGAGAGGCGGAGTGTTGCATGTCTCAGAACAAAGATAGAAAGAAAAGAAGCAAAAGTGTCACATTAGCCTTATCCGAAATCCGGACAGTTGGGACAACGAGGCTTTTCTAGGGCACCTGTCAAAATGAGGCAGCTCACTACATAAATCAACTTGCCTGTTTCCTTATCCAGATATATGTTGTAACAGCAATGGTGTCCTGACATAACAATTCTGTAGTCTCCCGAGATGCAGAGAGGACAAGGGTTTGCTTCTAGCATTGCAAGAAACCACTGGAGAGAAGTTATTTTAGGGACTTGTAGGAGGAGATTCATTGAAACTCCAAGAGCCAAAGGGACCAAGAAAAGAGGAGTTCTTTACTATTCCAAAAATTCTGAGAAATTTAAAGGAGAAATGAGCCAGACAAAGACATGATTCTTCAAAGGAGCAGGTCTAGGGGCATGTTCCAAGGGGTCTCTTGGGAAGAGTAACCACAGAGGGCTCCTTGGCTTGTAGAGCTTTGCCTGTAGTGGCTATGAGCAGGTCTATGCTGCATGACTACACCATCCTACATACCTTGTCTTTCAACCAGACTTAAAAAATTCAGAACCTCCATTACTCTTCTGATTTGCTCTTTATCCATCTCTTGAGTTCTTAGTCCTCAGTGTTGTTCCCAATTAAAACAAAGGGGATGACACTGAAAAGCCAAAGTCTAGAACAATAATTATTGAAGACCTAAAAGGCAACTAAAAGAGCTTTTATAAATACAAGGACACAAGGAAAAGACAAAGGATCAGATTGATCCATCACTTGCTCTGAAAAGGAAAAAAACAACAGGGTACAGAGAGCTGCAGAATTCTGCACCCTGTGTGCCTCACTCTTTGCAACTCATTCTCACACAGTGGCAAGAGTCCATGGCAGAACAGGGGATGAACAGGTTAAGGAAATGTAGATAAGACAGATTCTACTCAGCAGAGCTGATGAAATTTACTCTAGAGAACTAAAAGGACTGGCCGAAATACCCTCTGAAGCATTAACAATTATCTGTGAGAGCTTGTGGAGAAGAGGGAAGGGCATTAGGGGAGATCAAAGCGAGTTCTGACTTCATTTAAAGGTGAAATGATAGACACATCAGCCTGACTTCAAAGACAATGGGGTGAAACATCTGGCACAGATTTCTGAAGGGCCAACTGCATCAAATCAATCTATTTTTCTTACTAAGAAGAGGCTGGTGATCTATGTGAATTTCAGCATGTATCTTATAAACTACAGTAATATGGACCAGGCTGTATGCCTTCTTTTTAGAGACTGAAAAGGAATAGACAGTAAGAAGAAAAGCTGAAGTAAAGAAGCACACTTAAACAATCTAGGTCACTCCAGGCCTCATTTGGATATCTTGTAGTGAGGGTTTGGAATGGAAGATGGATCATGGTGAATTCTGGAAACTAACAAAATGAAATTCAGTCTGGGTAATTAGAAAGCATTACCCTAAAAACTGTCAGAGAAAGACATGCCAGGGAAAATCTAGTAAGACAGCAGAGTTGAATGACAACATCTGGGGTTTACAAGAGATCAAAAAATAAGCCTAGAATTAAGATATTATTAGAGACTACCCCAAACCCCCTCCTCCTGGAAAGCATTAAGGAAACAGCTGTCTGGAGAGTTTTGACTTCATTCAACAGTCCAGAAATGCTGTTGAGAGAGCTAGATTCATCTCTGGAGAAGGACAAATAGATTAGAGAATGTTCAGAGTAGAAGACAAATGATGGAGAGGTTTATAAAATATGTGATAACAAAAGTGAGATGAAAATCAGAAATAGTCATAGTGTTTCAATCAGAAACACTATGACATATAGAGGACAAGAGTTCTCCTGCAGACACAGCAATTTTGAAGAGACTATAGATGGTTTTCCCTCTGTGTTCACTGATAAAAAGTTGAAGAAGACATCTGCAGAACTGCAGCAAGGAAGAGTTAGACTGGCTATTAGAAAAATCTGTTGGCTGATGCTTGCTTGTTTTTGTCACTCTTTGAGGGTAAGAGCAAAAGGCCCATACTATCAGTGAAGCATGGCTGATTTTCAGCACTTAGTTCTAATCTCTTAGCAGCCATTTCACATCTTGCTTACCTGTTATACAGAAGAATGTCTGGTACCCAAATCTGGTCGGCCGGAAATCGCAAGTTCTGCACTCCTGGGTATTCATACTGATCCCAAGACAGGTAAACGTCAACCCAGGACTGTTGGCAAACACATACATCAGATTATATGAGCTTGTAAAAGTCTTCTAAGTTCTCTGGAATATTATGGGAAGAAAATAGATTTTGCCAATAGCAACAGCAGCAGAATGATAATAGTTTAATGCTCGGCTTTAATTATTAAGAAAGGTGGCGCATCTAGAGGAAATAACAGTGTGACTACTGAAGACAGTGTCTACCTCTTCATCTTGTGGCCTGAAGTCAGGCATCCCAAACCTTTCCTGGTGGGCTGGCAGAACCACCGGCAGTAGGCACCTCAAGAGGTCTGCTGGTTCTGAAGTGAAGTGAGGTGGTTAGTGGTAGGTGGACCATGGTCTGAGAGCCCCCATTGCGTGGAAATAATTTAATCTGTTACAAAGGTTGGGTGACTCTTTTACTAACCACCTTGCTAGGAGAGGTAGGCAAGTGAACTTTATATGCCAAGGGGTTGTTTCTGATCCCATCTCCTTCACCTCAACACAGTTAATTCAAGAATGGTGCAGGAACAGCTTTTGGGAAGAACCTTCTGACTTAAAATGAAGCTCAGTGGGAGGCTTGCAAGGGAAACCTTTATCTGTGCTATACCTGCAGAACATCTCTGCAAGGGACAGGACACCTATGGGCTCTGACCTAACAATCTTGTAATCATAGAGGTTTGTCTGGGTTAGTTTTTGCAGTATAAAAATGCTCATTTCTGCTGCAAATCCCAGCAGGTACCTGAGGAAGAAACAGCCAGCTCAGTTGAACATATTAATATGAGATAGTGTTTGGCTGTGAAAATCAAAGAAGAATTAGTTTAATCATTCAAGTCTACCACAGTTTTTTCCTTCAAGAACTGCTTCTTTCCTGAGCACAATCCCTTAAGAACATCTGTTTATGCAGCATAAGAAAACACTGTATCCCTCACCACAGGCAGCCAGAAAGACCTGATGGGAAACTCCCTCTGGCAAAGGAGGTTTCTTCCCATAATGAAGGTCAGTTTTCCTTATTCTGCATGAGTAGTGCAGGTGAATTCTCAGCTGGAGCAGGTTGCAGAAGAAGGAATAGGAACATTTATGGAAGAGGTTTGTAAAGCATGAGAGAGGGCAATACCACAGAGAGGTGCCTGCGTCTTGCCAGCAGCAATGCAGCATCAGGCCCTCTGTGATCCCTGGACTACCCACCACCCTCTATGAGTAGTCTGCACGTGGTCCAGTGACCACTTCTATGTTCAGGGACTGTGTTCAGCTGCCCTGGCTCCAAGTTTCAGGCAGAGGTGAAATTTTCCCAGAAGTGGCACATGCAGGTTGCCTAGGTCTTACTGGGTATCGGGCTTATGGGCTCACAAGTCTCCATCACTGGTTATGGAGAGGGCCTTGAGCCCCTTGAATATTCCCTTCTTAGCTATGACAGGACCCTAACTCTGGGGTTTTTATCACTAGATCCCTACATCCACTGGCAAAACAGTCCAGTTGGTTTCATGCTTCAAAGGTCAACAGGTTTGTGGTGTAGTCTCCTGAATTTAGTTTTCAATTCTAAAAGGAGTACTAAGGAAATTTTAAAGAACTCAAAATGCCTGCTTGTATTGCATTATACACAAACTATAAGATAGCAGTCTTGCCTTTCAGCTAAGAAATCACATTCAGTAGTTTTCAATTAGACAGTTTCTTGACTTTACTGACAGAGGTTACTCACCATCTGCAGCCAAGCATTGGTGATCAACACCTGATTCTTCTCATCCTTTGAACAAAATGGGGAAGGAAAGAAAAGACAGGAGAAAAAGGGATGAAACAGTTTGATTAGAGATGGAAGAGTTTCTGTGTCTTTTAGAGAATCCAGACTCTGGGGGTACATAAACCAAACTCCATGGAGAAGACCACTGGAACATCACTATTTGGCCTAGACAACAGCTAGTCTTTTACTTATCCTTTAAACCTACAGACCCTCTGTATTTATCATAACTGATCAATGACAGAAAGGAAAGTAATAGATGTTTTTTCTTATTTTCTGGGAACAAACTCCTTACAAGTTTTACCTTCTAGCTACTTGCTCAAAACAAGATGTTTCCAGTACCACACTTCACGTCGCAATTGGAGAGATTTTATGTTATATTTGCTGCCACTGCAAAGCAATGGTGAAATAATGCCAGAGGTGCTGTTCTTTTCGAGTGTCAGTGCTATGTAGCTTAGCTCTGGCTAAAGGAAAGAAAGGCCTGGCCTTGGGCAGAAGCTATCACTTGGCAAAAAGGATAAAAATGCTTTGTGAGAGGGAGCTCACACAACACCTGCACAGAGCAGGAGTCTGCAGGTTCATCCCTGCATGCAGAGGCCATGGAGAAGAATCTCTTATAACAGAAACACCAATGCTCTCAAGACCCAGTTGGTGCCCAAGTTCTTTGGGGAGTCACAAGGTGCCCAGTTTTCTGCAGTTACCCAGCAGCTGCAGGACCCTGCACCATGGGGATGGAGAAGCAGGGCTGAAGAGTCTCTGTGGTGCGATACACAGGTACCCAAACACCACCAATAGACCCACCCTGCACTTCCCAGAAGCTGAGGCTGTGCTGCTCAGGGAGACTGGCTCACTGTATGCCCAGCTGTCCCTGTGTATGTTCATGCTCTAGGAAGCTTACATGGTTGTCTGCAGTGTTTGGGCTGGGAGACATTGCAACTGCAAGCTGCTTGGCAGCCATTTAAACCATACATAGAGTTCCCTAACATGCATACCCTCTCTGGTCATGTCCTTTTTGCAGTACTTACTCTCTAACAAGGTAAAAAACCCCTAAACTGCCTTATTCATTTTGGAAAAATACCAGTCTGCTCACCTCAAGCTACATTCATTCTTCCTTTCCTCCCCTCTTCCCCTCCTGACCCACTATCACAGTCCATATGCAAAGAAACTACCCCAGAAGTGTCAGGGAAGAGCTGCTGAAAACCAAACTGAAACATCTCACACCAAGCTGCTACCCTAGGTTTGTTTGCTCATCTGTGAGTCCTCTGGAGTTACTTCTGTGTCCCAAGCAGGAACTGCAGATTCCTAAGGCATGAAGGACAACCGCCCAGAGATGTCTCTCACTTACTGATTCCCCAGCACACCAGACACTGGACCAGTGGTACTGCTGAACTCTTAGCATGAACATTGTCTGTAGCATGTCTATAAAAAGCCTTCTCCTTTTATATTTGGGTTGTTGGAGCTCCAGAAATACCACAACCTAGAAAGGGAGACATCGCTGACCTGGAGGATTCCTGATGGTTTTGGCATTGTGGCCAGAGTTAGGTTCTGCAGCCAGGCTCCTGTCCCCAGAAAGGTAATTTTCAGACATGAAAAAGGTCTTTGCCATCTTTGCCAGTGATCCACACAGAACTGTCTATCACACTACCTCCTCTTGAGTCCCCTTGAGATATGACTGCACTGCTTCTGCTGCTGTGAGATGCCACACAAAAATCAGATGTGATTTTATATTGTTATACTGTTAATATAACAGTAATATTATAACAGTGTTAATTTCCCTTTCTCCTCTCTGGTGCTCCAGCATATGTATGCCTCTCTCTATGCAAACTACAACCCACCTCCAGAGGCCTGGTCCTTCTGCACCCCCTTTTGTTCCCTTGGTTGCTGTAGTTGAAGCAATTGTAAGAAAATCTGTAGAAAAATAAGAGAAGGACTGGGCTTGTTGAGACAAGTTTTTTAGGTGTGAAGGATTCAAACACCATCTTGAAAAATACAATCCTAAAGTAAAGAATAACCCCAGAGTTGGTAATTGATAGAATCATCAGAGTTAGCTGTGTCCACTGACCTGGGAAAGGAAAGCAACCAGAAACACAGAGGTTGTGTCCCAGGGATTCTCAGAGGCCAGTCACCAGCCCATCTGACTGATGCATTCCTGGCCACCAATGACTCCTGAGGTGTCCTGTAGGGCTGGCAAGCATGATGATCATCTGAATTGCACATCAAATATTAACGATATGCTGTGTTGTTAGCCAAATAATGCCTTACACTTGTAAGCTGCACGTCCTCTTAAGAAAGACTTTCTGGGTACTGTTAAAGGAGCTTGAATACCATGATTACAAACATGGTCAGTAACAGTCAGCCAATGCTTTGCTGTACAAAATTAAGGATTTTCCCCATCTGCACTGAAACCTACAGGGAAGAGAAAGATGGGCCATTCCTCCTTTTGTCATCTACCTATATAAACTACATGGAAATGCATTAAAGTCCAATGTACATGTGTGAGGCTGGAGGTCTCCAGCATGTGCACATGCCTTTCATCAGGAGCCCCTCATATGTGGCTCTGATTTACAAGGAAATTAATTTTTTTCTTGTGCAGTAAGTTTATACTTTGACAGCTTGCAAAGGAAGATATCTTGGGCTGACTTCTGTATTTCACAAAACAGTTTGTTGTCCTTACCTGTTTATCTGTGTGTCAGATACTAATGACCTGGATAATCAGCTTTGACTTCAAACAATTCTTCAGCCAGGTATTTCATGTAGCATTAAAATTATTATCTTTGGTCTGCTTTGCCTTCTTTTCACAGGACTATGCTTAGATACATTTTGTAGTCAAAGGAAAACTCATATTTTTGAGTTCTCAAATGCTTATCTATAGGGTAAAAATGGTCTTTCTTGTCTTGTTTAGATAGCAGCAAACCCACAAAGTCTAACTAGGGCTTTGGGCTGCTTATGTCTTTCTCGGGTGAAAAAAAAGTCACTTCAGAATATTTTTTGGCCATTCAGAGACTATTTACATCCTTGCCTTCAGGCTGCTGAGCTTTTAAATGGCATTTGACATTTTAGCAAAAAGAAAAATGCTTCCATATGCAATGCTGGTCATAAGATGCAGTCTGCTTATTGCACGACAGAACAAAATATTTTTCAAACAAGGATCTGAGTTTTCCAGAAGCATATGGCTTGCAGAAGCAGCAAAGCTGACTTTCCACTGGGAAGACATTTGTTCAGGTGTGGCTCTCCTGCTAAGTCTTTTCTAGAGAAGGACCCTGAGGAACCAAGGAAAAAGTGCCTGCTGCAACTGCCAAGGAAATGAGGGCCATTGAGAACCTTGTTAGAATGAGAGGCATTTCAGAGCTGAGGTGTTTATGGAGCTTTCCATCTTTGCAGTGGTCTACTGAGCTTTGCATTCTGTAAGAAAATGCTTTGGCCTTTGCAGTGGGCTGGTTGCCTTGCCTTTCCAGAGCTGCAGAAGGTCACATCTCACCATGCCATCTCCATCATGACCTGTGTGCTGTATACTCATCTAAAATGATGGTACATTGGTACAGAAGAGACTGTATTTTTCTGTTACATGGACACTCAAACAACCTTGAGAACGTGTGTGCTTTACTCTGTCTCAGGAGATCACTGATCACTTAGCTTTGCCTAAGTAAAAGCTAATTATTGAGCGTGGGAAGTGCTGGAGGCAGTTCCCTCATTCTGTATCACTGGTTTATGCAGAGGGGTTTAAAGGTTAGTTGAGAGGATTCCTTTCCTCCCAGGAGAAAATTTGAATAATCTACTACACTGCTTTTTCTGTTCAAGATTCCTGTCTTGGCACTGTCAGCCTTGGAGGTGACATTTCCTGTACACTGGGCTGGCTCTCAGCTCCCATCTTTCTGTGCAGCAAAGCACTGAAAGCAGCCCTGCAAAGACTCTGGGTGAGGCTGAAAATTATCAGCTCCCAGAGGTATTTTTTCATCACTACCCTGGCAGTTCTCCTAGTTTGCAAATGTTCAGCTCAGACAAATCATTTTGCTCCTGGTATTTAAAAATGCTGGAGAAGCTGTGGTCACTAGTGAGTGCAACACTTGTTCTCTAAATCCTTCCTGTATTTATCTGGGTCATTTTCTTCCCTTTCTATCTCTAGCCTGACTCCAGTTAATCCTCTGCCCTGGATATCTGCTTATTCCTACAGCCACCTTTGACCCATGGAAAGTGACAGTTTGGTTTGTTCTGGTGCACATGGTGTGACATGTGAATATTTTCATTTGGTTTTCTTTTCCCTGCCCTAAATTCAAAGCTTACAACATACATACATCTGCCTGCCTCGTGCACCACTTCCTATCAATAGATTCTCCCTTGTCAGGTCAACATCTAAATAAAACTGCCCTTAGCCACATAATTACCTGGGTCATATAACCTGGTTAAAAAACCCAAATCCCTTCCTGGTTCAGCAGTCACATCATATGATTATATGCCATCTCTGTAGCAAGACATTTGTTACAGGTGATCAGCAGGAGTCAATAACTATTGCCCTTTCACAGAACCACAGAAATGGGAGTTGAATCAGCCACTGAATTATTTCAAGACAATGATCAGAAAAGTCTCTAATTGAACAGGTCATGTTGGTCATTTGCAACTACTTTGGTACTGCTTCGGGTAATTTTTATATTTTTTTCCCACTGTTTTTGTACCTGAAGATCTGGAGATGAGGAGGGAGACAATCAAGTGGCTTGAAGACATTGACATGAGACTTAGAAAGTTTTGTTAGCAGAGACACTGATCTTTGAGTGAGATCTTATTCAAAATATCCAAAAGAATTGATCAAGCTTTCAAATGCTTGTATGCTCAGTCTACGACTGCACAGGAACTCCTTTCCATTGCTGAACCACCAATCTGCCCATAATCTTCAGCTGATTGTCCAAAACTCAGCTCAAATGCATTGAATGGTTGAAGTCTCAAAGAACCAGTAATTTTGAGGAGTGCCCAGGTTGCCGTGGCAACATTCAAGTAAGTATTGCTGGACAGCTTTTGTATTTCAGGGGTTTCATTAAAGAGCTGGAATAAACCTTGTCATGATAACATCAGCTACGCAGGGATAACTTAAGTATTTCATCTCAATCCCTTTAACAAAGCACCCTCAGGAAGAAGATGGAAATCAGAAGGAGGGCACAGAGTTAAGGTGAAAAACTGCGGAGAAATACAAAAATACAAAGGAATAACAAAAGAACAAACACCTGCTGAGTATTTGGTTGCCCATCAGGATGAAGATGCATCTAGGCAAGTGCTCACAGCTGAACACCTTTGTTGCTTGAGATTTCCTCCTATGAATGTTTGGAGGTGATGTCTCGTGTTTTTCGTCTAGGTTTGAATCACATTTCCATCCCATGCCACTGGCTTCTCCTTGAGGTCATGCCTTTCTTGGTCCCCTCCTGTCTTGTAGAGGTTTGTGTTTTTTCACTGTGGGCAAGAAGTGCAATCTGCCTTTGGTCTTTCCACTGTGTAGCAGCTACTACAAAGGCAGCGTCATACCCTGTGTAGGCTGTGTGGTCCCACTGTCTTTAACCATCCGCATTCTTCTCCCCAGAAAGCAGCTGGGGGAAGTACCATTGCATCTGTATATGCCATTTTCATCAGTCTATTCACTTGCATTTGAGAGAGGAACTTTACACATTGGAGTATTTGGCCCCTGTCAGATCACAGTCTTCCCTGTGCAAGCCCCTGAGCCAGGAACAATCACTTGTGGTGAGAATGGAGACTTTAAGAGAACCTTGTACTGGGAGAAGCACAGTACCGAAAGAGGGACTGTGCCAGAGAACCCTGCAAACACAGGAAGGCTAGCCATAGTCGTTAGGTTATCAAAGTCCTCAAGACGTATTCCTTGTGAAGGCCTTGGCTCCCTGTATGTCAGAGACCAACCAGATATGGATGCTAAATGCAAAAGCCTGGATACAAAAGCCCCTGCAACAAGTATTGAACCCATGCATTCACCAAAGGTGAGAGTGGGAGTAAGAAACAAGGGAAGAAATGCCAGTTTCTGTTGCCAGTCAGGGCTTCAGAGTAGGCAGCCTTCCCCTTCAATGGCACAACTGGTGACTGAGAGTGTCCCAAGCCTACTTGATTTGTGTCTTATTTGCCTTACCCCCCAATATTTTCCAATTTGTGAAAAAAAGCAGTCTTGTTCTTGCCCTGCACATGTGACATGACTTACAACTACTGCCTGGGGTGTGGGTACTTGACTCAGGAAGCTGATTTTGTTTTTCTAGGTTGTAGCTTTGCACAAGTCCTTGAAGAGCAGGATTCCTGTGAACTGTAACACAATGTAGACTCACTCACCTTGAAACTGTTTGACTTCAAGTTCCTCCACAAAGACCTGCAAATTGCAGGACTCCCTGCCCCCACAGTTCTCTGGGATCCTGGGAAGAATGAAGCCACCAGCTTTGTCCCACTGTTTCAAAGATACTTCTCATGGAAACCCCAAAAGCTAGGTCAAAGGGCCTCACATGGCCTTCCAGCACAGTGCTACTCTCTGACTGCTTGGATAAACTGACATACATGCTTACTTCCTGGGGGAAAGGGTGTTATGTCACCGTACAAAAGCTGTCAGTCCTCCATCACCATCACAAAATATCCACACATTGCATGTAGGTGGTTTTTATATTCTCCAGGGTGGACACCTCCTCTTGAAATAGCCCTCCATGTATTTTGTGCACAGTTGGCAGGTGCTTCAAACAAACAGGACTAGACACAAATCTTTATTCTAGGATATTAATTATTAATTGTCTTTTTCAGCATTTGAAATGACAAGGAAAACAGCAGAAGAATGGTCGAGAAAGCCAACCCTGAGTATTTATCCGAGATTCACACTCAGTCTACCTGCAAGGTTGCCTTTGCTTTTTCTTCCTATATTTGCATGCTGCTGTGACAGCACAGCAAAAAATAAGGGGATGTAGGTGTGTTCCAAAATGCAAGTGAACTCTTAAAGCCTGTGGATCAGGGATAGAAAATGGGATGGGAGGTTTTTACTCAGGATCTGAACTCACTATCTCTTAGGACTTACCCTCAGAGAACTCAGAGAAACTAAGGAAACTCTAGGTTCAAGGCCACCCCAACATCTTTGGCTTAACTGTTTCATTGCAAATCCTTGATTGGTTACCCAAAATTAGGGAATATATATGAGCTCAATATCTAAATTCCCACATCTATAGACAACAGAGTACAGTCTTTTCAACAGTCAGACAGAAAATTGTTTAATTACTGTGAAATGCCCAAGCTGGATGACCACAACTAAAAATCTCAGAAGGAAGTCAGCCTTTCTTTTGTTGGAGCCACTGCCAGTAAGTATAGCTTGGGGGACCATGTTGACAGAAAACAAACCGTGGAACTGCTTCCCACTAAGTGAGCTGCCTCCAGTCTGAGCTGAGCAGAGCAGAAGTCATACAAAATAAAAACATGCTGTTAAGGTTCAGGGAATTAAAACTTCATCATAATGTTTCATGCAAGCGTGTGCAAGCAGTATTAGTCAGGAAACCATACTACTCATGGCCCTTAACTTCATTGTACTAGCAAACTCAGATGTTGCATGTTTAATTGGTTTAGTGAGACTGGCATTTTGATAATGTCTGGCACATAGGAGACAGCCAAAATAATAATTCATGGCTCAATTAGCCTTGAATTTCCCAATTTTCAATATCCTCACATGCTAATGGAGAGGAATTTTATTTTTTAATTCCTGGAGTTGAAATTTGGTCACACTAAGTGAGTTCTGTGACCAAGAGAGAGATTTGGGGATTTAACTCTAATGAATCTGTTGGTCTAGAAACATTTCTGTAATTTTTCTGTCTGGGATTTTAATGACCATGATCACAAATTGATTTTCAGCTTTTATAATGGTGTCCAGTCTGTTTTTCTTCTCGGTTGCGCTATTTTGCATCAGCCTTGCTGCACTGGTCTCATCAAATCGGCTTTTGCAAGGTGACAGTGAAAAATAACTTTCCAGAAAGATAAGTGGTTTGGTAGAGTAGGCCTTTCAAGGAGAAACAGAGTAAACATCGCTCACAAAAGCTATGCAAGAAGCCCACAAATAAATGCAAGGGCATTATCAGGAAAGAAAAAAAAGATACTTTAATCTAAAAGGGCTGAAAGAGTCAGTTGAATGGTCATACTTACATAGTTGAAGTTATCTATCTGTAAAAGATTTGTACGGGATGTACTACAAGGATTATGGTTTAATCTAGTAAATACTGATACTATATTCGGAATAACAAATGAATAGGTGCTTATGTGCACTACATATTTTTGTTTCCTTGAATCACTTGTCTGTTGATCTGGGTTTACATAACATCCAGCATAGATTTTTGTATGTGTGAGAATGCTGGAATGAAAGGTGGGAGGGAATGACCTAGATGCTGTAAGGTCAGTTTAAGAAGGAAGAGGTGAATTAGAGCTAGAAAATAAAGCTTGAACCTTCTGGTCTTTCAATACACCTGCAGAACCAGGCCTAGAAAGCCTATGAAACAAAATCACTAAAAACAAGGATATCAGCTGCTAAAGGCATTCAGATTTGACAGAGATTTTGTGAGAAACCCAACAGTAGGAGGGCTGTGTCAGACCAGATGCGCCCCAGGGCCAGGCATAGCCTCCCCTCCTGCCTTCTCAGCTTTAACTTCTGGCACAGTAAACTGACAGGCAGCCTCTAGCTTTGGCAGCTCTCACTCAAATAGACAACTCCCCAGCTCCTGAGGACTGAGTTCAACAGTCCTTTTATTTGATGAGAAGATGACATGAGAAGTGAGCAGGCTGGTGAAGGCAGCTTTGATGTCAACAGATGCCTGCATTTAAAAGTTGTTCTTTTACCAAACACTTCTTAAAAAAACCCCACAAACCAACCCAAAACAACAAAAAACCTCAGATTCCTTCAGGGTTGTATTCTTCAATTTAGGGAAAACTAGTAGAAGCATAAGTTTGAATCTAAAATTTTGATAAGGTCTGGGTACAGAAGGCAAAAATATCTATGCTGCTAAGCTAATATGCTGCTTATAGGGATAGCGACTGCACCTGCGTGCTTGGTGAAAGTATGTGAGAATCTTCTGGTTTTCTCTGAACAGCAAGGCTCAGACACAGTTTTCAGGAAAAAAAAAACCCAAAGTGAATCTTTGTTTTATTGTCCCACTAAACCCTTATATTACCTCATCCTGCTGCTTTCCAAAAGTGTGGAGAGCTTTGACACACGGTGGCAACAACATCTGTAGTTTGAAAGTGAGATTGTTTATAATCTTGTGACGTGCCTACCATGACGTTTGGGATAATCCTGCAGTCCCTGGAATGTACAATCATTTTACACACTGTGCAATTGAATCAAAACAGTCCATAATAAATTTTTCCAGACACAGCATTTGTTTCGGGTTTGCAGCCCAAAATACAGGAAGATTATGTATTTTTTAACTTCTGGAAGTGCATCATGATCATGGATTGGTGGAGATTTTTTTCAGCACTTTTGTACCTTCCCACTGGTCACCTGCAATCCCTATTTTGTCATTATGACCTCTGACAGTGGCAGCTGGAAGGCTGAACATGAAGGTTAAAAGTACTACAGGACTCCACCATATGCAGGGACCTCAACAGCTGAATTTTTTTTTTGATAACCTAACAGTGCAGCCACATATACACCCTTTCAGATAAGGTCTCCTGCAAATGCTACACAAGAAATAAAAACAATCATTCACGATGACAAATAGTTTTCACCTAGCAGCTTCCTTTCACATTGTACCAAAGGAAAATTCTTGCATTTCCTGTGCTGCAGAAAATGCCATGCCTCATTTCTTAATTACTCTAGCCCCACCAGCTGACTGGGGTCTTAGACAAAATAAGAAGAGAATTTTTGTTCCAAGTATTCTTGGATGTCTACCCTTGCTTGGGTTGGCAGGGCATAGCAGTGCCTGACAGTGCTCTGTGGGAGACATCACCAGCCAATGCCCTTCTGATGCACAGGGAGTGCCTGGGGGTCAGGCTCCAAGCAAAAATGACCCTCAGAAATGGCATACATATGAGACAGCTCAGCATGAAGTTGTCCTTACATACAAAGAACAAGGCAAACTGAACTGAACCCTCCTGTTAAACAGGGGCTGTAACTATCCCTCTTTCTGGTCATTTGTTTCCTGAATGTAATGGGCCTGTCATGCTTGTAGTTATGAATTAATATAATTTTTGGAAAAAGTTTGAACCCTAAAGTCCTTTATTTGCATTTGTCTACTACAACTGTGACAAGTAAAGAACATGTTCTCAGCTTTGAGGATGATGGCTGGCTTTGAATCTTAAAATCCATACATACCCTGTGTAGGCAAATACATGCACTTGGAAGCAGAAAACATAATCCAAAGCAGTTGTGCTTTGAAATTCTCTTTGAATGGTTTTAAGAAGAGGAGGTGAGATTTTAAGTAGTTACTTCTACTAGTGCTTGGAAAACCACAGCAATCTCAGAGCAGTCTTTTCTCTCTATGTAGCAGACTGCAACTAGATTGTCACCAATGCTGTTCTCAGCAGCCAGTATGCAGAAGATGAATTTAGGACTCATTACATTTTAATACAGTATGTGTAGGAAACAGACTTATGGAGGCATGTGATGAAATCTGTCCCAGATAGAAGCTTTAGATGTGATGTCAGGTCTTGGCATGGGTAAGGCACAATACTTTTTGAGTATCAGTGGCAGACTCCTTTTCATTTCCATGCAAAAATGAAACAGGATAAAACAGGAGATTTGTTTTCATGTTCTTCACATTGTTTTCTCCTGCAGGGAAGCCAGAACAGAGTCCACTGTCTCATGCCCATTGCAGTCACTGCTTGCAAAGTAACTCAGTGAGTCCAGCAGTGCTGCAGTATGCTTTGGCACATGACATTTCCCTGAGCATGGAGTGCTTGTTTCCTCCCCAGGGAGTATGGTGTAAAAAGTGCCTCATGCTGGGACTCTGCCTAGCACCCTGCTCTTTTATGGTAATGGACCATGCTGGACACACAAGTCCTCAGAAAGAGCAGCTTTTCATTTTGTTAATGCATACACCATTGCCAAGACTATGATGCTGTCTATCCTCTTCCCCAAGTGAAGAGCTGTGTGCTAGCTGCTTTGTCTTCTGCCAGGCAGGGCAGCTGAGGAGGCAGAGCCTGCTCACCCCCAGACTCCCATCTGATTGAACAGAGATGGCCACTTGGTTTGCCTCATGGTATCTCAGCTGATAGAGGTTACCTCTTCCTTGTAGCTCGACTGCTTCTCTTTACATCATTGTGGCTATAACGAGCCTCCTTTTAAACAGACCTTTACTTCAGCAGCTGGAGCAGACAGATGCTGCCATCTGTCCACCAAGCAATGGAGGATGAGGGGCTCACAAGTACAGTGCTTGTTGCTGGCATATTTCTGCATTGATTTCTGATTTAAGGACTCAGTGGATCAGTGTTTTGTGCATTTTCAGGCTGGTTGGTTTAGCCACTTGATGCCACTATGGGCATTCAGCTGCCAAATGATTTTCACTGAGGAGATAAGAATCTTTTCACATCATCCAAGATAAATATTTCAGGTAACTCTAGATGATTTTTAAAACACTTTGAGTGCAGTTTGCAAGACCACAAACCTGGGACAAGTCATTAATTCTGACTAAAACAGATTAACACCTAGCATCTATACTGGGAGCAAAGATGTAAGGAAGAAAATCTTCGTTTCTAGGTATGAGCATCTAGCATACTTATCTCCTATTGTGGAAAACCAAAAGGAAACACTGGAACTACATTTCTTATAATGGACATTCACCTAATATAGATAAAGTACTTTAAAAAAATACCAGTTTCCTGAAAGGTTGAGTTTCATATATGAATGTGAAACACAGTTGAAAAATTGTTTTATATAACTCCTTCTGACTTTGAAAATGTAGTTACAGTACGCCTGAAGAGTCCCCTTTCATACCCCCAACCTTCAAATTAGGTTGAAAGAAAATACCAGAGATAAAGAAGGACTGAAGGAAGATCTTTGGAGCTGAGACACCTCTGCTAAACCTAGAACTGCTTGCTGAAATTTATTTGAAATTAGCTGCAGGAAATCTTTGCTCTTTCATTCATGTAGAGGCCTTTGGTTGACAGTACTGATTTCCTCTCTCTTCCAGTTCAATGCAGTTGGTAACATTTCAAAACAGAAAGATGCATATCCTATCTGAGTGGCTTCTGCCTGCCTCCGGGAATACCACAGCTGACTTGAGCTGCCACTTGCACATTGTGTCGCTGTGGGGCTACACCTTCAGGGTCCTGCTCACCTCTCCAGAGAGAGAGCCAGGTGTGCTACACATTTTCAGAAAGATTGTGAGAGCTTTAAAAAGTTTAAATATTTGAGGCTTCTGTCAAATTGCTTTGCAACTGCACAAATGTTCCCACATCTCTCTCTCTATTCCTCATTCCCTCCATGACAGTGACAGTATTAGAAATCAGCTCCAAGTACTATTTATGGAAAAGGCAGGATGAAGTTAAGAGCACTAGTGTGTTCACCTGTTTGTTCTGCTGACAGAGTGAAGATGGTCAAAATTGTTCTCCTGGCTTGTTTTTCTCATGTAGATAAAAGAAATCCTGTCTATATATATATCATGGTTTATCATACAGAATCCTCTTCATGATGAAAAAAAGGATTTGGATTATTACGTTAAAATTTTCCATGGGTCAAATCTCCAATTCTGTAAAAGCATGTTGTAGTCAAGACAATTAGAGGGCTGTGCCTCCAGGTTTTACTTTTATGTATTTCTAAGCTCATCTCAGGGCAGACTCATTCAGCTGCAGTGCCTGGTAAAAATATGATGGGAGAAGAGGCCAATGCCATTATAATATCTAATGAAAAAGTGTAAGTGCAGTGATGGTAGCTTTGAATGCTGCACATGGTCTTGAGTTATTGTATCCCACATAGCTCTCAGAAGAATGTTGTCATTAATAATTTGTAGTAACACATGGCTTCTAATTGATTGAATTCTTTTTTCTGTATAAAACAAATGGAAATAAATACATAATTAATCTCCTTGCAGCTCATGTTGTGTCAGAAATGGCTGTGCTTTTAGGACATTTGCTCCTCTAAAGTGTCAAAGCGTGTTCTCCAACATTTAGGGAGGATGCTTAGCAAAACACAGACTGCTTTCATCTCTGATAGCCTTGATAAAGAGGAAAAGTGTGTCTCCTAGATGAGAGATCAGATTTGTTATGCTGAATGGGCGCCCCAGAGAAGAGAACAGCAAGAAACTCACCACGTCAATTATCTGCAGCAAGGAAAGCTGGAGTTCGACTACGAGCGGTTGGGAGTCATTCACTACAGGTCGCTCCAGACGATTGTAGTTCTTCAGCAGTTCTCTGTACAAGCGCCTCTGGCTTTCCCCCTGCTGAGACACTACAGGAAAAGAAAGAAGGTGTCTGTCATTCACACTGTCATACATCACCATTGTCTGTTTTGCTGAAAACTTCTTCTTATTAGGTTTGTAATTAGAAAGCAGTTTCTAAAAATACCACCCAAATTTTGCATATGAATGTGACAGTCACAGCTTTTCTGCATATGTGAATGATGAACTCTCAAAAAAAATTAACTAGTAACACTCTAACTCATTACTAACACTCAGAAACTACTGAACAGAATTCGGAGGTCTGACTGAATGTCTCCATTCCTTGGAGTCCCTCCTGCTGATAGACAATAGAGCTGTGGGTCCAAAATCACCAGACAGCTTTCTGAAAGGCAAGCAAATTGATTAATTCATTTGCTTGTTCTTATTTCCTGGACACTGGCTACTGTGAGCCAGCACTGGTATTACTTAGCCATATTGTGTTTTTACCAAGCATTTCTTGGAGCTGATGTATCAGCCCTTTTTCTACACTCAAGAAATAGTAACAAACCTTCTTCCTACCCTCTTCAGTTTTCTGTAGCAGTCTTTCTAGGCTTTGGGTTACTTCCCTTGACTTTTCTCCATCTGATGGCAGCACACTTTGTTAACACCTACTGAGGTAGTGGTTTGAAGGCTAGACATTTAAAGAGCTACTACAGTGATACTGAATTTCTGGTATTACATGCTTAACCCAGTTTGCACTGGGGACAGACTCCAGAAAATGTTGTCATGCAAACAGCTGAGCATGTTAAAGATTAGCAGAACTTCAGCCTGTGCTTCATTTCCAAAATGCCCTACTTCCCACCTTTGGGGTGGGTGTGGAGAGCATCCATCTAACCTGTGTGACCAGGTTTCTTTGCCATGACAACTGTAGATGGTGAAGGTTTGGGTATCTTCCCTCAGCAAAGCAAGAAGTTTCCTGGGATACACTGGTCAGCACTCTGGCTCCCCCAAAACTGTGTAGATCTTGGTGCTGTGGCTAGTGGCAGCCTGAGCTCTACGTAAGAGCTGCACCTAAGAGAAGGAAGGTCATGGACTGCAGGTTCCCCGAGGTCAAACCAGTCCTGTCAACATGAGTGTGTATTCTCTGAACTGTATAAATTCAATCCCTGGCAGAAAATCTGCACTCTAAATCATTATTAGTTTGGACTGAAACATTTTTTTTTAATCCACTGCAGCTCCCACTCTCTATATATGACAGTTTTTACTTCTTGATCAGAGCTCTGCAAATTGAGATCAAAACTTCTCTCACAGAGGTTGTGATGAATATTTTCTTGACAGTGCAAACAAAAAATAACAACCCATTCTGCCTTCCCAGTCTCTTACTGTGCTTAGCAAACCCTTCATGCCTGAGACAAGCTGCCCTACAACAAAGCAGCCATGCCTTTTAAAATTAATAATAAATTCAGTTTATAAACAATTCATAGGTCTGTTTAACTTGTGTTCTTTTCATTTTTGCTGATACTCAAGGGAGCTGTGTGACTTTCTAGCATGGCAGTGCCTGATAAACAAGAAAGAAGAGTATTTTGGTTCACTTTGGTAAATTACACTATCACATCAATTTCATGGGCTCTTTCTCCTCTTGCGTAATATTCTACATTATCACAGGAACCCAGAGGAGCAAGTGCTGTAAGCACGCCTTCAATAGCCCTTAATTATACCTCAGTACTGGATGCCATGTTTTCACCAATGGCAAATACAAGCTTTGACCACAGTATCTCTCCTTCAGCATCTTAAATAATCTCCCCTGCTTACTTAAGCAGAGATTTAAGTCCTCTGTAATGGCCTTAGGACTTTCCAGCTCCTTGGCAGAACCAGACTCCATTATAAAAGTCTTGTGTGGAGGAAACCCATGAAAATCACCACACATTGTCCTATGGAAAGAGGCTCTGAGTTTGGAGCAAATTTGCTGTCCTTTCAGTCACCTACCCACCCATGTTCCTGTACTTTAGGGAATAAATTACTTCCTGAACTATTGCTCTCATCTTGAGTACTTACATAATACTTGCCCTTCACCTTTCTTTTAAACTGCCTGCCTCAGCTTTTACAAGGGGAAAAACACCCTTCATCAGTCTCTGGACCCAACTGGGCTTCTAGACTGCCCTGGTACATCCATTGTCAGGCTGTGCATTGAAGCAGCCCCACAAGAGATGTGCAGAAATCTAAGCCTAACCCTTTGCTCTAGGCTTTGGAAAGCTGTCCTTGCACTGTGTGCTTCATCCATGCTGAAGCCAAGCCTCTTTCCCTGTTAAACTTTGTGAGGTGAAGTAGCCAAGAACTGCACCTAGTTTTCCATCATTTTTCTTCAACTCTCCTCTCTGCCATGTGATCCTGATACTTGGCAATCTCTTGTATTCAAAACTGTTAACACAGTTGTAGCTGATCTATTCTGAGTCTGCCGAGTTGGCATTGGCGATCACGTATTTGTGTGCTGCATGGTTTTGCTTACAAAATGACATAGAGTCAGAAGCAATGGAGCCTTGGCGTGTCCTGGCAAAGAGCCACAGCAGCTGTTGGTACCACAAAGAGCTGGCTAGCCTAATCACACCTCCATCTCTGCTACAGCTGCTTTGGAAAAGGACACTGAGGTGGATGTCTAGTCTGACTTTTATGTTCACAGACTTTTGCTTTAAATTGCAATTTTCAAATACCTAATGTTTCTTATTCCAGAGAGATTTCTACTTTTTTCTCCTATAACTTTGTTTGTGCTAATGCATTGTGACACTACAACTGTGTGTGCTAAATAGAGAGTTTGCTGGTGATGGGGAAGACTGAATCTCTCAGGAGTAGTGGTAGAATAAGCTTTACCACTGACTACCCCTCAGTCACAGAAGTTTAACCAAAAACAGTGGCACTGTTTCATCTTTTAACTAAGCTAGATGACGGATGTCAACATTTAAAGTTGTCTCAGCCTCCTAAAACCACTGCCAGACTTGCTATGCCTATGTATAGTACTGGTAAGTAAAAATAACTGGCAAAGGGCATGATGTTTCTAGCTAAAGGATCTGAGAGTTTTTATCACACTCTGCCTCTGACAGTGTCTCCCTTGTCTCTGAAATATCTCTCAAGCAGTAGGAAAACATACAAACTCATTAAAATTTGAGGGAAGAACAGTGTAGGATGTTTACCTCAAGTTTAGCAAGTCTTTAAGCAGACCATTTCTGAAAAATTCTCACACAGATTTGTCTGTGCCTTACAGGCTAGGTAAGTGAACAGTGGACAGAAAAGTGGCTGAACTGTCAGGCCCAGAGGGTTGTAGTCAGCAGCAAAAAATTCAGCTGAAGGCCAGTGGCAGAGTACTCCAGAGATGGATACTGGGAACAAGGCTGTTTAACGCTGTTATGAATGATCAGACAGAGTGCACCCTTAGCAAACTGTGATTTTTTTCAGATGGTACAAAATTGGGAGGAGTGGCTGATACAGCACAAAGTTTTCTGTCACTCAGAAGAACCTTGAAAAACTAGAGAAATAACTGACAGAAACCTCATGAAGTTCAAAGAAATAAAGTTTAGTCATCCTGCACCTGACGAGTAACTCCAGGTACAAGAACACTCTGGGGGCTCAGGGGCTGGCGAGCAGGATAGCCAAAAACCCCAAGGAACCTTACAGGTACCAAGCTGACTATGAGCCAGCAATGCACCCTTGTGGCAAAGGTCACCAGCATCCTGAGCTGCAACAGGAAGAACCAGACAAGCAGATCAAGAAAGGTGATTCTTCTTCTCTGCTCAGCACTGGTGATACACACCTGGAATGCTGGATCCAGTGCTGAGGCTTATCAGTAGAAAGGAGACATGGAATTACTAGATCAAGGGCTGGATTGTTCTTCAAGATTTACTCTTGAATAATCTGAAAGTGTTCCCTAAACTGCTCCTGGAGTTTGCAGACAATTGGGAAGCACAAGGCAACCAATCTCCAGATTGGTTGTGAAGTGCTCTGTGGAAAGCAATTACTCGAGCACTACATTAAACTTTTAAACACCTCTCTGAATTCCCTCTGTGCTTCTGAATGCAGAAAGAAGTCTGCAAGAAACCCACTGATTGAATGATATGACCAATAAACTGCTGCTAATCTTTTGAGAATAGATGCTATAGTTGCATTTCATATTTCTTTCCAGGATGTAATTGATGAGAATTGCAAAGCAAGGGAACCTGCAGCTAGGTCCAGCCAGACTATCCATATGGCATCCCAAGGAAGGACAGATGTTCTCTCCTTTCCAGGAGCTGTGCTGTCATGTCTGGTCTTGGCTGGTTGATTTTCCTGCTCTGCTTTGCATGCCAAGGTCCCCAAGCTATAAGGCAAGGGTTGAGCCCTTCCAGTTCCCCATGTTTGTTCACAAAGTACTCAGCTTCTTAACTGAGAACCCTGGTGTGAGACACATTCTGCCTGGTTGTGCCCAATAAAGAATAAATAATTAATTCTTAGCAAGATGATAGGTAGCAGAACATGGATTTTCACTACTTTTTCAGCAATGACACCTGTGTTATAAACCCTTCTACCTCTGTTTCATAGTGTTTCCTGGTTTTGTTTTGTAATCTCTCAATTCTTTGAAAGGGGGAGCTTCTGGCTGTTTTCTAGCTGTTGCTCATTTCTTTAGGACCCTTTAGGACATTTCTGACTCTGAAAACACAAGTTCACACTTTATTCATACAAGATTATTGGTACCTGAAGTGGTGGTTTTCAGGCAAAATATAATATTCTTTCCATATCACTTTATATTAACATATATGCATGCTAACATGACTCTGAATTAGAAAATGTCTCTTTCTGTTTTCAGAGACAGTTCCTAGAATCACTTTCATATATAAACTTTTTGAAGAACATGGTAAGTTACAATCAACAGCATATACCTGATCCATCACATTGCTTTTATATATTTTGCGCCCTCTCAATTCTTCATAAAAGGTCTCAAAATGCAGTGATACTGTGGTTGTGACATTTATTCACTCCCCTTGTACCTTCTGCAGGTATTTCACAACATCTATGTCACTTTTTTCTCTCTGTACTGTTACTTTGACATGTATCTTTTGTTTTTGTGTATTTCTTTGTTTTACTCTTTCATAAAAGAAAATGAGCAAAGTTCTGGCATTTAGAAAAAACAAACACAACAATGCAATTATACTGCAATGTATTATTAAGTTTAGTTGTGTAATGATTGTGTTTAATTTTCTTATAACTAGAATATTTACAGAGGGAAAAAATCAATTAAAACACTATGGTTATCAGAGCTAAATCCTAGAACTTAAAACTAGTTTCCTAAAACCTTCCTGCCACAGCTCCTCCTCTATTATTTATTTTAATTTTAGTTTATCAGTGTACTCTTGAAGAGATTTTTAGCTATTGCTTTCAGAGTCCAAACAGAATGATCACAGGAAACATAAACACACACACATACACACACACACAACATGCAATAATGAATTATGGGGGAAGTAACATAAGAAGTATAAGGAAAATAGCAGATTGTTTCACAGAAAATTTCATTTGCATAAAGAACTGCAATGGTAAGAGCATTTACAAAATGAGGCATGTTCTATGGATTTGGTTGCTATAGAAAACAACTTACTTTGAATATTTTGCAGATTTTTGAGAATGTAAAGCATGTCACTGCATATGTTAACTTAATCCCCAGAGACACAGATGTGACCGATCTGCTTTTGTTCTTATGTGCAGTATTGTTACTTTTATCTGTGGCTGGAAATGCATTATTTCTTTCAATGCCCTTTGATTTAAAATGCATGCCATCACGCCTTCAGGGAAGAGGATTCACATTAGTAACAATGGAATCACATCAGCTACCTCTACCCTGTGTGTGTCTCTGTGTGTATTTATGTGTTGTGTATTCGAATATATCTCTCATTTAAAACCTCTTTTTAATCTACTTCCCTTCTGGGTAATCTTTGACTCTAATCTTTGTCTCTCGCTATGCAGATTGTTTTTGCATCTTACACGCAAAATTCATCAGATACCCAGAGGAATGTAAGAAATGACATGATCTCCTAGCCAAGAAGGACCTAATATTCCTGAAAATATTCGTTCTGCTCTTTCACAGCAGACAAAGAGTTCCCTGCAATGATGGGTTTTAAAAAGGTATGCTAGGCAAGGTTTCTTCTTAAAGACTCTAGGCCCATAACAACATGCTAAAACTATATAATGAAAGGATGGGCTTATATTTTTGGTCCTACTGGCTTAGTTGCAGGTGTTTTAAAGGCTGAGTGACGCGTGTAAAGTAGAGAGACACACTTCAAGTTTCTAACAGTGAAATACCTCTCAGTCATAGTTATCATAAACTGCCTCATTACTCCAAGTCAGAAACCTAACTAGCTACAGCCACTAAAGGCAAAAAATGTACTTTTACTGTAATGCTAGTTTACATTAGCTCTATGCAATATAAGTGTCATACTAGATGCACAGGGGAAGGAATCTGGAGCAGTGATGGAGAGAGAGACTCCCCTTGCTATACATTACAGACTGCTGGGGCTGTCTGGAGGCAACTCTTGCCAGCCATCCTGGGATTTGTGGAGTGGAGTAGTAATGGAAGCCAAAGGAAAGAAACAAAACCCTAAGATAAAAGCAAGATACCAGTGATATGGTCATCAGTGTACTGGACTGGGCTTCTGCACTCTGTGCTCCCCTTGGCTTGCAGAGCATCCTGTCACATTCTTTCATCTCTATGTGTTTCAGCACTCAAAGCAGTTAATCCAGGGAAAGCCCTTGTTGGGAAAGCACTACGAGCTTCACTCTCCAAGTGCCATCAATGAGGCAGCCATGGCAATACACATAGCACTCACAGATGGCTCTGAAAAGGGTCAAGTCTGTCTGCACCTCCTCATCAAAAGCCCTCTCTACACCACACCAGGCATATGCGGAGAGCTCAGACCTGGGAAAGTCATAAGTTAACTAACAGGTGTAATAATGATTTCTGTGGACACAGATAGGCAAGTCTTACTAGGCTGAGAAAACAACAGGTGGAAGGAGTTCTTTTTCCTAAACCCAGTGCAGTTTATAGCAGTGATAGAGCCTGCAATGATGGTTTGGTTTAACTCCACACTGCAACTGAGTACCATGCACTCACTTGCTCACTATCTCCCCTCTCTCAATGGGATGGAGAAAAGAATTATGAAAAAATTACAATAATAACATTAATGAAACATAATAATAATAAAACATAATGAAGTATAGTAATAGTAGTAATAATAGTCATAGTCATAATCATAATATTGAAAAGGGAGACAACACAAAGAGAGACAGAAATAAAACAAAGAAGAGAAATTATGCACAATTCTATTGCTCACCACCCACTGATCTGTCCCTAGCCCACCCCTGAACAGAAATTGGCTTCCTCTAGTCAGTTTCCTCCAGTTTATACACTGAGATTACTAACTCCCCAGGAAGAGAAAAATAAATTATTTTGTCCCAAGATGTGAAGACAGCAAAGATTCCAAGAGTCATTCCTTAGTCACAGGTGTGACTTTAATAGGAAAAAAAAAAAAAAGCTTGTTCCATTTTTAATGATTCAAAGATGAGGGAAAGAACTTGCCTCTAAACTACTGCCTCAGTGTATTATTGATGAAGCAGTGATAATACAGTTTAACTTTTCTTGGCAATGCAGAGGACAGGCTGGAGTGGAAACTATATAGAATAATACTGTGAAAATGAACTGCCCAGTGTCTTCGGAGATGTTGCAGTGCTTCTTTCTCTTTTTCCTTCTGCAGTGCTCATCAGCTGGTTATCATCCTACAGACAGCTAGTTTCCCAAACCATGAACTTTTGCCTTGTCAGCCTGCCGCCTGTACTTACATGGCAAAGCTATGCAGCAAAGGCATTGAGGATGCAATAGGCAAGGCTAGAGACAGCTTCTCCTGACTTTTCCCCTCATGACTCAAGTGGCAGCTGTTGCCCATGAAGAAAGGGAGCGCTCCACTGGCTGCAAGGCACAGGCAAGGTGCAGATGTCAAAAGTGAACATGGTTCTGAGAATGCAAAGAAAGTTCCAAGTCTGTCTTTACAATATCCAAAGTCAAATGCTGGATAATGAGAAACATAATGTACAAGCCCTCTAAAAGGGATGAGGGTTAGTCTGATGAAAATTTCGATTGCACCTTGAATGACTGCCGATTTTTTCAGTGCTTAGCATGTGAACTGGGAAATATGGAGATACATTTACCTAAATCTGAAACAGTTTCACACTAGGGGAGCAAAACTTTCCTAACACACCTTATAGAGAAGACTCAGCCCTGTTTTAGGCAGCACCAATGAGCTTTCACTAAGTCAGGTCAAACGTGCTGCCTATGTGAGGTGTGCTGCCAATCAGTTGGTGATAGTTTGGAGGTCTTGGCAGCAGAAGTGGCTGCTATCAAGGGATTTTTTTCTAAGGGAAAGAAGTCTGAGGATTTGGTGGCCTAAGTCTTCAAAGACAAAGGGAACTGTAAAAAGGGGCATGAATATTCTTAGTGAGGACACTGGATTTATTTCACATTGAAGAGAAAAACTGCTTCTAATACTATCTGGATGAAGTAAATGACTGGCTCTGAGCAAATCTGTGACTTGTGACCAATCAAAAAAGGTTTGTGGAAATCTGACCTAAGACACTTGAAACTGTATGTACTATGCTTTGGCTGAGTCAGTCTAGATTTGCTTACAAAGTGGCTTGTTTTGTTTGTTGGACTTCTTTCCCCAGACTTTAAAGGTATAAAGATCTCAGTGATAGCTAAGTGTTGGGTAGCCTTGATCTGTTTTCAGAACACTAGGTCTTTTCCTCTGGTACAAGGCTCAGGCCCTGGTTTTGTTGGGATGAGTGGTTATATGAAATATGGGTCTCTACCTGCTGCACCCTGCCAGCCAAACCTGCACTGGCTGAGTCACTCATCCTGACTAAGAGTAGAAATGAATCACAGTGAAATTGAGGTACTTCTAGAGAATGACAATCCGGGGAGCCTGATTTTGTCCTGTCTTTACTCTGCTGCATTTAAGCTTTGATAACTTCAGTCTACTGCTCCTGAATTATGTTGGTGCAGGCAAAAGAAAATTAAAACAAAACTGGTGCCCCATGTGTCCAAGAGGAGCATGATTGCCATCTTGTAATACAGTAGCAATGACGCAGATGCAGGATGCTTGGTCTCTGAGTGAGACCAGAACAAGCATGAAAGTAAGGAAGTGATCCTGCGCTGTCTGGGTTGCCCTCTTGTATTCCCCAGCAAAGAATTCCTGAGTCTGCTAGAGCATTTTGACCCAAAGGTGAAATAATTTGCCCATTTGACGGAGGCCTTCTCTGGAGAAGGATGTCTCTTCTTACCCGCGGACCTGTTTCCCTTAGATCTACCTTCTCTTTACCCTGCTGCCCCTCTTTGACACCATCAGGCAGCACATAATTAGATCTGATGGTGCCAGGAGTGCTGAAGTTCTTGAGCTGAGATACAAATCCAATAAATTTAAATTATAATAGGTAACCCTAATATCTTTGGAAATTACATTAGAAGTCTTAGACTTTTAACAAAATGCTACTGCAGAGAGTATGCTTCAGGATACCTGTTTGGTTATAATAGAAAGACAAACTTTTGCTTGGAGCTCCTGGAGCTGCCCAGTTGCCATTTATGGATTGTGCGTGAAGCCCGAACATGAACAGGTTAAAGTCAAAGTTGCTGCCCATTTGCCACTTGAAGCAGTGGGAACTGCAAACTATCTAGCAACTTTTAACTTTTGATCTCTTCTTCCCATTGTAACAACTGCTCAAGCTGGGTTTCAGTTTGCTGACTGTCTTTCTAAAATGACACAATATTAAAGGGAAAGCACTCCATCAATTGCCATGACTGCTCTATCACTTCTGCAAGATCTTCAAAAAACCCCACAAGATGGCTCAGGATTATGTAATGTATTATCTGCATCATTATATGACTTCCTACTTTTGTTTTTTCCCAAATGCACTGACTCAGATGTGATGAGAACATTAAGCAGCATCATTCTCCACAGCCAGCCTGTGATTAATGAGACCCACTGCATGACACACAGTTACGTCTGTGTCATGAAGCCTCCATAGGGCAACACTGATTGTTTGGAGTGAGTGGAGTGGAGGTCACAGAGACAACAGGCTGCTGTAACACAGCAGATGAACTAGAGTTAAAGAGGTATGACTTCAATCTGCTTGGAGATGAGAAAACAAGGGGGAGTTCTTTTAGCTGCCTTCAGCTTCTACAAAAAGGGCTCTGCCATGAAGAAGCCAGGCTCTCCTGGGAGGTGCACAGGGACAGCACTGGTAAGATAAAATTGTATGACAGGGCACCCCCACAGTACTAAGAAAGCCTTTCTTTTCTCAAGGGTACTCTGCGTAAGGGACACTACTGTCCTTGGAGATATTTGCAGCTTCACTCCTCAGACAGCAACCCAATAGAGAAGAAGGGTTAGACTGGACAACCTCTGGAGGTCCCTTCCAGCCAAATTATTCTACCACTATGTGAATCTGTATAGATCAGACCCTCTCTCAACTCAGCTGCAACAGACACGTATTTTCCAATTTACAACTTAATTTTCTCCCTTGGCATAGTGAAGACCAAAGTGACCAGTGATGCTTTTCCACATAACCACAGCTGAGCTTCTGGGAACAGAGTGTACTGTCTATGTCCCGTCTGTAATCTGACCTCAGCCTCTTTGAGCTCTCAGTGAGAAACAAGACCTCCTCAAGACTACCTCTTTCTTCTAAGTGATTTTTCTGCCCAAATATATGTTGCATTAAGAACAGAAATTAGGACTGTGGTTTTCTCTTCAGCCTTTTGGAATGCACAAATGTTGAAAATACCAATTTCTGAATGGTGATAAGGTTTGCAGACATCAGTTCCAGCACTCCATTAACCACAGATTTTCTAATTGAGCATAGCCAATTGATAGCAAGGCAAGATGGAGACACCTGCATCTCACTGTTTACATGCATAAGTACTTATGTTGACTACAGGTTCCCCTTCCGTTACAATTTACTGATTTAATTGCAAACCCTGGGTGGGGACATACTTACTTCCAAAAAGTCCACCTGGTTCTGGTCTCAGCCTTCTCATCAGCTGTTTTGTTCAATGCAGAAAGTACTTGATAAGCAAAACTCTTAACTCAAGCTGTATTTTCTCAGGAGTGTATTCTAAAACAGCAATAAACTCCTGTCTACCTTTCTAATTTCCTCAGATGATACTGACTGCTAGTGCTAGCCCTACCTGTTTCAGTCAGATTTGACCTCTTTCTTAATTAGTTTATGTAGGATATCTAGGTAGTGGGCATCATCCAACAACTACGACAAGACTGATGCAATGGGGTTTGATCTACTTTAATCACATCACACCCTAGAGCTGAAGAGATCATAGCTCCCTCCTTGCTTGTCACATACAAATTAAATAGTATATGCTACCACCATCACTAACTCATGTTCTTTTCCATGTGTCTTAGGAAAAAAAACCAGAGAGAAGAAAGAGTTCTGAAGCTGTCTTTAAAAGATGAATCCTCTGCCTGAAACGGGAACTTCTGCTCTGAGACCATCAGGAAAATCTCTGGGCTGGAGCAAGGCTGAAGGTTCCCAAGGCACTATCTAGCATCTTCCCAAAGACCAGATGGGTGTTTCTTTCTCATGCATTGTATCTACTTCTGGATCCCTCCCTACGTGCAAGAGTGCTATACCAATAGGTGCATATAACAATAGGCACTGGTGATGTCATAACCCAGGTGCTTTTTCTGGACCTTCCCACTTTTTCCAGTGACATTTGAGAAGAGTTAAAACAAGATTTAGCTCGGATCACTATCAGCAAATGTGCATAGAAATACCTCCAACTTTCCTGGAACCTGGCAACTTCTCAGAAGCTTGTGCCAGCTCCACTGCCGCAGCTGTGCCTATGATAATACAGATCAGCCTTAGAGCTGTGCCAGTGAATGCACATAGAAGATTAGTGACTGAACACAGGGTCTGGTTCATTGAACTGAAAAGTCAACCTCAAGAAGCAAGCATGTACAGCAAATTACTGTAGCAGACAGCAATTTAGAGGAAACAGGGGTTTGCTTAGGACCCTGCCTTCCCATCTTGGATGTATTGACACATATCAAGGGCACTAGAGCTCTTGATCACAAAGCATCTGTGTTTGTGCCATGGACAAGTACATTTACTCCCCTGGCTCCATGCATATGTGATACCTTAGCACGCTCTCAGCATTCAGAGTGATCAGCCCAGCTGACTGTGCTATTAGATATTAAAGTAGTGACAGGAATCTGACAGCAATTTTCCATGTCTTGTACAAGTTGCACATGTGGCATCTTTTTATGCCATCAATATGGAAGAAAAGACTTACCAGTACAAGCTAAGGCATAGATCATACCTTTTCTGTTTTAAATGTGTATCAGCTGCATTGTTACCTTTGAAATTGTATCATTCCATGCATCAACATAGAGCTGTGGAGAGCTGAGGTGAACACAACCTTCAGATCTCTAATTAAGGGTGAAAAGAATTAGAATTATCTAACTTTCACACCTGGTTCTACTCTGATAACAGTTACAAGATGTAAAAGTACAGCTACTTCACCAACCATGTAAATTATCAATGACATTACACTGTACTCTATTAAGGCACAGGAATCCTTTTATCTGCTCAGCTGAGTCTCTTTGGAGTAAATGAGTTTGATTAGAACACATCATTGCAGTTCTATCAGGCCTACACAGCCAAGGCTTAAGGTTTAGACTCCATATACAGGTATTTAACTAACATTATATGTTCTTCCTACGACACAGATCTCTAAATTCATGTCTAATTAGCTCACATTAGAGGAATTGTGGCTTGGCAGCGGAATCTGGCCTTCTGAGGCTATCTTGCCAATGCTGCTGCTATTGCAGAAACAGCACCTGCTTTCATGGAAGTGAACCAAGAAATTTGTGAGGATTTGCTCCAAGAGATCATCAGTTCTGTTCTGATGTGATCACTACGTCTCATAGAAATAAGCAAAGGTGTGTGAAAAAGCATGAAGTTGGTGTAGAACACCAATTCAATTCTGTATTGTGAGTGAGCCAAAGAAAAGCTGCTTTGCACCAGCTGGGTACACCATGTCAGGCTGAATTACCTCATCATTTACATCTTTGAGCTCACTTGCAGCATCCCCTGCCATAGGATTTGTCCCATACAGCTGAGCACTTATATTCCTACCAGACTGCAGAGGAAGGTTGTGTCCTCAGCTTGCCTTTGCCTTTGTTGGGCTTCTCAAAGCCACTTTGCCAGATATGACCCTGATGGCAGTCTGTACAGAGCAAAGAAAACAAGAGGTCTCACTCTGCTCTGCGCGGCATGAGGGCACTGTAATGGTCTCAATCGAGAAATAAAAAGATATAAAGGCACAGTAATTATGATACATGGTTTGACAGGAGACAAACCAAGTGCATGTTTAACTTTCCTGGCTGTTCAAACCCTGCAGGTGCCTGTGACCTGAGCTGAAGGTAATTCCTCAGAGAGGCTATGTGTCTTTGTGGTCACTGCAACATGTTTCTCAGAACGTCCTTGCAGGGTTGTCTGAACCCTACCTCTCAGACTGCACTGCATTCAAAAAAAGGAGCAGGAATGGGTCTGATCCCTCTCCAATCACTTCCTGGACAAGGTTTTTCAAGTTCCTCCACCCAAGACTGTTAGGTAGCTGCTGAGAGTCAATGGGTTCTTCTACGTTCTAGGTGCTCTTTCAAGGACTGCTCCTGGCCTAGAAGGGAAGTCTGACCCTTAGACTATTCACCTGGGATATAAGAAGGTTGAAAACTAGTTTCCTGATTTTTCCTTAAACTCATGTCTCAGAAAAAGCATCATCAGCTTTTCAAGGAGGGCTGCAATGACCTAGCTTAAATTACATGACTACCAGCACTCCTAGCATTATTGCAAGTAAAGTCAGGTTGAAGCAGACAGTTGAGGAAAGAACTGGAAAAAAACCTGAGTTCTTGATGTGTTGTTTTGTTTGATTTTTATCCAGTTCTTGTCACAACTTTCCTGTCAAACAGCCCTACAGAAGTTTTCGGTACTTGATAAATTGCTATGAACAATGTTGAAACAACTCAACGTTAAGTGAGAGTGACATTAGTTATGATTTGAATTTGCTGTGACTTCTATGTGGGTGAACTAAGGAACCCACGGGGAGTTCATCTGGATTTACTGTTTAAAAACTCTGCTACTGATAACATGCTAAGATCATCTTGACTTTTTCCTCTTCTGCCCCAACTGCACAATTCCGAGGTCTTTCCAGGTCCCCCTCCCCCCTTTTTTTTAAGTCAGAAAAATCTGTAAAGTGGAGGTCAGTTACAGACCAATTTTATCAGAGATTCATTTTATTCTGCTGTAGCATTTTTCCGTAGAAGTGCGTACTTGTAAGCTGTTGGTAAAAGCACCTCATAAAAAATCCTCTGAATTATTTATAAAAGCAGTTTGTCTTCATGTGCTGCTGAGAGAAACTAGGCATCCCCCTGATAAATTAGAGATTACTCATTATTTAAAAGGCAGGATTTACATGACACAAAACTCCTCAAAATGGGAATGTCCACAAAATTACTTATCTCATAACTAGATGCTATAACCTGCCCATTAGTTCAGCTCCTAAAGTAGCACAGAAATGTCTTAAAAATAGCAAGATTCCTAATTTAGCAAGGTGGAGAAACATTTTTCTGCAGTACCATTGCTACATTAGGAAGATGAAATGTGGATCTGTAATAATGAAATGCCTGGACATTTTACAGCTTCAGATGAATTAATGAGGAATTATCTATGTAGCATGAATAGTCCAGTACAACATCACATATATGCAAGTTTCCAGTGCCCCTGCACTTCTGAAATAGGTGGACCACTTTCTCAGCTTTAAAAAGACAATACCGTTTCATATATAAATTGTGAGAAACAAGATATGGTCCTTCACACCTAGAATACTCAGTTTTAGAATTTTTTTTCTGCAGGCATGTATGTTTCAGCCAAAAGGCAGCCATAAAAGCACATTTTGTGTAGAACACAGAACATCTTTAATGACTGTGGCTATTTCAACATTCTCACTTAAAAATGCTTTATTGTCAGCCTTACAATCCTGAATGTTTTGAAATAATCACGCAGCTCCTATTTTTGTTTGCACCATGCTGAAACTTCTGAAGATAGCTTAGTCAGAGCTGACACCTTAGACTAAAGGAGCCCATTATTATTCTTATTAGATGTTTCCAACTATATATCCATTTCTGCCTTGGCTGTTTCTTATTAAGCATTCTAAGAGTACATTTAACAAAAAAACAAACCAGAAATAGTATATTTATGTATTTATACAGATTTAATCCTCCTAAATGGTGCACAGAAAATAAACAGTTATGAATTTTCTTCTGCTCGTATTTCTCTGTAGAATACCACTGCACCCACACACCTACAAGGTTCTCAAAGTCACTCTGCCCAGCCTGAAGTTATAATTTCCTGTTCTCCAAGAAACATGGGAAAGTTATATTTTTAAAGACAGCAAGAAAATATTTCTTTTGAAATACTCATTTCAATTAATTTATGGAAGTTAAAATTACTCACCTTTAACTGAAAAAAAAAAAAAAACCCAAAAAAAACCCCACAAAAACAAACTCACACACTTCTTCCTTGTTAAAAAATTGTGGCCAGCACTGTAAGATCCACAAACTTACCCAAACTGATTACAGAAGTCAGTTAAACCAGCGTGAGATGCTAACAAAGTGCAAAATACAAGCAGATATAAGACTTTCCAAAAATAAAAGTCGAAGTTGGATGAACTAGCATTTAGATGAAAAAAAAAAAATCAAAACAACAGCAATAAAAAACCCAAACCACAACAAAAAAAGGAAAGCCCTGGATAAACACAGATGAGCTTACCTTTGAAGAGTGAGAGGAACAAGGATGACCAGAGATACAGTGAAGAATAAACAAATGCCAAGCACTTTTCTGTGAGCATTGTCAAAATAAGGTCGCTCTCCTTCCTGAGCAGAGAGTGAAAGAGGATGAAGTCTTGAAGACAGCTTGCAAAGACTGATGGATTTGGCAATTACAGTAATAAGGCATCAAACCAGCTTCCCACCAGGGGAGAAAAGTGCATTTGCTCATGTGCTTCTCCACTCCCCAGGAGCCAAATCAGCTCAGTGCTTGGTCAGTAAATTCAAACACAAAGGAACAGGTTACATTGCTCTGGACTCACACTGCTCGACACACTGAGCCTTTCCCCGGTCAGGAGCAAATGCAAGTGATCCTCGCACACAGCTGTCTGTGTACTGCAAGAAGGGGGAGTGTGCTGCCTCGGAGATGCATTCCACATCTGCACATACCGTACCTAACTAGAGACAGCACGGCTGCAGTGTTTCCAGTGCTTGCACTCGAGTGCCTCTAGAGCTGTTTCCCGGCGAAATGAATTTGTGTGTGTCTCTCTCTGCTCTCTCCCAGCTGCCAGGGCAACTTGCAGCAAGCACCTGTGGCACGCACCTGCCTTTCCTCCCAGCAGAGGTGGCAGGGGAGATTCAACAGTGCAAAAGTTTGGTAAGATGAAAATAGCCAATCTTCTGTCTTTTTTTGATGCACTCCTTCCTGTAATCACTTCCAGCAGATATAGGGAGCTGCTCTGTGTGCCCACTTCCCCAGCTGCCCACTGTGGGATTTCGCACACACCCTGGTTCCCTTTCCTCCCCACAATTTTATTCACCAGCCAATGAAAGGCAAGGTGAGGTAAAGTCTTGAATGAATTATATTCATCATTTGGGCCTTGCTTTTCTCATTTGCCTGTTCTGAATACCCACACACTTCTGTCTCACTAGAAGCAAGGACAGGACTTCGCACTTCTCTTGTTGAATTTCTTTGGGCTCCTGCTTTTGCAGGGTACAAACCTGAGCTGATGCAGAGAGCAGCAGCACGTCGGGACTCCGGGCAGGAGGAGGGATTTGGGTGCTGCCGCAGTGAGGCTGCAGCGGGCAGTGCAGGCTGGTAGGAGAGCAGAGCCCCGGGATGTGGGGCACAGGGTGTGCTGAGGAGGAGGGCTTGCGAGGTTGAGCGGTGGGGCACGGGCTGACCGTGGAGTCCTCCTGGCTGGAAACATCTGCCCTGGGATCAACTGCAGAAATGCAAACTTGTAATGCTCAGGAAACATGGGAGAAATCAGTGGTCAAAGCACCAGGAAAGGGGAGGCAAACAGTACAAGCGGGGAGAGCAACACCACCAGCATTAGTTAGTAATACTCAAATGTCTTCGGCAGTTTTCATGCTTTCAGTTTCTTTTAATTAAAGTTAAATGGATTTGGAAGGCTGGAACCACAAGGGACTGATGTATACCCTAGCTGCAGACTGGACTGATTTAGCTGGATCCTGACTCACTCTCACCCTATCACTGGATGGTGGGCTGTTTTCCTGGGAGTCTGGGAAGGGTCCTCAGAGCTGCTGGCCTTCCCTTTGCATGCCTGCCAGGGTGCCCCAGGTGAGCTTTCATTGGCCAGCTGAATATGGAACACTCAGGCAGGCACAGCCTCCTCTGGGTTCTCCCAGGCTTGTTCTTGCTCCCCATGGGACAGAACGGGACCTGCCACTGGGACCCCATGAAGGCTGGCCTGGGAGCCACCCCTTGGGTGGCATCAGGGCCAAGGACTGTAGAGGGGCTGTCCTCCCACTCTCCAACTGCACTGCTGGCCTTCAGGCTCATTTGATGTTGGGCCTTGCCACTGAGCCTGTGTGATGGTGTCAATAAGCTGGTGGGCAAAGCTGCTTGTGTGCCTGTGCAGGGAGGCTCATAGGAGCTGGAACAAAGCCTCATTTGGGCCAAAGCAGTGCAGGCTGGATGGCACAAGGCACTGCACTGTTGCTGCTTCCTAACCATCCTCAAAGAGCTGCCCCAGCTCCTGATGCAACCATGACAATGGGTGGTGGAGGACAGCAAGGCAGAGGAGGGATGCTGAGACAGAGTGCGGGAGATGGTCACTGACTCCAGGGCAGAGCCACACGGCTGATGGCAGGACTACTGCAGGGATGTGGGGATGGCGGGCAGCGGGAGCTCCTGCTCACAGGTGGAACCTGTCTGATAGTGCTGCGGGGCAATGGAGAATGGGGACAGTTAAGTGCTCAGGAGATCAGGCACCAAACTTTCCCTGAGTCTGATACATGATCACAGCTCCCTGCACGGGAGATCACTTGAGTAGACTCCATAGCAGGGATGCCTGTTCCTGCAGCCAGTTCTGCTGACTGGGAAGCACCTGTACCAAAACTTCTCCTTTCTCTCCTTCTCTACTCCCCTCACAGTAGAACAACATGGAACATAGTTTTGTCCATTATTTTTGGTTTAGATTCAGGTTTTTCTTGAATTTCTTTAAAAAGTAAAGCTTTCATCAATGAGTACAACTTCATACATATTGCAGTTCCAGTTGCTGTACTCACCTTCAGCCACTGAATGTGGCTGTCCTCCCACCGATGGCCAAGGTGTGCCAGACTGGGAGTAGTTGGACACCTGGGACCTCCTCCTCTCAGGTGGATCATGTTTGATGGTGCCCCGTGGGGTGGAACGACCTGTTCCTCAAAGCTGTCAGCCCCCCACTCCAAGTACAGGATGGAGGTCACCCTCCTCTTGCAGAGGGGGCACTCAGGCTTGCTCCCAGCCCACTGCAGAAGGCACACTCAGCAGCGCAGCCATGGCAGTGCACAGCTGGCCTCCTCCCAGCTATCCAGGCAGATGGGACAGCAGTTGTCCAGCTCCTTGGCAATGCTTCCCATGTGCTGTGGCGTCTGGAGACGGCTGAGGATGACAAACCACTTCACTGCCTCTCAGTGACACTGCAGCAGTGAATGTTGCACTAGAAACATGAAGCCACAGTTGTTATCTGGCCCTAGAATGGATGGAAGTAATACCCCGAAGTAATGTCCCTCAGGATGGAAACCTTCCCCACGCCCCAGATGCAGTTCTCCCATCACAGATCATTTCTGCTGCTCCAAGAGTGACTCCTGAGTGCCCCAGCTGCCTCAGCAAAGAGCTCTGTTTTGCAAATGACTCACAAGGGCACAGGCTGAAGGTCAGCTGATCTCATAAGGATGGCAAATCCACCTATATTACAGCTCTCTACAAGTAGGAGACTTGGTGCTGCAATATCCCACTTTGAGCCTGCAAATGCAGACAGGCAGAACCCAGGGGCTTTGCAGTCCAGGTCCTTTTATGCACTCCTCAGCCCTTAATCACATTTTAAAATAAGGCTACAAGTGAATTCTTTGAAACGCCTGGGTTATTTTGTTCCACAGACAGCCATTTAACCATGTCATCTGGCAAAAATGAGAATGTCTGACAACCAAATATACACTGTGGAATCTAGAAAACATAACTTACTGCACTATTGAGCTGTAACCACGTTTTCTGTTGGAATTGCTGCTCACAAGGTTTCATCATCAGTGCAGGGGCCTGAAGGTATGTTTCTCTCACAGGCTGTTGTTAAGGAAGGATACAGCAAGAACAAGATTATTGTGCAAGTCTGTTGTCCTCCTCTTCCACGTCCTGAACTGTGCTAAACCAGGCCCTTTTGGCTGAGGTCCTATAGTAAGGATGCACATTTGCCTCTCAGGTCTGGATGTTTTCTTTGCTCAGTCCCCTTCTCCTACAGAAGTAGAGGACAAGAATATAGAAACCAGGACATTTCACCAAAGAGCTGGGAGGCAGACACTTTCTCTCACTGCCATTTCCCTGTGAAACTTGGGAGGGACTGCTGCAGACTGGGGCTTATAGACAAGGTCCATGTCAAATCTCTACCTAGTGATTCAGACTGTGAAGTTATGTGACCTTGTGAAGTTTTGTGGCTTGTTCCTCTTCTTCTTGAGGTTGTGTCTCCTCCGGGTCTCATTGGTACAACTCAGCAAGTGTGGAGCTGGGCATCTTTCCTCTATGTATGGGTTTGTCTGCAGGTGAGACAGTTCTTCTTTCATCACCTTTCACCATGCTTCCTGCTGAGTTTGCCCAGTCAGCCCTTCTAGTACTGACTTGACTTCCAAGCCAAACCTCAGCACTTCATGCTGTGAGCCAGCAGAGATAAAGGACAATTGGCCACAGTCATAGGCTTTAATAGCTGTGCAAGAAGAAAGCCTTTATAATGCAGGAAGTGCTGTAAAGTGCTTTATCTCAGGAGTGGTTTGGGTGAGTTATGAGTGACTTGGGGAAATCTGGCAAAGGTGTCAAGTGCTGGAGTAGATACAGTGCATTGTTCAGAAGTTATGTCACCAGGGTTTCACTGCTTGTCAAGCTGCAGGGACCACTCACTGGGTTCAGCTCCTCTCCAAGGAAGGTGTATGGCACTAGCCACACATGCACAGGCCAAGTGACCTTGCTGGTGAGGCTGGGGATGCTGCACAATAGGAAAGTACTGCAGGATGTGAATCCTTGGCTGGTTAAGCAGGGAGTTGGGCTGGGGTGATCCCAATTCTGCTGGGTGCTGGGATAAGGAAGCCAAGGAAGTGAGCTATGGAGGTCCACTGCTGGTGCAAAGGGAGGCAGATGGTGGCAGGAGGGTCTGCATGAACTAGGGATTGTCGGAGTCCATGTTTCCATGGATCCTCCACAGAGAGTGAAAAGTACAGAGATAGAATTAAAGCCTTTAGAAAAATTAGAATGTATAAAAGCTTTAAATGCACAAAGTAGAAATCTAACCCTTAGCTTTAAGCTTTGCATGCCCTAAGTCCTAGTTCAGTGTAGAAGGACACAGCTTCAGGCCTAGTGATAGAGTACAGACATAACAAAAATAGAGTAGGGTACTGTTTATAATTTTTAGTATGAGTTTTATGTACAACAAGGTAGAACCTTATGCTAGTAAGATAGAGTTTTACGTTAATAGATATGTTATGTGCGTAGGTTCTGATATTGTTTTTCATAGTTTTACGAACTTTAGAATTGTACCTAGATTGGTTAGTGTGTAGATAAAAAATATGAATATGCATTTTGCAATTTGGGATAAAAAGCCTCAGGGTTGGAGGTGGAGGCATCGATTGATTGATCAATTCGATCCATCGATCCAACCTCCACTCTCTGCAACCTGAGGAACGATCCTTGACAGGGAGCCGAGATGGGATTTTAAGGTATTATACATTGCGGTCCCCGCTCTAAGGGACCTGGGCCCCGGGGTCCCCCCTTTTCCCCTGCAGCACTTGCTACCGGTGCGGTGGTTGGGACAGTCGGGGACTCTGTGTGGGGAGGGATCCCGGGGCCCCACTGCCCTCGCGATCCCGCGGACGGGAACCCTGTGCGGCTCGGGCCCCCACTGCCCTCGGGAACCCTGCGTGGCTCGGGCCCCCACTGCCCTCGCGATCCCCCGGACGGGAGCTCTGTGCGGTTCGGGATTTCCCGTTGCGTCCGCGTCCCTGTGGCCGAGGGCTCTGTGTGGGTTTGGAATTTCGGGGTCCCTTTTGTTACTACAATCCCTGTGGCTGAGATCCCTGTCTGAAACTTGTGATCGATTCCTCTCTGTTAGTGTGATCCCAGCGATTGAAAATGCAGACAGTAATAAGAGGTTGCTTTACCCTGAGGCTATGAATTATATGTTCTGTCTATAGTTCTATTAGAGCTCTGTTTGTTAGGAATCTTATGCTTTGTTCGCTGTCTCATTTGAGTTGTATGTGTTAAGATTTCTATGCTTTAGTTATTGTCTTGTTTAGACTTTCTTTGCCTAGGTTTGTAACTGGTTGTAGAATAAGGCCGCTCTTAGAACTCTCTGCCTTCAGATATGTGCTTTTGTATAAATAAATTACTCTATTTAGAAATCAAGATGTGGTGAGATCTTTAGAGACTTTATACCCGTACCCAGCCTAGGCAAATTGATGCCCCTCGTTTTAAGAGCGGCGTACATTGCTATACATAAGCAACGGCCAGGTCTCTCCAGACGACTGCTCGATTTAGCTGTTAGGATGAAAACAGCCTTTGCCCCGCGGGGGCCTTTTTTGCAAGAATCTGTATCCCGAAGGAAGGATAAGGGCGGTGTTCTAAGGCTTTCTCCAGGACGCTGGAAAAGCTGCCGTTCCTACTAGCGAAATAACGGTCTGGAGTAATCCTAAACATGGGGAATAATTTGTCTAAAGAACAAAACCACATCTATGATTGTTTAAAGTTACTGATTTTGAATAATGGCTATGATGTTTCTGGAAAGGATTTGAAGGTATTACTCTAAAACTGCTACTTTAACTGCTACTTTAAAACTGTAAAACTTTTTAACTAATCACAAATGGAAATTGCAAACTTCGAACTTACTTTATTCGGTACAGCTGTATTGCAAACTGTTGAGGTGACCCGGGACCGCGATTCGCTTCTAGGGGCGGTGGGGGGCAAAGATGAATCTCTGTCTGTTCCTCAGCAACAAGAGTTTGTTCCCCCCGCTGCCGAGCCCATGCCGCGGCCCGGGAGCCGCGGGACAGAGGACGATACAGCTCCACCGCACACAGCCGCGAGCTCGGGAGCACAAACACAGACTGCGGCATGGCCAGAGCCCCCCTGCCAGCTCCAGCCGCGGACCCGGGCTGCGGAGGGACTCCCCCCGCCACACAAAAGCCCGTGCTGGGAGAACCCGAACTCTTCGGGAGTCCCGCCGCAGCCCACCCCCGCAAGGATCATGGATCGTTCACAAACCGAACCCCTGCCGTCCTTTACACCGCTGCACGGTCCGGTGGCAGCCGTGGCTCTCATCCTACGGGAGCCGCCGCTGCCGCCGCTGCCGCCGCCCGACCACGGCACGGGAGACTCTGCACCTAACCTGTCACAACCCATCGGACACCGCCACCCAGGAGCGCGACCGCGGGAGCCGCTGCCAGCACCCACGCCGCCATCACACGACCACGCGGTTTGTACTGCCCGCGGAAAAGAACCAGCGCTGCGGAGTGGCGTCATGCCTGCGCCAGCCCACACCGTCCTGCCCTCAGCGCCTGAGCCCGTGCCTGGGAGCCCGGACTCTCCACTGACCCCCCCGATCCTGCACAGACCTCGGACAATACCAACGCTGCAACAAGAGGGGGGAACAGGGGAGGGCAGGCACCAAAGTAAAACAACCACACAGGACATCCGTGAGAGACACCATAAGACTATTATGTACCAAAACACAGACATAAATAATACTTGCTCGGACAGTGACTCAGATTTATTAATTTTAGACCCAGCAGACTTAAACTGGGAAGCAGATTTAGTCACTTCTAACATAGAACACCCTTCATCTCAGCCTGAATGGAGGCTTCCTCTAAGAGGGACTCAGCAGGAGTCCCTGGCTGCAGAGCTGTTTGTGGCTTTGCCAGTCAGGGATGGCAGACAGGGTGTCAACTTATTACAGACACTAAATCATGGGGACACTGGGGATCCTGCTTGTGAAGCTCTGGTGTTGACTCAGTCAATAACAACCGCAAAAGAGACGTATCCAGACATAAAGCAGGGAACATTAGAGACATTTCTCATGTTTTTAGATCACCTGATAGATGTCATAGACACACAATGTAACAATGACCTGGTATGTCTTTATATGGAAAATTTCTGTCCAGCATCTCTTCTGGACTTTTTCAGTCCAGTTGCAGGGAAACCAGTCACCACCAAAGAGTACAACATCTAACTTGTACTCTAATTAATACAGAAATACATTACCATATGAAGCACAATCACAATGGAGAGTAGAATAGAAATGGATTTAATAGAAATGGACTTTTAATTAGAGTCATTTATTATATATGTATGTTTGAGTTAAGTTATATTTTAGTAACCTGTTAATATTAAGGTAAACTTTTATATAGTTTAGTTTAAGTATAGTCAGTGTGGTTTAGTTTAAGTATAGGTTAAGTATTGTTCAATTAAATTATGTTAGGTTAAGTTTAAATTCTGTTAAGTTTAAGTTATTTTTAAGTTTTGGTAGGTTTAAGTTTTATAAGATTTAAATAATATTAAGTCTATATCCTATTAAGGTTTTTATCGCATATGAGTTTTGTTAAGATTTATTCATATTAAGTTTGTGTTGTTTGTTTTTAAGAAAATATGCTCATTTTAGTTGTAAAGTTAAATTAGTTCTAGAGATAAGATGCTTCACGGGAACAGCGATGATGAAACATTGGAAAACACCTATTAGTAGATGGAGGAAGATGAAAGGTTTGGAAGGTTTGAAAGGTTTTATCATTAGCTGCATTTCACAAAGCCACATTAGGATTGTTGTTGGTTGTAAGCTGTTTTAGTGAAGTTTCCCTTTTTGTAAGTTATAAGTATATGATAGTTTAGAAAGGTATTATTTCAATTTTCTAGGATGATTAGTGTTGATATATTAATTATTTGATGTGAATTTGTTAATTTTCCTTATTTGCAGAGGATTTTTGATGTGCTTTAGTATCCTTCTTCTAACTATATAAGGACACGTGTCATTTCAATATCTTTCCTTTATTTTTTAATTCTTTAAGTATTTCATAATTGCTATTGTTAGGATCTTTGTTTTAGAAATGTATTAAAGGACCTCACTCCAGTTTAGAGCCCTAGCCTTGGCCAAGCCCTGACTCTATCTGGATGGATGTTCTGCTAAAAGCTCAGATGGTTTCTGCTTCAAAAAACAAATTCAAGTAATTTTGACTTGACAATTTGACCCTGTAAAATGACAGCTGAACCAATTTTCAGGGTGGACTGAGCATCTTGCCCGGGAAAGGTGGTCTGGGTCCAAACTGAAAAAAGGTTCCAAAAGCTGTCTGCAGACTCTGAGATGAAAGCACAGTGTTTTAGTAATTAGTAATTTTCTTATTTTACATATGTAATTGTTAAAAGTCACCAATTATGCCTGTTCTTCATTGTCATACCTGAATTTTCCTGATTTCTGTCAGTACTTAACAGAGTTATGCATTTGTTTAGAGTACCTGTGCACTTATGTAATATTCACATCAATTATAAATATTGCCCAGTCTACCAGCTGGTGCAATTTTCTGTATTTACAGGAGCTCTCAACTCATTAGAATGGAGAAGTGTAAAATATCCATCAGTCAGTAGATGTTCTTTAAGTGCAATTTTACACCGGTACACACAGGGAAAAGTTTTTTTTTAGTTTAGAAATCTAGAAACAGGACAAATTGAAGGTACACTTTCTCTATTAACCTGGGGCGAAGGGCTTGCTTGTGTTTCTGCAGATTTGAGCCCAGGTGAATTCTAGTATAGAATGTGAAGAAGACAGCGAGCACAGAAACACGCTGACCACTCCATGAACAGATGAGCAAGCACGCAGACGTGAACTGCGCAGAGATTCTGATTTGCACCTGCCATCGTGTGCTTCAGTAACAAAAGACTTTGGACTTTGGGGATTTAATGTGGGAATCTGTAGTAATGTAGAATTTCTGTTAGTAGATGTGGGGAACAATTGTATGTTATCCTTTTGCCTCTTGCTTTGCTTGCTTTTAGTAGCACAGATTTTTTTTTCCTAGTTAGCCAAACCTAAAACTAATATAGATGATTAATAAGGTTGTTAAGAAAGTCTACATGTGTAAACAAAGAGGGGAAGATGTCGGAGTCCATGTTTCCATGGATCCTCCACAGAGAGTGAAAAGTACAGAGATAGAATTAAAGCCTTTAGAAAAATTAGAATGTATAAAAGCTTTAAATGCACAAAGTAGAAATCTAACCCTTAGCTTTAAGCTTTGCATGCCCTAAGTCCTAGTTCAGTGTAGAAGGACACAGCTTCAGGCCTAGTGATAGAGTACAGACATAACAAAAATAGAGTAGGGTACTGTTTATAATTTTTAGTATGAGTTTTATGTACAACAAGGTAGAACCTTATGCTAGTAAGATAGAGTTTTACATTAATAGATATGTTATGTGCGTAGGTTCTGATATTGTTTTTCGTAGTTTTACGAACTTTAGAATTGTACCTAGATTGGTTAGTGTGTAGATAAAAAATATGAATATGCATTTTGCAATTTGGGATAAAAAGCCTCAGGGTTGGAGGTGGAGGCATCAATTGATTGATCAATTCGATCCATCGATCCAACCTCCACTCTCTGCAACCTGAGGAACGATCCTTGACAGGGAGCCGAGACGGGATTTTAAGGTATTATACATCGCGGTCCCCGCTCTAAGGGACCTGGGCCCCGGGGTCCCCCCTTTTCCCCTGCAGCACTTGCTACCGGTGCGGTGGTTGGGACAGTCGGGGACTCTGTGTGGGGAGGGATCCCGGGGCCCCACTGCCCTCACGGTCCCCCGGACGGGAACCCTGTTTGGCTCGGGCCCCCATTGCCCTCGGGAACCCTGCATGGCTCGGGCCCCCACTGCCCTCGCGATCCCCCGGACGGGAGCTCTGTGCGGTTCGGGATTTCCCATTGCGTCCGCGTCCCTGTGGCCGAGGGCTCTGTGTGGGTTTGGAATTTCGGGGTCCCTTTTGTTACTACAATCCCTGTGGCTGAGATCCCTGTCTGAAACTTGTGATCGATTCCTCTCTGTTAGTGTGATCCCAGCGATTGAAAATGCAGACAGTAATAAGAGGTTGCTTTACCCTGAGGCTATGAATTATATGTTCTGTCTATAGTTCTATTAGAGCTCTGTTTGTTAGGAATCTTATGCTTTGTTCGCTGTCTCATTTGAGTTGTATGTGTTAAGATTTCTATGCTTTAGTTATTGTCTTGTTTAGACTTTCTTTGCCTAGGTTTGTAACTGGTTGTAGAATAAGGCCGCTCTTAGAACTCTCTGCCTTCAGATATGTGCTTTTGTATAAATAAATTACTCTATTTAGAAATCAAGATGTGGTGAGATCTTTAGAGACTTTATACCCGTACCCAGCCTAGGCAAGGGATCTCATGGCTCCCCACTCCTGCAGGCAGCAGATGCCTTTGGGGGGCCATGTTGAGGTGGCAACAGAGCTGCCACCTGAGCTCTGCATGCTCCAATGGCACATGGAACAGAGCTGCACAACAAAAGCAAGGTTCAAGGAGCTTCAGCCCTGTCAGCCAGGCACACAGTAGCCCCTCATCCCCAAGGGCTCAGGTTCTGAAGATCCTTCAGCCCCGGCTCTGTCCTTTCCCCACACAAGGGGAAGAGAAGCATAGAGGTGTAGGGCACAAAGGTGTAGGGCACAGAGGTGTAGGGCACTGTACCAGAGCTCAGCTGAGAGGGTGCTTTCCCCTCCTCGGGTGCTGTGATCTGCACCCCTGGGCATGGTGGATGCTCAGCTGGTGAGGGAACAAAGCCAGCCCGTGGGCCCGCTGACAGGGACTCGGCCAAGATGGAGTCTGAGCTCATGTGCAGTGCTCCTGGAGTCAGCCTGCATCCTGGAGGCCTGCAGATCTGCTTATCTATCCCATCTCCACATTTCTTTCTCCAAATCAGTGTCCACCTCCCTCTTTCCCGCTGCACTTCCTTCGTGCTCTCCATCCCTCTTCTTCTCGGTTTCTGCCCCACTTCCTGGTTTTTCCACTCTGCCTCTCTGTTTCCCAATTTCTCTTCCTCCTACTGCTAGGCCCCCCGGCTTGTTTCTGTATCCTTTTTGTCTATTTTCTTAGCCCTTCACTTCCCTGTCCCCACACGTCTTCCTTTATCTCTGTCTCTGTCCTTTTGCTCTCTTCACCTTCTTCTCCTCCTCCCTTCCTTGTCCCTATTTCATTCTCTCTATCCCCGCTTCTTGTTTCACCATCCCTTTTCCTCTCGCAGTCCCATTCTCGGACACAGCCCCACTCCTCGCTCCCTGCCCTTCTCCCTCTCGTCCCGGGACAGCGTCCCTCCACGGTCGCTGCCTGTCCCCGTGCCCGGCTCATACGCGCCGTGCCCTCCGCGCACAGCGGGGCCTGCGGAGCCGCGCCCCCCCCCCCGGCCGCGCCGGGCCCTCCCTGCCTGCCGCCCGCCGCGGCGGGGCCTGCGCCTCCCGCGCCCGGCAGCGCCACGCCCGCGCTGCTCCCGGCGCACCCCAGCGCCGCCTGAGGCGTGGCCGTGGGGAGCCGGCGCTGCGGCGCCGAGGGACGGCGGCGGGATGTCCTCTGCTGGCGGGAGCCGGGGCAGCGGCAGACGCGTTCCCGGAGCATGTCCCTGCAGCGCTCACATCGCCTCAGGTGTGCTCCGTTTAAAAGGGCTTTCCCACACGAACTGGGGGTTCTTGGTTATTGCTGGGCACAAACAAACCGGTTCTGGTGCCCCCAGAAAAGCCCGAACCATCCCCACAGCCTCGAACATCCAGAGCTCAGCATGAGGCCCCACGGATTCAGCCTCACATAGTCACAGAAACACAGAATGGTCTGAGTCGGAAGAGACCCACAAGGATCATCCAGCTGAACTCCTGGCCCTGCACAGCACAGTCCCAGCGAATCACACCATGTGCCTAAATGCTTCTTGAACTCTGTCAGACTTGGTGCTATGATTATTTCCCTGCAGAGCCTGTTCCAGTGCCCAGTTACCCTCTGAGTGAAGAACCTTTTCCTAATATCCATCCTAAACCTCCATTGACAGAAGTTCACCCCATTCCCTCAGGTCGTGTCACTGGTCACCAGGGAGACCAGTGCCTGCCCCTCTATCTTCTCTCACAAGGAAGTTGAACAATGGGATGAGGTTTTGTCTCAGTCTCGTCCAAGATGAACAGATCAAATGACCTCAGCCACTCCTCATATGGCCTCTCCTCAAGGCTCTTCAACTATCTTCCTAGCCTTCCTTTGGATGCAAGAGCTTCAGGACCCCAAATGCCTGCCTGACTAAACCCAAGGTCACCTGAGTTATCCCAGGGCCCCAAAACATCCCCAATCCTACTCTAATTCCCTCCCTCTGAACCTTGCTCAGCAGCTTCCCCCCACCCTACCTAAATGTCCCCAAACACCCCCATCCCCATGCCAGCAGCTCAAAACCCTCTTAGTCCTGCTTCAGGGTACCTCCACTTATCCCCACAGCCTACCTGAGTATCTCCAGTATTCTCCAATCCAATCAGAGTACACTCCCAAAACTGCTTTCAAGGCGTCCAAATACTCCTGGATAGTCCTCTGAACGGGACCTGGAGAATGTCATTTAGGTGTCATGAATAACTGCAAATCCTGCCCAAGCACCCTCAAAACCCCACAAACCTGCCTCACAGCCCTCAAAGTTCCCAACCCCTGCTTCTGAACCCCTGAAAGTCCTTCTTCAAAGACCCACAAACCATAATTTCTTACAAACACTCATAAACCTTATTTGTAGTCCACAAGACATCCACAAGTCCCTTCTAGGAGCCACCAAACAAACTGCAAGCTTGTCCATGGCCCCCAAAAGTTCCCATACCCTGTGTTCAGATCTGCAACCACTAAACACCCTGAAACCTTTCTCTTGGGTAGGAAATACATCACAAATCACACCCAGCTTCTCCCAAAGACTCATCTAAAATGTCCACAAACAATCTAAACCCTAAACCCTCCCAAGACCTTCTCAGACTTTTCCAAAGCCATGCCAAAGGGTCCATACACTGTCTCACCAAACCCCAAATGTGCCATAGCTCTTGCTGGCTCCACAAGACTCAATACCCTGCCCAATTCTACTCAAGGCACCCCAAATTCGGATTCTTTCCTAAAAGGAGGATTATCTGAACGGATTGCTTTCAACACTGAGGTGTGCTATTTTCCCACAAAATAGGCTCACAATGGCAGTGAAATTTTACAACTACCTGGCAGATTCTGTGCAATTTGTCTGTAAGTAAGCTGCTAGCTTCTCATCAAGGGATTTTGCACAATACCTGGCTTCCCCAGGACAGCTTCTCTGCCTTCCCACTGTTATAAATGATGATATAATATTGGCTTTCACATTTATGTGTTAGCTTTTGCATATTATTATTAATTACAAAGATTTTGATATGGTACAATTTATGTATCCTTTAACTGCTTTTTTGGTATAATATAATCTGTCAGTTTGTGTATGCATTATAAAGCTTGTATAAATAGTAGTGTGATAACTATATATTATATCTTAAGCCATAGCATAATATTAAATTAGAGACTATGTGATGTTCAAATGATTTTTTTTCATGTAACTAATTCAGAGAATGGTGTAAGAAAATTAGGTGGTTCCTCTCATTTGTGGATTATCTTATCTGAATGATAACAGTGACAAAAACCAGAACCCAATTTACTGACTCCTCGTTATCAGAGAGTGTAAAAACAATAGAAGAAATGAACCATGAGAAGAAATGAAATATTTTGATTCAATCTGAAGGACGGCATGCAGACACATCAAAGGGTAAAACCAAGCAAAAGAATTCCAGGAACACTTAAACTCACAGGAGTGTTTGAATATGTATTAACTCTTATGAATATGCATGTACCCCCTGCAATGTAGCAGTCTATAGAGAACATTGTTTTAAGCAAACCGTGTGGGGTTTGGCCGATGATCGGCAAAACATCACAGTCGGCACTGTGATTCCTGGTCCGGTCCGGCCGGGCGGAGCGTGGCGAAAATAGAGGGGCGGGTACAATGGAATTGCCCGAAAAAGAAAACTTTAATGGTGGTAAAATAACAAATGCAGAGCCTATCCGATCTGAGGGGCAACATCCAAAGACCCGAGGTCGTGGCTAACTTAACAATACATACGATTACCCGATGGCAAAGGTCCTATCCTGAACGCGGGATAGAGACATGACTTTGTATGTCAAAGGTTCCGAACTAATGAAGAACCAGAACCAGAGACCTGACCTATTTTGGAATGACTCCATCAGCATCCTAATTTCCATCTCCCACCTCCCATGGTCTCGGGTTTATGGTTTCTGCATAAGCTTCCTGGGCTAAAGTGTTATCCATCTCAGCTAGCTCGGTTCCCACACACCAACGATGGATAATGACCCTTTTATCCCTTATTAAACTTTAAAAAATGTCAGAGAGTGAGCATCGTTTCTCCCACCACTCACTACAGTTCTATTCACCAGCCAAGAAAAAGAAAGGTAAACAAAGGCTTGAATGAATTATATTCATCATTTGGGCCTTGCTTTTCTCATTTGCCTGTTCTGAACACACACACACTTCCGTCTCACTGCAAACTGCAGCTCCCCTTGCTGAATTTCTTTGGGCTCCTGCTTTTGCAGGGTACAAACCTGAGCTGATGCAGAGAGCAGCAGCACGTCGGGACTCCGGGCAGGAGGAGGGATTTGGGTGCTGCCGCAGTGAGGCTGCAGCGGGCAGTGCAGGCTGGTAGGAGAGCAGAGCCCCGGGATGTGGGGCACAGGGTGTGCTGAGGAGGAGGGCTTGCGAGGTTGAGCGGTGGGGCACGGGCTGACCGTGGAGTCCTCCTGGCTGGAAACATCTGCCCTGGGATCAACTGCAGAAATGCAAACCTGAAGCAGGGTCCATTACTTTTGTGTTAGATTTGTTTTTATTTTTAAAAATTTCTCTGTAAATGAAGGCATTCACCAGTGGGTACAGCTTCACACATATTGTAGTTCTGATCGCTGTACTCGCCTTCAGCCACTGGAGGTGGCTGTGCTCCCACTGATGTCCAGGGTGTTGCAGGGCTGTGCAGATGGAGGAGCAGCTGGGTCCCCAGGTCCTCCTCCTCTCAGATGGAACATGTTTGATGGTGCCCTGTAGGGTGGAATGACATACTCCTCAAAGCTGTCATCCCCCCACTCCAAGTACAGGATGGAGGTCACCCTCCTCTTGCAGAGGGGGCACTCAGGCTTGCTCCCAGCCCACTGCAGAAGGCACACTCAGCAGCGCAGCCATGGCAGTGCACAGCTGGCCTCCTCCCAGCTATCCAGGCAGATGGGACAGCAGTTGTCCAGCTCCTGTCCAGCTTCTGGGCTGCACTTGCTATGTGCTGTGGGGTTTGGAGACAGCTGGGATGTTGAGCTGCTCCATCAGTGGTGCTGCAGCAGTGGTTGTCATGATAGAAAAGGGCCTTAGGAGGTATAGAAAAAATGCCCAGGTCCCTCATGAAGGAAACCATCCCAGCTCCCAGTGTGAGTTTTTCCTTCCCAGATCATCTCTGTTGCTGTGAGAATGACTCCTGTGTGCCCAAGCCAGGGAAAATCCTCTGATGTCTCTGGGGCCAAGCACTGAGAACTCTCCCAACTAACTCCCTGAGCACAATACCACTAACCAACAACAGCTTTGCATGTAATTCTGGCTGTGGCAGCAATGCCATTGGCTTAATAAAAGCCTTTGGAAAGTGCTCTCTAGCCCTCAGGCAACTACCAAAAGATCTTGAAATTGTTGTGGAGTGACAAAGTGATAGACTTAGATACGGGATGCTTGCGCTTCAACTATTTGATTTTTGGATGTGTAACTTTCCCAGTTCTGTGTTTTCTTTCTCCTCCAAGCAGGGGATGAGCACTCATTTGGAATGCAGCCAGGCCACAAGCTCCCTGAGCTGCTCTGTCATCCTCCATTCATGCCACATCTGGAGGATCAAAAGGATTGTGCTGGGCATGCATAGTCTCTGTTCCTGGTGCAAACAGTAAGCACCAAGTCAGAACAGGTGGGAAGTGCTGTCTTCCCTCACTGTGGGCAAGAAGGGTCCAGGGGAGTGAAGACTGCTGGACAGGGAAAGCAGGGAAGAGACAAAGCAGTGTGCATACAAGGACTACCCATCCACACGAGGGGCTGCTGCTTTAGCCACAGGAGCTTTGGCCATTGTGACAGGATGGAGGAACCCAGTGAAGTCTTGATGACTGTCAGCAGAGGAGGAGCTTCAGGTTGACTCCCCAGCTCCTTTGCTAGCATGCTGGTGGGACTAGTCGGGAAGCTGAGGACACCTTCAAGGCACTTGTAAGCTCCTGAATCCATGTGGAGTCACCCCTTTAAGGATGAAGAGGTATTTGGGAAGCAGAGCCCGTCTGTCTAACTGAAGACTCTGCCCTGTTGCAGGGTGGACAGCCCACTCATCCTGCATGACACCGGGAGAATGAAGCCTGCCTCTGTCAATACCCCAGCTGACCTAAGCAGCCCCAGCCTGAGTGCTTTTGTCTTGTCTGTGCTGACACCTAGTGCTGCCCATCCATCAGTGCTTCCTCAGCCCCTCCATGTCCCCCCTTTGCATACTGCTCACTTCCAGAAAGAAGCAGCCCCTGAGTTGGACCTCTCCTATTCCACTCACAACTTGCTTGGCAAGGAAAAAGCAGTTTAAAATGAGGTTGCATGATAGGTACAGCAGCGTCTCTCATAGCTTCTTTTCCTCTCTGCTTCCTCAGTGCCACACAAGGTGCAATGAAGGCTGTCAGTTTTCTCAAAAATTTTCTGAGAATCAAGAGCCTGCAAAGAGAAGTAGCATGGACACTTGTGGAGGAAGGCTTGGAGTCAACAAAGCAAGCCAAACCAGGACTGATATCTGAATATACTTTTATCTATCAGCTGGGGAATTGGAGATCTATTCTGTAACAACACAGATCTTGCTAATGATCTATTCTTGCATGCTGTTCATCATATCCTCATTTCCCACCTTGTGAGTGTGTAGCTCAGTGCTCAGTAAGCTATGAGTACCGTGTGGCACATGCCACCTCCTCAGCATTGCTGCCTGTGGTCCTGAGTTGCTTCCAGTCATGGAGTGGATGGCGCTAAGGCACAAAAGCACTTTGAGGAAACAGGTTAAAGTAAGCTTTTCTTGCATCGTCTGATTTTCCTCCACCGTGCCTGACTTCTTTTATCCTCTTTCCCAAAATGGGGTGGAGGTCTCCCCTGTGCCTCACACTGTTAATATTGGTTTGCTTTTGCTGCTGTGTATTTAGAATGTTTCTTATTTCCAGTCCCTTGTGATCATTTTCTAGCAACATTTAGCTACTTGAAAACCTTTATTCTGAACCTGAATCCTACTTTGCCCCTTTGCTGATTGCATAGTTTACAAATTTAACCACAAAGTGTATCTGGCTGTGCCATCACAGTGTTACAAAGTTCTTGGACACTGTTTACCAAACAGTAGTTGAGTATAGTTACACGTGTTTCAGAAAAGATTATATTTGTTATGTCCTGATCATGTATTTATAGTACATGGGTAACTAAAACTTTTGCTTTGGTTACACAACTCCCTGACTGTTACAGATCTCTGAAAGTCAAGATGATATGGAGGGTGTGAGACAAGAGGACCCTTGCAGAATGCAACTGGATTATAAAGTGCCCAGCCTTGACCTACCTAAAGATATTCTGCAAAGTTTCATACCTGATGAAGGGGCACATGCAACCACATATTGTCTATGGAACATGTGGCATGGTATCTGTTTGAGCTGCTTGACATCACTTGGAAAGTGTAAACAGTGATCCTGGAAGTCTGGGTCCCATAGTGCTTGAGTTACTAGAGGGGATTTGAGGTACATACCACCCACTTGTTTTCTTCATCTGAATGTGGACCCACGGCTGTGCTGCTGGCAGGACATTTTCAGTCCAGTCTCCTTCTCACATCAGGACCATCCCCAGTAATAGGTCTGTCAGGATGCCTTTGCCAATGCCAAAACAGTTGTTACTTGACAGTGACTGAGACAGCCTAGCTACAGTACCTATAGAATTGTTGCTTGTTGCTCTTGCCGTCTCTGGCCAGATTTATGGCCATGAGGACTTGTTGTGATTTGACACTGGCCAAATGCCAGGCACCCATGAAAGCTGCTCACTCACTCCCCTGCCACAACTGGGCAGGGGAGAGAAAAATTTAACAAGGGATTCATGAGTTGAGATAGGCACTGGGAAAAAACACTCCAAGGGCAAAATAGGCTCCACTTAGAGATACAAAGTGAGTTTATTACTAACAAAATCAGAGGAGGATAATGAGAAGTAATATAAGCCCTTAAAAAGACCTTTTTTCCCCCTAACCCCTTCCTCCTTACCACCAACAGTGCAGGGAAGATAGGGCATGGGTTTTTGGTCAGTTCATTGCCTGAGGTTTTCTTCTGCTGCACAGGGAGAGGGGAGTCATTCCTCTGTGAGACCGTAGGGTCCCTTCCCATGGAAGACAGTTCTCTTGAACTTCTCCAGGGTGGCTCCAAATCTCAGGAGTAATGTGTAGCAGGACCATGATGTGTTATGGACTGAAGTTTGAGCTATCCCAAACTGGGCCTCAGATTTGGGCCTGCTAGGCCTCAGATTTGGGCCCATGTAGTAGATAAACCTGTGGCACAGTTAGAATTTAAGTTAAGGTGTGTGCATGCTTTAGCTAGGACAGTTAGAGTAGAGACACGGTAGCTGCCTTAAGCTAAGATTGTTTGCATTCTATCTCATGTTGAATGCCAATAGAAATGCACCTGCAACTGTAAACTATCTGACACTGTATAAAACCAGCCATTTTGAGAATAAAGGCGAGAATGTATGTTGTAACCATATTGGTTGTATCGTGCGTTGCTCTGTTCCAGCTTCCATATAGGGACCCTGGTTTCAGCAGCAGTCTTCCCAAAACTGCTGCAGTGTGAGTCCCTCCCATGGGCAGACAGTCCTCCCAAAATTGCTGCAGCGTGGGTCACCCTTCCATGGGGTGCAGTCCTCCAAGGACAGGCTGCTCCAGCCTGGGAGCAGGGGCCTTCTCTCCATCGGGTCTCCCACTGGATCACAGCCTCCTCCAGGCATGCACCTGCTCTGGCATGAGCACCTCCCCCACGGGCTGTGGGTGGATCTCTGCATCCCCTGTGGATCCCCACGGGCTGTGGGTGGATCCCTGCATCCCCCGTGGATCCCATGGGCTGCAGGGGCACAGCTGCTTCACCATGATCTCATCACGGGCTGTAGAGGAATCTCAGCTCCAGTGCCTGGAGCACCTCCTTCTCCACTGACCTTCGTGTCTCCATGTTGTTTCCCTCTCATGTTCTCACTTCATCCTCTTCTCCGGCTAGAATTAAAACCGCACTCCAACTTTTGTTTTGATTTCTTCTTAAATATGTTGTCACAGAGGCATTATCATCATTTCCAGTTGTCCCAGCCTCGGCCAGCACCATGTCCATTGTCAGAGACATCAGGGATTGGCTCTGCCGGACATGGTGGAAGTTTCCAGCAGCTGCTCACCGAAGCCACGACTGGGGTCTCCCTGCTACCAAAAACCAGGCCAAGAAACAGGTTTCCCTACTTGATCCCTGGCAACTCAAACAATCTCTCTGCCTTTCTCCCAGGCTACCTGTGCTTGCCTCCATCCTCAGCATGTGTTTCCTTGTTGTGTTTGAGTTTGTCCAGGGCTTCCTTCTTCATCCATGCAGGCCTCCTGGCACTTTTTGCCTGTCCTTTGTCCTTTGCTGGGTGCATTGCTGCTGAGCTTGAAGGAGGTGATCCTTGAATATCAACCAGCTTTCCTGGGCTTCTCTTCCCTCCAGGACTTTATCCCTAAACACCCCTGAAGAAGACAAGATCTGCTGTCCTGAAGTCCAGTGTCCTTGCTGTTAGCCTTCATCACTGCCCTAAAGATTTGAAACTCTACAGTTTCAGGGTCACCGCAGCCAAGAATGCCCTTGGGCTTTACATTCCCCACCAGCCTCTCCTTCTTGGTGAGAACAAGGTCCTGCAGAGTACATCTCCTTCTCTGTCACTTGGAGAAAGAAATTACCATTGTGTTCCAGAAACCTCATGGATTACTTATGTCCTGCTGTATTCTCCCTTGAAGAGCTATGAGGGTGGTTCAAATCCCCTCTGTGGACCTGGCTTGTGAATATGAGGCTGCTCCTATCTGTCTACAGAGGGACTCATCTGCTCAGTGTTCCTGTTCTGGCAGTCTGCAGCAGGCCCTTGCTATGATGTCATCTGTCCCTGCCCTGCCTTCAATCCAGATCCATGAACTCTCAGTTGGCTCCCCATCCATCCCAGGGCAGAACTCCATCCACTTCAGCATGTTCTTGGCACAGAGAGAAACACTCTTTCTATGTCTCTTCTGCCTCTTTTCAAAAGAGCCTGTAACCTCTCATTCCAACACTCGAGTCATAGGAGCCACCCCACCATCTCTCTGTGGTGTCTGTTAGCCCATCTCTAACTCCTCTTGTTCATTCCCTGTGATGTGTGTGTTGGCACAAAGGCATTTCAGTTCAGTCCCTGATGAAGCCGACTTACTGGCTGGAGTGTCAGGAATTCCTTCATGACTTTTCATGCATTCTCCTCCTGACCTGCTCCAAGCTCTGGGCATCTCTTGCTGACTGGAGGAACTGAGGTTCCCATGTCCTAACACCTTGAATTTAGAGCCCTCTTCACCAGCCTGGCAAGTCTATGGCCAAAGATGCTCTTCCCTTCTTTGACAGAGAGACCCCATCAGTACACCCAGCTTCTCAAGGTGAGTCACGTGGTCCAAAAAGCCAAAACCCTGACTGTGGTGCCAGCCTGCAACCACCTGATGATTTATCAGATCTGACTGGCGCTTTCCCTTAGAGGGAAGGGTTAATGAAACAGCCGTGTGTAAGTCAGTGCACTGTGCAAGGCTCAGTCACCTATCAGTGACATCCCTGCTACGCCACCTCAGTAAGCAGCACCTCTCTGGAGAGTGTGTCAGGTCTCTCAGAGAGTGTGTCTTCGCTCTCACAAGTCACCTCCTGCTATCACCCATTGCCTTTTCTTAGTTGTGCTGGCTGTGATGTGGGACCAGATGGGGCTGCCTTACTGGTTGTTATTTAGGGAGCAGATGGGGCTGCCCTACTCAGCTCCAGTGCCTCTCGTGATGTGGCAGGTCTTTCCTCTTCAGTCTGCAGAATAACAAAGTGGTTATGCAAGGGCACTTCAGGCTTCAGGTAAGTCCCCCTGCAGTCCTTGCCATTGCAAGCTTCCATTCTTCTGCATCATTAGCCCACTCACTTCTGTGTGTGCTGGTGAGGGAGGTTTTTTGGCTGTTTGGTTGTTGGCTTATGGGGCCATTGCAGGCTGAGCTTGGGACCAGCTATCTAACACCTTCTCAGTCTTCCTGATGTTATGCAGCCTTCTCACTACCTTCTGCAGCTCAGCCACCTGCTGCAGAAGGTGTGCATGTTCTGCATGCATGTCTGCTGCCTGTGCCTGGCCCAGGAAAAACATGTCTCTTCTTGCAGTCTGAGATCTACCCTATCCATCCTGGTGATGTCTGCTGTCCCCATCAGACAGAACTGCTGTAGGGAGAGGCTGCACTGCAGACCCCAGATTGCAGCCACAGCAAGATTGTGTATCCCTGCCTGTTTCAGAGGGCTGCTCTGACCTACTGCTGTATTGGGACCAGTGACATGACTGCCCCATCTCCTCTACTTCGCCTTCACAGAAACAGAAGGGCTCTAGTGAGACCCAACCACAGCCAGGACCATTCACCTTTGCAGGAGGCTTCCTGGAGTTTTCCAGTGATGCCTACAGACCTAATTGTAGAGGTCTCTGCTGGGGTCATGGAAGACCACTCCTTTGGCAGGGATGGGACATGGGTCCCCAGCATACGCAGCCCATACCTTAACATCAAAATCCCTCTGTTCTGCTAAGATTTCAGCTTCACATCTTCTATAAGTTTCCCAGGGAAGGACACTTCTGTAAGTGAGCTGTGAGATAAGTTATACAGTCTTGAAGAGTAGAGTACACAGCAGAAAGTACTTCAGCTGTGGTGGTAATTGCAGACCAGCATTGACACTCGAGCCTCTTTTGTTCCAAACACAAAATGTGAAGTTAGCTGAGCAGGAACAGCTGATGGTGCAAAGTAGGTACCTGCATGAGCTGCCAGACCACACTGCTGGCAGTGCCATCATGCCTTTATGGCACGCTGTCAGGGTAAGACAAATCATACAGTGAGGGAACAACTACTCATTAGGAATCCAGAAAGAGCCTCACATACCTCTATGTCTCATGCATTACTAGAGAGAAAAGTCTCCCCCTTTTAGAATCTCTTTTATGTGCTTGCATAAAGATAATAGTGTCCCAGCTGGTCCAAGACAGACTCTCTGACCAGGGCAACAGCAGGTTTTGGAGACAGTTGCTAGCAATATTTCCTTACTCCTTTAACCTATCCTTCAAAAGAGCTAACCATAGTTTAACCTACAGCTAATTTCAGATGGTCATTTTAAGAGTCTGAGATTATACTTCACACACCGTCAGTGTAAGCACAAGTTAATGACATCTGGCAAATAAAGGGGCCTTCCTTTGTGCTGCACAGCAGATCCGACACACCCTTGCATCTACAAAATGCTTTTTAAAAGATTGATACAGTGAGAAGAGGTTAATCTTTTCTTAAACCACCCTTTATTAAAAAACATAAAAATTTGTAAATATATAAAATTATAAAGTATGAAGTGCTTCTTGCTTCCCAGTACAGTGGAATTCAGAAGTACTAGGTAAATTTGGTGTTAATCTGTTTGATGTGTTAGTTCCAGGTCTGCAGAACTGACCAGCTAGTTTTGCAAAAGACAGCTAATCTCATTCCTCTGACAGGTTTAAACAATCTTGTTTTACTTTGGCTTCAGACTTCTTTCCTGCTCCTTTTGACAAACATCAGTGCTTACTAGTTAGAACAAGGCTGGAGCTGTAGGAATGAGCAGGCTCCTTAGAAGGATGCAAAGAGGTGTTTTACAAAGGGAGAGCCTTCCAGTTGCTAATGGGGAAGAGAATTCAAGCACCGAGAGAGCTCCTTTGTAGTGTTCCTTGGGGTCAGTGTGTTCTTGGCATTGGGATCATCTAGCTGGACTGGATAAAGCTAGTCACAGGTTCAATTTGTATCAAGGCCCCTTAATCAGATTCCCTTGAAATACATATAATATGAAGCATCACAAAATCCCAACGATCTAATTTTTTTTTTTTACCACATGTTATATAGTAAGAATTTCTCAGGTTGTACACCTAGACCTGAATTCCAAAGCAGGACAATACACTGCTGTGGAAGTACTGTAAAATGAAAATTCCAGTCATACCCATTGTAATTGTCAGTGTAACTAAACTCCAAGTGGGATCTTTTGTGTCACTTCCTATCTCACCTAACACTGAAGAATAGATGTCAGTTGCAGAGAGAACTGCAAAGTGTTTGTTGATGCTGTTTCTTGGTGTCCTCCCCAAAGCCCCCATTACCCACAGAAACTTATGGCAAGTCCCTGCACTGAAGTAGCACCTTTGCCAGTTCTTCTGCCAGCTTCCACCACGCCAGGCACTATGGTGTCATTGCCCAAAGTATGATGCCCTGTAAGAGAGCATCACATTAGTCTAATACTAAACCAGCAGTGGAAGACTTCTTGTTGTGGAAAACTTAAACCACTGAAAATGCAAGAGAGCTGAAGAAACAGAATCTCGAGTAAAACAAGCTAATCCTGAATGTCTCAGCATTTAGCAGGGAACCAGAGGGATGATAAATGCTGCTGTATTTAACTTCTGCTGCTTACTAATATTTTCTTTTACAGGCACCACTATGGGCAAGGCTTTCCTTTTCTTGTAGAAGACAAAGTGATTCCTTGAAACAGACTTGTATTACAGATCACATACTTAATATCCCCACTGGAACAGAAGGATGCTCTAGCTTCTACTGCCCTTTCGCTAAAAGGCACAATTAGCTCCAACATGAGCGGAAGAGTTGTTATGGTGTACCGCAGTCCTTAAATAGAAGTTTTCTTCTGGGTTTGTTGTAGGCAGAGCTTCCATCTTTCTGAAACCTTCATCCTTGATCCAAGTACATGAAAATTGAAAAATCGCTGAAATATGATGCTGCCCTCCACTGTGACATTTCTTTAGCTTGAATCAAGTCAGCTAAAAACTTTAGTTGCGTGCACAGCTGTCCATTACCACTTTGACCTTTCTGGCAGGACAGCCTTTCTTAACAGCCCAGATCCCCAAATAAACACAAGACTGAGAGATGCACAGCAAAGGTGCTATTTGCTCTAGTCCTTGCTTGTAGTGCAACATGACACGGATATCCCAGTGCATCACCTCAGGATTGGTCCATGCCCACTAGTCCGAGTTCTTGGCCCTTGGCATCCCCTTTTTGGCCTGTTTAGGATTCAGGAACGTGTGCTGTCACTGCATCTTCCGCCTTGACCAAATCAGCACTGACTGTCTCAGCATGGAGCCGCTTGTAGTCAGTGTGGAAGAAAATGACGTAGAAACAAGCCATACCACTGCAGAGGCCAGCCAGCACCAGTACCGGAGCTGTAAGACAGAGATACACTTTTAGGCAGTGACTCCAAAACTCCCCAGGAGTGCAGAAATATACAGGTCAACTCCCCAAAACGGCACATTCTGTCTGACTCCCTCCCAAGGGATACCCTCGAGGACCGGGTGCATTGTGAGGACAGTGGGACATTGCCAGTGTGGTAACACACAAATCTTGCTCTACCTAAGACTGACACAGGAAGAGTATTTAGGTAAAATGTGGAAGGCTTCCAGAACACTGTGTCCCGCATGACCCCCCAGGCTGGAGGTCTCAACCAGTGAGCACATGGTACTTGTAGGAGTGTGTGTCGCTCTGTAAGTGTATCCATTTGTGTCTTGCGGGGTGGTGGAAAACATTACAAAAAAGATTGAATCAAATTACTTCAGCTCCACAAGGGAACAGGTCCTCACAGGTAGTACTTGTTACATCATTTGAGAGCAAAGCAGAAAAATTCACTAAACATGAACTTTTATTAAGGATAAATTTGTGTTTAAAGAATCTTTTCTAAAGGGAAAGAAAAAGTGTATCTGAAAGACTATGCAACGAAGCCTGGAAGAAGTTCTAATTTCGACAGTGTCCCAAATGAACATCTTCATCCCTTTTTCCACAGATTTTCCTGAATTTATCAGACCACAAAAGGAATAGGAATGGGTACCTGATTCCAAGATACAGCTCTGATCTGATTAAATGGCAAATTGCAGGCTTTCAGAGATGAAGCAGTCAAATTGCTTTTTGGGCACACTTATTATGAAGCCTTGATCCCTTACAGATAGTAGATCTTATTGTTAGGGGGGTTTCTGCTCAGCCAGGCAGGATATATTTAATAGGTGACGGTCAGCCTTTGCTTACTGTCTCCCCAGGTGTCATCATTACATAAACACAAACCAGTTGAGAGATCAAGACTAGGATTTAGCCTACGCTAAAACACTCCTGTTTATCTCGGTTGCTGTCACTTCTAACCAGCTTGGAAAGGAGGGGAAATCTGGAATAAGTCAGAACAAGGCTATACGAGTATGTTACAAACACAGGCAGCTGTGTGTGCAGAAGAAAGGGATGTAGCTTTCAGTCGAAGCATTTGTAACCTTGGCCTCTGATATGAAAACCAGCCCTGGTTATGCCACATAGACAGTGTCTTTCCCTCAGAACAGCTGCTTTCTAGCCTCTCAAGTCTCTGCAGAGTGACTACAAGAGAAATTTTAATGCAGAGCCAGCAGTGGCATTCATGGCACCTTAGAATTCTTTCCATTTCAATCTTGCACGATCAGTTTAGCAACAGCAGCAAGGAGTGCACCATCAGATTCAGAACGATTTGCTACAACAGGAATCAGACTTACTTGGGTTCCTCACACCAAGACCTGGAAGACAGTGGGGAGTACATGGGGTGCAACCTAGTGTCCAGCATCATTTCCCAAGCACATACTTACTTGTCCAGTCCAGGGCTCCATCCTGGTCAAGGGCACAGGTGGAGAATGGATCCTCCGAAACACGGACAGTGAGAGCTTGTAGAAGAATCATTAAAATCACACCCTCAATCTGGCTGTGGGGAGAAGCCAACATGCAGTTATGTTACCTGCCTGATGTACCAGTGCTGCAGACAAGACCACCTTTCCCAGCTGGAAGAGAATGATTCCTCTTTATGGGTCTTTGTTCTTCTAGAAGAGAAAGCTACTGCTGGATTCCTGTGGTCCAGGCGTTTGGTTAACTGTTGAACTACACCTGTCAAAAAGCTGAGGCATATTCACTGGGCAGAAACTTGGAAACACTTCTCACTGCAGGACTGAGGAGGCAAAAAAGGCTGTGGCCATAAGCCTCCTCCTCATTCACAGCTGGCTGGCAGCAGTCACTAAGTCCACAACTAGTGAGAGACAACAGCCTTTAAAGGCAGGGTCTGATGCCTCTCTGCCTTGATAACCCAAGACACCCTCACTGAGGTTTCTTGCTGCTGCACCTCCATCTGACACAAACACATGGTATCAGATCACTGGTGTCACTGCTTAGAGCTCCCCCAAGTCATTCCTGCTGAAGTCCAGGGCCAGCTCTAGGCAGGTAAATTGGTAACTGGAAGGACAGTCGCTGTCCCTCACTGAGGAGCCCCATCTCCCTCAACACAGCACTGGGAAATCCCTGTGCTGTTGTGAGAACAGGTGCCTCTCTCAAGCATGCAGTCCCCATCTGCTTCCATGGCAGGTGGTGCTGGGCATGGTTAAATCATGCTTCTTGCCAACCAAGGGAGACCTTTATCTTCCTTCTTGCTTTCCTTGCACCTCCTCCATATAGTCCTCTCTGTTTTAAAACATTTAGGTGTTCAGGTCTATGGCTCAGCCAGCCAGCTCCCCTTGCCAGAGGCATGTGCACAGAGACCAGAAAGACATTCAGCAGGACAGCAAGTACTGATGTCTATGCTCTTCTCTATCTGCACCCACACCGCTCTGTGTGTGTGAGTGTTGGGACCCAAGCTCATCTGTCAATTGGATTTAATCTGCCATCTTACCTTGCAACAAAAATCAGGCCTGTAGATGTGCCCTCTCCTACAGGGTAGGAGCACTCCACAGCCAGCTCCATGGCAATGGGGTAGATGGCAAAACCAAAGAAACCGAAAAGCGAACTGGTGATGGCCAGCGTGACAGCCTGATGTCTGAACCGAGAGGCCTGCAGGCACAAAAAACAATACCAAAGTCTCAATGTCTGCACTGTTGTCCAGAAAGCCTCTGAACCTTTAACCTGAAGGAAGTCTCAGGGGGTGACTCACCAGTATATTCCCTACCTTGTCCTGAAATAATTTTTTTACTTTCAACCCTCTGGAGTCAACAAAAGGCTACAAAATGGAGAGCTATCTGTTGAATTGAATTAAGGAGAGGATCAGCAGAATTATCTGGAAAGCACTGGTGTGGTTGTACTACAGTAACTTGACTGGTTAGTAACTTACCAGGAGTATGTTCAACATCTCTCTAGGGCCAAGTTAAACACACACCTCTGTCCCAAAGCAAAGTAACATTTTGGAAATATTTGCATTAGGCTACTTGTGAGAATTCTGGGTTGCTGCACCTCAATGACAAAGAAAATCAGTCAGATGTGTTTGTAACACTGGGATTTTAACATCAAACACCCAAACAGAAAAGCAAACAAATAACTAGTGAAATATTTACAAAACCTGGAGATTAGTTTAGTGGCTAGAACAGCCTTGTCCTTAACTCTGGCGGAAAGAGCATGACCTTGTCCATCCAGGCCTACTAAAGGTGAAGTACTTTGCAGCCATGCTGCTGGTACCTCCTTCCTTGACCATGTAATAAATTCCCACAGAGGAACACAAGGTGCCTGTCCTGGTATGGCAGCTAACCTGGCCCAGCTAAACTGGTTCAGTCAAGGAAAACTCTACCTGTCTGGAATCTGAGTTCAAAGTGCAAAGGGATCAAACAGATTTGAATGGGTGATTTTTGTTCTACTACTTTGAACTAACAGTTCATCTATATTGATGAAGGTAAGGAGGGAAGGGCAGGAGGAACAGGTTTGCTTGTTGCTCCTAACACAGCCTCTCAGTCCTTTACCTGAGTCCAAGTAAGCTGATTTGTATTCAGATCATCCTCAAAACAAATGCCAGAGTACGAAAGGGGAATGCAAGGTGTGCTTTAGGCACCTTGTCCTACATTGACGGAAGCATTGCATTTGTCTGTCTCTTCCAAATGGAGCTACCATCTCTGGGGTGGTGGCCCCAGGGAAGGTGTGATCACCCTCTAGTTAAAGTCTGGATTTTTCACCACACAAGAGAAATGCACAAGACTGCTGGGAAAGCAGAAACTTGCACGATTCTGGGTCCTCTGCTGTGCTGTGTGTCGTGATCAGATTCCTGCTGTGTGATGGCTCCCACTGGCAACAGCTGTGCTTGAGTGCAGTACTTGTACCCTGGCCTCATGGGTGTAAAGTCTCCAGGCTGTGCATTCCTCTCCTGGCTGAATTCAAGTGTTCTCCTCTTCTGCCTCTCTTGTCCCCCTCAAGGAACTATTTCAGAACTAGAACATAAATAGGTGCTTTCCGCTAATGTTACAACCCTGACACCCACCACTGTTAAAAGCAGGTGTTGGGAAAACATGACATGCTTGTTCATTTTTGTGATATAAATACTTAGCAATTCTTTCTTGTTTTCTTTTGAAAGAATGGTCTCAGGAGTCAGTAAGCAAACATAGTGAACCAGTATAGGAAAGTAAAATTATGACTATTTATCTATATCACAAATTTGTCTGTCTCAGACTCCACAGTGACCGTCAAATCCTCAGTAAAGGGTTTTCCTTTAAAACATTCCTAGCCCAAAGAGGTAATCCCAAAGCATAACACAGGGCTTAATAAACACTATGACATCAAACAACCTTGGTTTAAGCTGATGATTTATCAGATGGCAACACAAATAAGCCCATGGGAATGGCACAATGTAAGGGAGAACTCACCACTGCAAACATGATGCTGGCAAGTGCACTCAGACAGAAACTGATCTTGGTGGACTCTATGAACTTCCTTGTCCGGTCGACATAAATGCCTAGTAGGAAAGCACCCAACAAACCACAGACTGTGAACAGTGCACCATTCAGGCCAGCAAAACCCTGGAGGACAGAAGAATAAGTAATGAGAAACTAGAGCAATTAGGAAAGAGGTTTTAATGTAACTGACCATCTGCCAGCTACCTGTGGTTCACTTACTGAGGTAGGAAAAGCTTCCTTGCCCATTGCAGCCTTCACAGGGCTCTGAATAGCAAAGGACAGAGCCCAGGTGCTTCTACAAGTGTGTGGGGACAGCAGGGTGACAACACTTCCAAAGGATGACAAGTCTCTGTACATCTGTCAAGGCAGAGCCATAGCAGTTCCCTGGCGTTAAATATTCCAGCCTGGAGCCACTGGGCTCTTCCGGGGCAGTCAGGTGCTTTGTCCACAGCGGTAGCAACAGGCCCAACTGCCCTGGGACGTGCTGATGTTTATAATTACACTCCTAGCCCTTTTCCTACCAGAGACCAGCACTGGCACACCCAAACCATGTTAGAGGAGACACTGGCTGTGACAAAGTCTAATCACACTTAGGCAGTGAGCAGTGGCTAGTACAGGGTATGTGCTCTGTTGCCTGTAGTGATTGTGCTTTGCTTGTAGCACTTCTTGAGCTCCATAAGAATCCAAATGCAAACAGCAACCCTGTAAGCAGGGAAGCTTTTAACAAATTTGGAAAAGCATTTTTGGGACCCTCAGGGGTACTGGAAGGAAAGGGTACAAGGAATAGCTTCTCTGGGCTAAAGGGCCGGGACAAGCTGGTCCCACAGAGACAAAATCATGATGTATAGAAAGCAAAGCTGCAACGTTTAAGAGGTTTCCAGTTAAAACCCAATGGAGCGTGTAAAATGTGACCCGGCTATGGAGCCCTGAGCCAGATATCAGATCTGGGAGCTGAAGAGGGGGTGGACAGAGACCAGACATGTAAGTGTACATACATGACAGCTGAAGAGGTGTTTTAAGAGGACCCCCGTGGCAATACAGGCACCAGGACTCAAGTGCAGCCTCCTGAGAGGAAACACCTGAACTGGGGTGGCCTCTTAATAAGTAGGAGAGAGAAAGCAGCAGGAACCAACTGGGAACATACTGTGCTGAACTGCAGAAGAAGTTGACACCTGCTGCTGTCATAAGAACAATGAAGTAACAGCTGTCACAGTACCACTGACCTCTTCTGCTGCCCTGGCTTTTATGTAAATCTGTGCAAAGAGGTAAAGGTGCTTCCATCATGTGGTCTTCAGTTTCACTCTAGGGCCTGCCTGGACCCCATTCTACTCTGGAGTAGGTGGCAGAAGGTTGCATAGACAGCAGCACTCTGGAGTGGCTTAAAAAAATCACAATATTCTTTTTACCTAAAAAATTTTTCATTTACAAGTGGGAGCCTGGCCATGGGCAGTAATGAAAATACAGGTCATCTATTATACTAAGAGTTTGGCTGTGTTCTGGATTAATCTACTGCTAAATCTATATTAGATAACATGAGAAAATAAGATATGAGACTGCAGCGTATTCAATTGTCTTCATTTTGGTCTGAGTCCTTTATGAGGGAAAATCAATTTGATTGTATCATAGACAATGAGGACAATGGGGCAAAAAGAAAGAAGACTCACATTTGAATACCCCTTTTCACAAAGGATCTGTTCTAGCAGAGCTGAAAAGCAGGTGAACATCCCAATTCCTCCTCCAAAACACACTGCCAGGATGATGTATGGCTTGTTTCTCAGGAGCTAAAAGAAGAAGTTAATGTAAATAAGTGGGGAAGGAAAAGGGCCTGGCTGTGATTGCAGACTTGGGCGTCAGCAGCAGCAGATTCCTCCGCTGAAAATGCTGACATTTTACCCCCTGATGATTGACAAAAGTACGGCTTTGTCCTGCCAGTTCAGCCAGAGGACAAGTTACAGCAGGGACCATGTAGGAAGGAAGGAACTCTTCAGTGCTCAGGTCATTCCTTTGCTTTGCCACGTGCTGTCATACCTGTTACCACTTCTGCTCAGAAGACTCAGGTTGTGTGCTCCTCTTGGATAAGCCCAACTCTGCCTGTTTGAGCTATCTGAATGGCCACCCACCCACAGTTGAATGGTTAGAAGGCATCTCTTGCAGCACTGCTGTAAGCAGCTTCCACTCCCAAAGGAAGGAAGGAATGAAGGAAGGGATGTTGATCTCCTTCGAGGGCCTTTCCATGGCAGGTTTGGGGGAATAGCATTCAGAGTCTGCCTTGTAGGCAGATCATTCAGCATATCCCTATCTTGCAGGGCTGCATCCCTCACTCCAGCATGCCAGTCCCTATGCTGTCACACTTACCATTTTGAGCCCTGTGAAGAATGGCTGTGAGTTGGAGTTAGTGGCACTGGCTGACGGAGGCGTTGGCGGCACCTTCTCACGAATTCCCAGAGTTGCTAGAGCACAGGCTGTTACTGCTGGGACAGCATAAATACCCAGCTACACAACAGAAGGACAAGACAAGTTACCAGTCTTTCCAGCTCCACTACCTCCAAACAAATAAATCAGCTGGACCCAAATCATCCCAGCTGACTGATTAAAGCAGTTTTCATTTACCATCAATGGAATGTGCTTTCCTTCAGGAACTAGTGCAGGTGACAACAAATTTGCTATAAGAATGCCCAAGGGATTGGCTGGAAGGAAATAGAAAAGAAAAAGTTTTTTCATGCAAGCAGTCAGAATCGTGTATCCACCCCTATTGCACCACAGCTGCAGTGTGCAGCACTGTAATGAACAAGGAGAAAACAAGGCATATATAGGGAGAACCAGGAGGGGAGGGGAATATTTGGAGAAGTTGACTGCGTAGTCTTACTATTGCCATATGTGTTGCCTCACCCCCATGAAATTCCTTCTATAAAACCACCTCCCTTCAACTCCTAACTGTTGTAAACTGTTTTTCAACTATGGACTATGATGTCCTCATCCTCACAAGGCTGTGTCAGTAAATGTCAGGCTGAAGGGACAAAATTAAAATGGGTGAATCCATGTCATCTGTCCTGGTGTTACAGAGGCGTTTTTCCTTCTGTATTCCCCTATGCCATTAGCCATGTATACATTGGGTAGAGGATTCCCCTGCTCAGGCAGGAACAGCCACAGCTCTCTTAGCCTCTGCTGCCATGACAGATGCTCCTTTCCCTTAATTGTCTTAGTGGCTACTTAACTGCGCTTACACAAATATGTCCATGTCCTTCTTATACATAGGAATCTACAACCAGACACAGCTCTTCAGATGTGGACAGGCGACCTCCCTCAAGCTGCTGGCTTTAATGTTCTTTATGAGGGTCACCAGGATGCCATTACTTTTCTTTGTCAAAAAGCCATGAACAGCACTCTAAAGTGACACTAGGTCGTTCGTGAGACCTTTCAAGTCTTTATACTTGCTTTGCAAGGGCCAGGCAGATACACAACTTGGTCTCTGCTGCCAGCTGCAAACATTACATGGCAGCAGAGCATCTTGCAGATTTTGTACGAGAGGAGGCATTTGTATTATTATGAGTCTGGAGTGTGAGCAGTGTGTGAAGCAGCACTCCTGGGGCTAAGGTTGGAAACATCCAAAATGGCAGGTGACAATTTTTTAATGTTAAGGCAACATTCTGCAAACAGTCAAACAAGTACAGCTGCTTTTCTACTAGTGTGCAGGGATGGGGTTGAGAAAGCCAAAGCCAGCCTGGTGAGTCTGGTGAAGGGCAATGCGAAAGGCACCCTTAAGAACTTTAGCAGCAAAAGGAAAGTTAGGGAAATGTGGGCCTGTTCCTGGATGGGGCAGGATACTTGGTGATAAAGGACACAGAAAATATCAAGGTATTCAATGCCTTCTTCACCTCTTCTGTGATTGGTAAGACTGACTTTTAGCTCTGAGTCCAGAGGTAAAGTTTGAATCAATGAAGATTTACCCTCAGTGGAGAAAGACTAGGTTGGAGAACATTAAATAAGCCAGACACACACAAATCCATGGGACTGACAGGACGCATCACCACTAAAGGAACAGATTGTTTCCATTGCAAGGCCATTTTTGTTACCTTTAAAGGGCCACAGCAATTCCAAGAGGCTCCTGAGGACTGGAAGAGAGCAAATGTCACTCCCATCTTCAAGAAGAAAAAGGAGAATCCAGGGAACTTCAGGCCTTTCAGTCTAACTTTGTTCCTTGGGAAGGTCATGGAACAATCAGTCCTTGCCACCATTCCCAAGCACATGAAGGATTATAATGTAAGAAGGAAAAATGCTTAACTAACCTGGTAGCTTTTATACAGTGAAATGACTGCTGGACGGATGAGGAAAGAACAACTGACAGGGTCTCCATAACAACCTTGCAGACAAACTGCTGACGCACTGTCTAGTCAAGTGAACAGTGAGATAGACTGAAATCCAGCTGAACAGCTGGGCCCAGAGGATTGTCATCACTGACATGAAGACCAGCTGGAGGCCCATCATCAGTGATGCACCCCAGGGGTTCATACTGGGCCCATACAGTTTACCTGGATTATAAGACAGAGTGCTAGTTTGCAGATGATGTGACACTGGGAGGACTGACTTGCAGAAGAGATGGCCATGCTGCCACTCAGAGGCACTACAACAGACTGAAGAAATAGGCAAAGTGGAACCTTGTGAAGTTTGACTAAAGGAAATATAATATGCTGCACCTGGGGAAGAATAATAACTCATCCAACAGTACCCCTTGAGACTCACCAACTGGAAAGCAGCTCTGCAGAGAAGGACAAGAGGAGGAGTGGGTAGGGGGCCCTAGTGGACACCAACTTGACCATGAGCCACCAACATGGCCTTCTGATAAAGAAAGCCACCACAATCGTGGGCTCAGCATTAGGCAGTGTTGCCCCTGGGAGCTCGTCTTTACCCTCTACTCAGCACTAGCAAGTCCACACCTGGAGAACTGTGAGCAGTTCTCAGGTTCCCAGTGTGAGGGAGACATGAATTTACTGGTCCAGAAAAGAGAAAACGATGATTAGAGGACTGGAGCTTCTGTCATGTGAGGAGACACTAAGAGAGCTGGGACTGATCAGCATGGAGAAGCTGCTGGAAAGCAGTTTTGCAGAAGGATGTGCGGTCCTGGTGGATGGCAAGTTGACCATAAGCCAGCAATGCATCCTTGCAGAAAGGTGTCCAACAGCATGCTGGGCTGCATCAGGAGGAGCAGGTGGAAGATCATGATCCTCCTCCTCAGCTAAGCCCTGGTAAGAGACGTTCAGAGTGCCAAGTACAGTGCTGGGCTTCTTGATACAAAGTACCAAGTTAGTGGAGCAAGTTCAGTCTAGGGCCACAGACATGATTAAAGATCTGGAACATCTCTCATACCTAAGGAGGCTGGACAGCTGGGATTGGTTAGCCTGGAAAAAAGAACATTGATCAGCAGTTATAAAGATGGAACCAGACTTTTCCCAGTGGTGTACAAAGCATAACAAAGGAAACTCTACCTGAATATAAACTTCTTTACTGTGATAGCTGTTCAGCACTGAAACAAGATGCTCAGATAAGCTGCTACACCTCCATGCATGGAGATAATCAAAACCCGACTCAACACAAACCTGGGCAACCTGGTCTAGACAACCCTGATTGAGCAGGAGGTGGGATGAGATGATCCCAAGAGATCCCTTCCACTTCTGTCTGTTCTATAACGATGCTGAGGCATCATTAATAATCCTGTAGCACACAACTGTAGCTTGGGAAAGGAGTAGCCTATGATGCTGGTGAAATATTACCTCTTTTTAAGTACACGGAAACAATTAAACAGCAGTTTCCAAGGAGACAGATTACATCTTCTCTGTTGTGGTAAAATGCAGCTGGGCATTGTAGAGACTGTAAAGTAGTTAGCTGTTTCCATGAACTATCAACATGCTGAAGCAGTTCCAGAAAGTGTAGCTGAGGGTTGGAAAGGTACAGGTGAGCACTGGGCTAAATTTGAAAGGACTGAGACCACCCTAGTAATTACATGGTTTCAGTTGCCTTCTTTTCCTGGGAAGAGCTATTCCATGGCCTAGATTATGAATAGAAAGGAGGTCACTGAGCTCATCGACCATACATTACAATCCAGGGGTCCTGGTGGACAAGTCTGCAGTACTTTGTAGTGGGGCTGTGTGTTTTGTGGTCAGTGATGCTGATGCACTGAAACTCTCCAGGGTGCAGAAAATGACATAGCAACAGACCACAGTAAATGAAGACTCCTATGGATGAAGCAGAGATCACTTCAGTGGACTCAGACAACTCTTTCTACTTTTGGCACAGGAGAATTTCTTGTGATCCTCACAGGGGATGAGTTCTTGGCCCTGCACTGCTTCTCTCTGAGTAAGTCTCTACAAGTGATGGATAGAACAAACATTCAAGAGCTGAGTCATTAATCATTATGACAGCTGAGTCACAGTAATTTCAGCAGGATCCTGGGTGCAAGGTTCATATCTGTCACAAAAGCCTAGGGAAGCCTACACATAGGCATTAACAGAAGGAAGCTGTAGAGCCAGTTTCTGTATGCAGCACTGACACTGACAGTACTGGAGTGCTGAGTGCTGCCCAGCATTAATTACACAGGAAGTGGGTACTGATAAATTGGAGCAAGATGGCACAAAAAGCTCCCATCAGCAATAGGTAGAATGGAAATAAGCAGGAAGAAGTAAAGGGAAATTTGCTTCTAAAGTAGCTGGGTAAGAGCCATTCAGTCTTTCAGGACAAAGATGAGAAGTGCTGTCCATAACTACCTGACAGACAGGTGCAACAAGACTGAATACAGGAGACATAAAGAGCGTCGAGATGTTGACATTTGCCATGAGATAATTAGCCACTGGATTAAATGACTGGGGCTGCAGTAGATGCTCCTTCCAGACAGTATTTAAATTTTCTTGAAATGAAATCTTGATATTGTACTGCAGACATTATGGATATAACCAGGCATTATTAATGGAAGCCTTCCATACAGCAAGATGCGGGTGTTGCAGCAGACAACAATCACAGCCCATTCAACCTCTGACATCCCAACATGCCAGACATGAACATGCTTTAGGTCTTGGGATTCCACTGTTCCTTGGTCTTCAGGTTTGTTTTTTGCCATAGTTTGATTCATCTGGTGCTGTAGAGACTATGGATGCTGTGTCTTCTCTCACACTTGAAAAGAGCTCTTGGTTTGTAAGCTGAGGTCCCTCAGGGCAGTGAAGCACCGAGTGCCCAGTGGTCCTTGGTAGTGCTTGTATCGTCCCACACTCACAACAAAGCTCCTTCTCCACCAGGGAAGGTGAAGGTCTGTCTCAGCACCAGAAAACCAGGTGAGTCATCATATCCACCCCATTCTACAAAAAGCAGTGCAAAAATAACTTATTTGTTCTGACACCATGGATCCATTCTTGCTAAACAACAGTGCCCATGCTCTAGTCTAGCCAGCAGCATTGGAAAAGCTGCATTGGGGTGCTCTTCTTTCCCCATGCCTAACCCTTCCTGACAGCTTCAAGGCAAGGGGGAGGGAAGGTGGCTGCTAGCTGTTTTGAGGGAAGGACAGATGGAGCTGCCACACACATGCAGGTACTATGAGACTTCACAGCTGGAGCCAGTGAAACAGACCAGTTTCTGGAGCATGTCTCAAATCCTTGGAGAAGAGAGGAAGAGATTTCTTTGGCTGCTGGGTAAAATGTCACATGAAGGGAGGAAACAGGTCTATCAAGTGCAATATCCTGTCTCTATCTGTGCCTAAAGGAGCCAAGAGAGGAACGTGATTAGAGCAAGCTTATCTAGTGCCTCTCCTCCAGTTTCCCAGCTTCCAGGCAATTAGCAAGGCAGATGTGCTTTCTGCATGGATAGTCCTGCCATTATGCATCCCTAACATGTTTGTGCAGACAGACAAGAATATTTTATCTGTGTGTGCACACATACCAATTAAGAATACATGCTCAGACTTTCTACTGGATGAACTGGTGGGAAAAATGGCCACAGCAGCCTCACCTCACCTCTATGCAGTTCCAGAATTTGGTACCTGTGACCATTGGCACTACAATGCAATTTAAGACACCTTCCTAAGAAACTGCAAAATTAAGGCCACTAAAGACTTAAGGGCTGTCATCAACTTATGTGATATTTAGGCAAAGATGACAACCTGGTGTAGATTAGGCGTCTGGGTGGCTTATACTGAGCACTGACCTGGATGTGGCTTAGATCCACTACTTGTTTGCCTGTTTTGTTGCACATGACTACAAGACACTTGGGTCAAGCTGTATTTGCAAAGGCAAATGGCTGTAATACAAAGGACTTCCTCTGCCTGCTGCCTCTGACAAGCAAACAAATTGCTAGCAAGTTCTGTAATGCAGCAGTGTAACTTTGCAGTTATCACTTACACATTGATGCAATCATATTTGCTGTTGCTCTCTGGTGGTCTGGGAACCACAATGCTGCCAGCTTTGTTGGTGAAAAGATGATAAGAGGCTGTGCTAATGCACAGAAGCACTGTCCAATAAACAGGTACCAGTAGTTCTGGGAACCCAAGCTCAGGAACTTCAGAACGCTGAACATCCGGGTGATGCTACCAACCATGTTCAGCCACGCGCTCAGGAGCACCTGCAGTGAGCAGAAACAAACAGGGTCTGTGTGCTGGAGCCTGAAGGGCACAACTTGACACAATAGCATGAGCAAGGTCTCAAATGCACTACATCAGACACCAGGTGTTAGTAATCACTGCCTGCAGACCACCCCCACCCCTCTGGGCCACTGCAAGGTGCTCCTGATCCTACCCACCTCTTTAGGGAGTGTCTTGTGGTGACACGGAGCAAGGTGGCTGTCTCAGCCCCATATAAGAACCACTTTGATGAGAAATCTGAAGTTCACTAATTACACCTTGTCGTCAAGTTTGTGCCATCACCAATATTTTGCTGTGACAATCCAAAGATCATGGCAATGAATCATCCAGCTTATGGATCCTGCAAATGTTGTTCTATTCTATTAGCATGCTAGTGTTTCAGTGCTGCATTTCACAACACAGTTCCGGGATTGTGCGGAGATCGCAAGCTGGCTTAGCAGAGACCAAGCTCTGACCTGACCTTGCTTGCACTCTGCCCTGCTATTCCTTAAAATGGCCCTGCCAACAAAATCGTGATGTTGACTTCCACACCAAATCTGACCCAATTACAGAAAGCTCTTCACAGTGTCATTTCACGGTATCTATCCCTGTCAGTTGGCTAAGACAATGAAAACTAAAGCTGGAAAAGGCAAGCAGGGATGCAACTTTATTCTGATTTTTCCCGCTGCTCTCTTCACCATTGCCACAGAGGTGATGTTACTGAACTAGCATAGAGCGTTCAACGAGCGAATTCTCTGCAGCATTTGTCAAGACTCCTGTTCAAAGCGTGTACATTACTGCTCTGTGCATCTACTGCTACCTCTAGGTGAAACTTCCTCGGGGAAACGGAACACTTCAACTCACAGCACATCGGAGCCCCACACTGTCGAGGACCCATGTTGCCACCAGACCAAACGGGATTGAGATGAGAAGGTACAACATTGAGAGCCAGTTGACCATCTCCAAGGAAATGTGGAAGTAAGCAGCTGTCTTATCAGCCACAGGAGCAAACGTCAGCCACAGCTGCAAAACAAAGACCAAAAATGGGTAAGCACGAACACCTCTAACAGAACAGTAATTCAGCATCCCCTCAAACCGAGTTGTGAGGAGGCTTGCTGTCTTAGTCTCTCTTTGAAATTGTGATGCTAAGCCTGGTAATAAAAGTTCAAACCCTCAGTTACTTGGCCCAAAGCACTCCATACATTTCACTGTCTCATCCTCAATCCCCTAGTCCTGATGCTGCAGGCTGGCAAAAGCAGATGTTTTTCTGTCCCCATGTTGAACAGGCTGGCTCTGATACACTTACCTGATGGAAACCACATGGACTCATTCTGTGTTAGTATAAATAAAACAGAATCTGCCACCTCCTCTCTTCAGCTAAGACCCCCTTAAACTTGGACGGGTATTTTCAGTTCCATTTGTAACAGGTGAACGGGGCCTTGTAAGAACAACTTTACTCTGTGTCAGCCAAGTGTTACATTATTCCCTGCCTTCCTAGACAAACTCAGCTGTTAGAAGATGAACTAGAGATTGCATTATTTAATGTATTAGAATACATAACAGGGAGGAACACACAGAACAGGGGCTTCAACAACTATCCATATTTTTCTTCCAGGGCCATATCTGAACACAGCTCCCTAGACTTTGTTTTAGACATTGATTTCATGGTTCTTGTCTCCTTCTGGTTTCTTATGGGAATAAAGAGAACTGCTTGATCCTGAAATCAGGTTCTGAGATCACAGGCACAAGAAAGAAAATGAGGTACTACAAGTTAGAGGATGGTTCTGTAGATTCTTTGCCAAGATGCACCCTGGTGCTTTTCAAAAAGACCGGTCTAACCTGTCAAATGGCCTAACCATTCAATAACGTCGATTACAGGCTACCTCACTGCTAGAAGATGATCTTCCTGCTGCTGAATACTCAAGATTATGAAGATACAGATCATTCTTTAGCTAGGCTTTTTGCCTAGCGGAGATGCAGTGAGTAAATGGCAGTAACAGAGAAGTTCTGAATATATTCTCAGCAACCTTTCAAGGACTCCTAACATCAGCCCTTTCTTCTTCTCCAAAAGGAGCTGCCATGTTGTATCTCCCGTATTCAGTTCAAAGTTCACATTAGCATGCTGGGCTCAGACACATCTATGTGACATCATTCAAAGGTCTGGTACGGGATGGATTTAGCGTTTACACAGCTTCCACAGCCAGGTGAATGAAGATGCTAGGTGCTGAAGGAAGCTGTACTCTCAGACAACAGGGCGGCTAATCCAGGTCACTTTCCAGACTTCCATCAGACTGGGATGGGAGTTTAAATGTTTAATGCTAATGTAACTGTTTAGATGTTACAAGCATTACTAAGGCATGAGCATTAGTTTGCTTAGGGATGCTAAACTGCTGCTAAACAAATCCCAGCTGTGTATTTCCAGCAATAGCACTTCTGGGTTCTTCAACGCCTTCCATGTGGGGGTGGTAGTGATGAAACAGTCTACCAGGAAACAGTGTAATTAAAGAGATGATACGTTTTGTAAGCCAGCTTCAGGTACATTTTCACCCCTTCTGCTCCCCTACACAACATGCTCAACCATGCATTACATCATTAGGAAAGTGAAGCCACAAGCCAGAGCACAGCATTTTCTGTTCAGTGACTGTATGCATCCAGGTGATCTGGGATCAAGCACTGGCACAATTCCATTAGATCTAGTAAAACCATTTCTTGCAGAAAACCAAGCAGAGGGGCTGCCCCATATTCCTATCCTGAGCAAGAGCTCCAGTCCTAGCATATCCATGGAAAGTGGAAAGCTGCAGCTTGTCCAAGACTGAGCTTGTCTCTCAAAATGGGAAATGGGTTTCTTTATGAGTCTGGAGAGAAAAAGTATATTCCATTGTCTACCATGTGTTGCTCTAATAGAGAAATTCAGAACTGGGCAGTGGAGCTCAGGATGCAGCTGTAGTCAGAGAGGCCACCAAATGCCCCTGCAACAAAGAGGCAGCATTGTGGAGGTTTTCCTACACAGAGAAATACGCAGTCAGTATGCCACCTTCTGCTTTTGGTTTTCCCAGTTTTGGTAACTTCACCCACAGCAGTTAGTAAGCTCTTCTGCTGGAAGCTAGAGCCCTTATCCAACATGTTTTTCTGAAACTCTGCATTGCCAAGGCTGGTACTTACACAGGGGCTGCCCTGAGCTAAGCCCCCTCAGGTAGAAAGGTAAAGAAGATGCAGCTCTCTCTTGGTGAGGTCAAAGTTTTGTAAGCTCTAAAGATGCAGAATAGAGACAAAGAGAGGTTCTGCCCTCCACCACTCCCCAAGGGCCATTGTCCTCACTCATCTTTGGAACACCAAAACCACAGAATGACAGAATATTCTGAGTTGGAAGGGCCCCACAAGGATCATGAAGTCCAAGTCTTATTTGAATAGCCTGCTTCAAAGGTTACTGCTGTAGATCACAGTGACAGATGCAAGAGGAGAGATAATGTGTGGAGTTACAGGATGTCAGACCCCAGAATCTTATTGCTTCTGGGACAGATAAAGGACGGAGAAACAGACAGACACCTCTGTCCTTGCAGGGTTGTCCAGTCCTTGCAATTTTCAGTCCCTGCACAAGCTTCACTTTGTGGAATACACCCCTGTAGTCCGTTCAAGCTGCATGCAGCTCCGTTGCCTGAGAGGCCATACAAAACCAGGGCCTCTGTGTGAGCTGCAAAAGGCATCAAGAAGAGTCCTTGTTATGCACTGCACTTCTTCATCCGTGCTCACACATGCCCCTCCAAAGGTAGCTCAATAGATGCCACAGTGTCAATTCCTGACTGCAGTGCTGACAAGCAATTTTCACTCACCCACTACACCTCATGTCCCTTCAAAGCCCTGCAGGGGCTACAATTAACAAAAACCGTTTGGTTTTCTTTAATTAAACTTGGACAAATTTCTCAACCTGGCACAAGTTAGAGTGGTTGATGATGGAAGTCAGCAGCAGTTCACTTTCTGGGCCATTGCATGTTAATAGATTTACATGGAAGCCCATGTAGAGCCACTAAATCACAGGGATTCTTCTCTTTGCAAGTCAAAAAGCCACAATGAGTTTGTGAACTCAATCCCCTGACACTTGTCAAAACTCGCTTCCCCAACATTCTCTCTCAGATTTTGTATTAGTTGTTTTCAAATTACAGCTCCTTCTATAGTATAATCCAACATAATTCGTTATTTCACCGATGTTTTAGAACATGGTATTTGCTCCTTCAGTATTTGGTATGGACTTTTCCCTCCTTTCAGATATACATGTAGCAGGATATTGGAACAGCCAGCGTAATAATAGACAGTTTCTTCTCCAAAGGCAGGAATTTTAGTTCCTGCAGTCCTCTTCTGAGCTCAAGCCTTAGAAACATGTTCGTCTCCCTGTGGTTTCTAGGCTTAAAGATAGCATGCTAGTCTGGTCTGGAAGCCATACCTCAGCACACACTCTTCACTATAAAAACTTGTGCTTGGCAGCTGAGGAAGAGGACAGAAGGGCCCCCGATGATCCATAGGCCTGTTCCAGCTTGCACTGGAGTACAGATGTAATTCCCACTGCACACAGCTGGCTGACTGGGGAGCCATGCCCCGACACTGAAAGAGAAAGACAGAAATGTTTTCCACCCTTTCCAGAGTCTACTCATATCCTCAGTTACAGGAGGAGCCCCTCCACACCTACTTTAATAATGAAGCTTGCACCAGGGCCAGGACTGACACAAACTATCTGACTAACACTGATGTTGGGAATGGTACTGGCTCCACTTTCAGCACTCTTGCCCTCTGTTTTCATATTCTTCTAGCTGACATTTTAATTCTCCAGCACTTCCCAGAGACTGCTTCATCCCATCTCCATTAACTGAGACTTAATCTCCATTAAAAGTGGCTGAAAAGACAGATGGAGAGGGACTTTTCACAAGGCATATAGTGGTAGAACCATGGGGAATGGCCTTAAAATAAGGGAGGGTAGATTTAGATTAGATATTAGGAAATTTACTGTAAGGTTGCAGTGAGGCACTGGAACAGGTCGCACAGAGAGGATATGGAGTCTCCATGTCTGGAGTTGTTCAAGATCAGGCTGAATGAGCAACTTCATCTAGAGGAATGTGTCTTTGCTCATGGCAGAGGGGTGGAACTAGGTGATCTTTAATGTCCCTTCTAACCCACATCATTCTGTGATTCTGTGATCATGATCCTGTGACAACTGCAGGCCTGCATGGGCATTCCTGCAATCAAAACAGGTTACAGCTGTTCTCATCCTGATTCCATTTATAAGTTTTTCCATTGCCCTTTCTGATATCCTTGTTAACGCTTAGCTGATTTTCAGACATGTATCCTGCTCTCTTCCCCTCAGAATCAGCCTGGGAATCCTTTTGTTCCCTTTTGTTTTCCTCCTGTGCTCATTCCCCTTTTAACTCCATCTTCTCTCGGTTCAGTTCTTCCACCCTATTGCCTTCACTGTTTCCACTCCCACACAGACTCTCCAGGACCTATTTCACCTGGAGGATCTGGTTTTCCCCCCAACCTGTTCCAAGGGAGCCCCATGTTTGCCCTTCCTCTCATTTCTGCAGGAGATTATTGTTGTGCTGTGAGATTCCGGGTGTCTGTCTGCAATGTGGTGGGGGCTGAAGCAAGGACTCCATACAGGCTCACCAGCAAGGTGGTGCCTGAAGGCAGGACTCCCACAGGCACTACACTTTGGTAAGCAACAGGTGTGAGCTGTAGAAGGTGGCATACATGACAGATGTGAGATTTTTCGAGCTCAAAGTGCAGCAACATATATGACAATATATTGATGCATCACACGCATAACCAGGTACAGCCCTGCCAGAAGCAGTGCCAAACATGTTCTTCACAAAAGGCAAGCTGGTAATCAATGCCTACTTTCCTCATGAACAAATCAAGATTCCAAAAATGGAAAGTAAAATATTTGCAGAAGGCAAACATGTGCAATCAGGCAGAGTGGGAATCAGGCCACTTTGCCCTATTAGTGGTGCTATCAGCTACCAAAGGTTGCTATATGGAGTGCTTTTGATTGTCTGGCACACTGTACAGCTGACCAGACTGTAGAAATGCCCCTGTAGTACCTTTTATGTACAGTTACAGTTTTAAAAGGAGGAGCCAAGGGCGTTGTCTTGCATGAAGTGGGAACTTCTGCATCGTAACAGGCACCAGCGCAGCTCACCAGCCCCCGCACGGGTTTTGCACTGCAAAAAGCAATTCTGCCAGCATGCTTTCCTTCATGCACCTGAACCCTGCTTACAAGATGAGGTAAAATGTCTTTCTGTGACAGGCCTCTTTCTCCCCTGAGACTGGATAACGAAGCCCTTACACCAGTGTCTTCAAGGACTTAACCTTCAAGGTTAAAAGGGTCACACAGTTTGGAAGCAAACAGCTCATGTGCTCAGCTGAAGGCACTCAAGATGACACAGGGGTCTACGACGTTAGGACAGAGACATGATCATCAGAAAAGGAAAGATCCTTGCCAAGATGTCTCTTAGTCTCTACAGCTCTCAGGAGAAGTAGCAGGAAAAAAGAGCAGCAGCTGGTGTGCGCGTGCGTATCTGCAGGGGCACTGCTGGAGCAGACAGGTGTGGGTGAGAAGCGTGTGCACCCTGCCCTGGAGCATGCCAGGCTCCACTTGTGCAGCTCTCCTTCCTCTCCCAAGTACACTAAGTGGTGGTGTAAGTCCTCCAGCTGGTGAGTCAGGAGCCACTTGGCCAAGGGTGAGCTAGTGCCAACCCTCTGCTCCCCTGCTCCTCCCCAGCTTGCTCATGCTGCTGAACACAGAACTGGGCAGTAAACACTCTCAGTTTCATTCTTCTATCTTTCTCTGTGTCCCCAGTGCAAAAGCAAGAGAAAGTCACACAAAGTTCCCACCTGTTCAGTTTCACAGGAAGGAGCTATACGTTACAGCAGCTGCAAGCACGAATACTCCTAAACATTAAGCCTTCAGATGAAAAAAACACACTCAAAACCACAGCATAAGTTTGGCAAAACAAATCTGGGGAGAAACCACAGGCAGAGTTATGTTACCTCCCCATCAGCAGTGCTGCAATAGACAGCTGGGTATAAATCATCTGAGTTTAGCTGTGGTCAGAACATCCTCTTTGCCCACAACTTCAAGCAACAAGTATATTATGCTGATGTCTGCTTACAGCCTTCTTAAGATAAGGCAGGAGTTTCTTACACTATATTGTCAGCTGGGAATTCCCAGAAAAGCCCCTATTTAGGAAATGAGAACAAATTCCTGCTAAGGTAGTACCCACTTTGTACAGCAGGGAGAGACAGAGGCTTTTAAACTCAGCTCAGTAACAGAAACAAAAGTAAGGGGCTATTTATTGTTGGTGTAAAAGCCTCTGTATCATATCAACCCCATTTCGCTCCAGTTAATGAAAGGATGATGAAGTGGAGCAGGAGGATATAGGGAACAGTGCCCCTTTCATCACCACATGATCTGGTCTGGCTTTGCTCAATCCCACTCTAAACCACACTCCTTTCTCAGCCCGCCCTTGCTGCATGACCAAATGTGCTGTCCTGCAGTTAACTTGCTTCTACACTGTCTTCTTGACACTAAAAGTCTCCTCCATCTAGTATCATTCTGGAAGCTTGGTCCAGCAAATGAGGTCCAAGTCAGACAATTCAAAAGTCGTGTGTCCTTACTATATGCATTTGCAGACAGCCTGACACAGGTGTACACAGAACAAAGTGCTGCACGCAACGTCTGCACAGGAACTGAGGACACAACTTGCAGGGCAATTTTTCACACCACAGAACTGGTAAATTAATCTCTTCATCTGGAATTTTTAAATAGCAACCAACCACTTTGATTTTATGGACTTTCAACCACTCCATCCATTTTAATGTGATTTTTATCAGGAATGTTTATGAGAGATTTTGGCATCAGGAAATGTTTGCTTACAACTTTATACGTCAGCATAGTTGCCATTCCAGATCTTCACAATGGCTTAGAAACAGCAATTCCACTCTTGGATATTTATTAGGCACTAAGTTTTGAAGTCATAAAGTTCAGGCCTAATTCCATAAGATGGAAAAATAATAGTGTGGACAGTCAGGAAGTCGTCAAGATACAAAGGAGACAGAACAGGTAAATCTTCCAGGGCTACAAAGTTTTCAGCAACACACTGAGGACACAGTAATATTTGTAGATGTACTGAAAAGATCTCTTTCAGAAACCCTCCAGTTTCACTTTTAAGGTTTCAGCAAAGTCAAAATCTGACAAGACAACCTGGAAAAGGCTTGGTACAGTTTCCTTCACCCACCCAGAGGGGTTTATTTCTTGCCCCATAATGTTCATCTGCTGTGCCAATTTCACTGCAAGCAAGCAGTGGGGCTTTTCTGTAGTACACTTATTTACAGTCTTAAAAGATAGACTAATTTACCATTGAGAAGGTGCATTCATTTTTTTCCCATATACAGGCAAATTCTCACTACGTTTTTCCATTTGTCTACTCCAGCACTCTTGAATCATGGAATATCTAATATTTCTTCCAAGCATTTAAATGTTTGCAGGCTGCAGTGCCTGATCCTGTCTGCCAGACAGCCCGCATTCACAACATGGTAATCCTCAAGAACATGAATAATTCTACATCAGTCTGATAATTATCAACAATGTCCCCAATGACTTGATGAGAAAAGATCTGGGCTTCTTTTTCATATACTAAGCCTTGATAAGAGGAAACTTTATGGGTTTATCTCTACAACTACTGAACTTAATTTAAATCTGTTCAACAGGCAGGCTATAATCTGGTATACAGTTTTTTCAAGTCTCTCAGAACAAGGCAGTAAGAGCAGGCAAAAAGAAGTTCATACAACCATCTGTTTAGTGCAGAATACTCCTGCAGTGTTCTGTACATGCAACAGATCCTGGAAGGAAGCTTTCCTGACCAGATAAATCTGCTGTCACAGGCCAGCGATGCGGCAGAGGTAACTCCTGTTCCTCTCCCACGGCGTTTCAACACTGCTCGTCTATTCTTAGGCTAGAAACATGTGACCCTCACAGACGATGAATACTCTCTGTGTCTCCCCATGGCTTACAAAGTGGCCTCGGCAGCAACTTTTGCTGTGCTCAAGGACACATTTCGCTTCATCCCAGTCTGACTTGACGCTGCGGTACTTCCTGCTGTGCTTCTGGAGATCACACACACCTCCCGCCCCATCCTGCCCTTCCCCCGTCACCACCCCCCGATGCCCCGGATCCCACCGGTCAGAAAGGCAAGCGTGAAAGCCGAAGTCGTAATCTGAACAACAAAGTTCAAGAGTAAAAGCCGCTTATTCCGTCCATAAGGCACGGCCAGGCCGACGCTTCTCTGAACTGTGCACCTACAACCGAGTCGCGGTGCTCCAAGGATGAGGGGGTGGATCTGAGACAGGGCACTGGGGCAGAGCCCTGAGGATTACCTGGCTGCTTCTAGGAAGAAACAGGAGGTAGTTTTGGCTCCGGCGAGCCATGTCAGCCCGCCTTCCCTCGGCAGCAGCAGCAGCAGCCAGAGCTGCTCCCCAGACCTGCTGCACGGCGGGCTGCAGGGGAGGGCTGTGTGCCCTGCCTGCTCTGCGCCTCCGCTCGCTGCTCGGGCACCCGGGGCTGCCGGCGGCCGCCCCCTTCCCCACCACCCGCGGGAGGTCCCAGCCCCACTCACCATGGCGTTGGAGCAGTTCAGCAGGCACACGACGGCCAGCAGGAGCCACCGCCGTCGGTACGTCTTGAACCGGGCCGGCGGCTCCACGCTGCGCTCCCCCAGCAGGCTGGCCGCCTCGGCACCCTCCATCGCGGCTCGGCTCGGCGCGGCTCGGCTCGGCTCGGCTCGGCACTGCCCCGTCCGGCCCCGCCCCGCCCCGCCGCCCTTCCCGCCCTTCCCGGGGCGGCCCCGGCTGCGCCGCCGCCCGGCCCGGCCGGCCCGGAGCTGCGCTGAGCTGCGCTGGGGGCGCGGCCTCGCCGCGGAGCCGCGCCGGGCGGAGCACCAGCCCTTCCGCGGAGCAGGGCTCGGCCTGCCGCGCTCCCGGGCGGGGAAAGCCCGGCGCTCCGCATCGGGGCTGGCCAGGTGCGCGGAAGGGGGGGCGCCCTGGCGAGGAGACGCCTCTCCTGCTGCTGGTGTGTCCTTAAAAAACCACCAGCAGCCTCGCCCACCATCACTAGTGCCCGCTGACGGCCCCGCGTTCCCGCGGGAGTCGCCGTTAGCTCTCGCCGGCGGGCAGCGCCCAGAGGCAGCGGCCGCGGCTGAGGGGGCTGGTGGTGGCATGGGCAGGGAGAAGCCTTGCGGAGCAGCCCTGTCCGAGGGGTGATCGCTTACTGGAGCAGAAAAAGGGCTAGAGGAGAATAAGGGGAGAATGGTAAGATCCACAGGGGTCTATCAGCCACAGGATATACAGTTTGGTAGTGGATTTTTATGGATGGTTGTGCTGCAGACAGCATTTTCTTTCCCGGATGTGGAGACACCCCACTAGATCTTATCTCCTACCCAAAAACTCACCAAGGGGAAAAAATGCAAAGGAATGCAAATGAAAAGGCTTCACTGGTTCCAAACTAGACTTCCAGTTGGATGAACACTGGTAGTGCCTGGGTGTCTTTCTGTCAGTTCTGAGATAACTCTCACACACCCACCACACGCCAAGGGCTTGGCCTCAGCAGTACTGAGGCTGATGGATTCCAAAACACTGACATCCACTATGTCACCTCTTGCTCAGACCTTTGAAATCCTTGTGCCACTCCTCACCACAATCTAGTGAGACCATATCACCCTCTCAGTAAGAGGCTGAGGTCACTTACTATTACAAGGACTTTATGCCTAATGCTTTGAGCATATTTGGAAGAGCTGGTAAGGAAGGTTATCCTGCATGCCAGTATTCTCTCATGAACAATTTTAGCTGAAATATTCTGGGGTGGGAGAGGAGTTGGGAGTAGAGAGAGGAAAATGAGGAAGAAGTAACCATTTGTAGCCCATGTCAAGCTTGTTGTTTCAGGGTAGAGAGAAGCATGGGTTATTTGTGCTTGTAAGCAAGCTTTACTGACTGATAGATTGTGCCTTCTAGTCTTTCTCAGCTGGAATTAGGGGTTGACATTTAGTAATAGCAGTTGACATTTTGTAATAGCAAGTGGGAATATTAAGATAATATTATTGATAGACATGTTCCTCTGCCTACAAATGCCTGACCTGGTTTGCCTGGTGTGTGAGCTGCTGACAAATGTGCACTCTTGTTTGTATGTTGTAGGCTGATGCACAGCAACTTCCGTCCTGCTCTGGAAAGACATGTAGTGATCTGGGTTTGTGTGCACGAGTGAACTGCCCTCCTGACCCAGCGGTGCTGCCACGTGCAGAGAAACTTATACACCAACATGATAGAAAGAGGCCCAGGTGTGCGGGACAGCAGAAAGGCACGGTGGCCAGTGCTCACCAGAGCTCCTTCCCTCCTCTCCCTGGTCTCTTCTGGCAGACAAACCCTGTGTGAAAATCAACTTCACTAAGAGTCTGTGTACATGATCATCACCATGCACACCTCTTTTTCTGCTTAAAATCTCTATTATCATTTAAGATAACTACTTTAAAGATAACAATGCTGTCAGAAGCCAAGATCGCATGTGAAATTCCTTTACTGATTCATTTTGTGAGTAAAATATGTTTAAAGCTCAAATTGCACATATTTGTAGGACAGATCAGAATCAAGTCTGCCTTATTTAGCACCTTTCTGTATTATTTATGTCAAGATAACGTGGTGTGCTGTTTTCTACTTGAAATAGGGTCCCAGAGCAAATTGTAGCTGGATGGTGAGGGAAGTACTTTCTGTGAGAGCTCTGCCATTTGGGTGCAGACATCAGAAATCCTCTATCAAACAGGGCCACAGAAAGAGAAAAGGACAACACAGCAGAAGAGAACTGCTTTGATGTTTGGAGCATAACAATTTACTCCCACACCCAGGAGCAAAATAAATCATTTTCACCCATTTATCCTTCTAGATGTATTGTCTTGCTGTATGTACCCTGTAAAGACTGATCTGGGGCTGCAGAAAGGTAGGAGTACTTCAAGCAGCTCTTTGCAACCTCATTTCTCTGCTCTATACCACATCTGCTATGAACAGGGGCACCATTTGTACTGGCAGCACAACCAGGACAGCAGGAGGATTAGTGTTGAAGGAGAATGGCCTCATTTGCTCTGCATCTTCTCATTCTTTCCTGGTGCTCTGCTTGTTCCTAATATATTTCTATCAGTCTCTTTCTCCCCATTGTCACCTTCTCTTTCCCATACCCAAGCACATCCTATCCCTATTTCCGTCCTCATTCTTGTTTCTATGAACTGGAAACATAAGCTAGATGTCTGCTTCTTAGTTAAGCAGTTTCTTGTTTTGTAGGTACTTGAACAGGGATACCTGTGGTCTCTGATCTGTGAGCATATCTAAGATACACTGAGCAGATCCAACTATGCAATTGATACAGTAAATAATGTAAAGAAAGTTTTTCACAGTGGAGTTGTTGAAGTCTCTGTACCTTGGTTGAAAAATGGATGTGAAATAACTTAGTGTCAGAAGAGAATTCTAAACTCATATCACTTTTCCAGTATTCAGCCCCCATGATGGTAATTACAGAATAATCCAGGTTCAAAGCAGGGTCGGAAATTGTGGCTTGAGGGGGAAAGGAGTATCCAAGATTTGAAGATGCTCATTGAAAGAAAGACAAGTCAGAGGGGCCATGTCGTGGTTGCGGGGGGAGGTCAATTTTTTTAGGGGGAGGTGAGTAAGCCAATCAGTGATCAGCTTTTCTGCTAGCACCTGGATTGGTCACTCAGAGGTTTGGACACGCCTCTGAGGACACAAAGAGTTAAAAGCAGGACTCCAGGGGAGTTCGGCCTCTTTTTAGATTCCAGTTTCAGCAGAGAGAGGTCTCAGGCCTCCTTCCCCCTGCCCAGCCACGAGGCTGGGTGGGGGAGGGGAAACACGTGGTCAGCTCAGGTAAGCCGGAGCCCCGAGAGGGAGAAGAGAGCAGACAAGACTGGAACTGAGCTGCCCCATCTAAGATAGAGGAGTAGAAAACTGTTTTCTGTGTGTGTTCACTCCCCTCCCTCCTTCTAAACTCCGGGAGAAGGTGCCCAGCCACGTGAGAGTTGCCGAGCTTGGGAGTGCCTGATCCTGCAGCCCTGCTGAGAGATAGAAACTGTTAACCCTTGCTTGGCAGAAAGAAACTTTTCTTAGACATTGATTCTCATGACTGGTGGTTTCGGAGGAGAGAGGGAAGCGGCCTGGGACTGAGATGATAAAGCACGATTAGAAAGAACCCGATAGGCAAAGAATGAGAGGAGTAGCTTTCTGAGCTAGACTTTTCTTACATAATGTCAGCCACAGACTGAACTTAAGTCTCTTTTGAACATAAACTGCATTTTGGGTAGATACAGCTGCCCTTGCTTTTGCTACAGTGACTGGCACTTGAAGAGTGGAGCGAGCAGAGAAGAGAGGGGGAGGGTGAGGTGGCGCCCTCTGCCCTCAGGGCAGACCTGCTCCTGGAACCTCGGCCCCTGGGGAAAAAGGGGAGAGCTCGGCATGCAAGTATTCTTAAAAGAGCCCTGTATGCAGCTTTCAGACTATGGACAGCGGTGAGAGCGCTGGACATAGGAAAAAGAGAGTGTCACTCTGGCAGACTTCTCCAGGCAGTGCCAGGGGTGACATGGAAACACATAAGGGGTGGACCCGTGTTTTCTGAGGAACAGTCTGTGGTGTGAGAGAGACTCCTCTCTCCCTTGCTGAATTGAAGATTGGTTTGTCTTTGAGTAGTGATTGTTTGATCTAAAACCCAAAGGTTTGGTCTGTGAAGAGTGATGTGTGGGGAGGTAAAAACTGGGAGAAGAAATGTTCTGAGAAGTTTTTATTTCTGTCTCTGTGTGTGTTTAAGAGTTTTTCTGTCTCTGTTCTTATGTAATGTAATAAAGTTTTAGTAGTTTTTTTGTTTTCAAGATTTAAGCCTGCTCTGCTCTGTTCCTGATCACACCCCACAGTAGCTGTTAAAGAAAAAACATATATTCATGAGTGCATTAGCATCTAGCCAGTGCCAACCCATGACAGGCCACAAAAGCTTACAAAGTTTTATTAGTAAATGACAGTCTTGGCATGTAAATTGGTATAAGCACATGGCACTGGGTTTAGGCAATGGGGTAGGGTGAAAGATAAAAGAGGAATGAATTGGAGAGGAAGAGAGTGACCAAAAGGAAAAAAGGGAGAAGGTGACATCACCAGTCCTGGCTCCAGCACTGATCCAGCTGATGGTATGTTCAGGGAGCACCTGCGCACCCAGGCTTTATGTGGGTAGCTTTTATAAATAAATCTCCCCATCTTGGAGATAAGTTTCTCGCTTTCTACGCAAATTAGTAATCTTGTCTAGTCCATTCCTCCAGACTTTCTAGAAATGGGTCGGAAGGCTTTGGGGATCTCTGGTGATGTCGATCCCCTCTTACAGTCCATGCTCACTTCTCAGCCTCATGGCTGCACTTCTGCTCTTCTTTGTTTTTCTTTCTTGTGCTGTGCTGTGTTGTGTTCATCTCCAGGAGCCAGGACAAGGATACTTGTCCCAGAAATGTGCTACCCTACCTCCTCATGGCCTCTTCTCCAGCCACATCCTGTTCTTTCTCAGTTTATTGTAACCAACAATTCTTGGCTGTGATCACCAACCATCCATGGCTGGCTCCACAGCAGTCTGGCTATTGGTCTTTGGGGCATATACATTAGCCCTCTTGTCTCCTAGGATTCTACAGCAATGAAGTCAGACCAGTTTGCTTAGGACTCAGTCTGGTCTTGAAAATCCTTAGCAATGGAGACTGCACACCCTCTTTGGGCAATTGATTCTCCTGCTGATCAGTCCGAGATAGATGCCCTTAGAGCAGAACTCATTTAGCCTCTGACCTCATTCAGAGTTGGATCAGTTGGCTACACATCCAGACCACAATGTCTGAGCTTAAATACAGGAATGCTGGCTGATAGGCAGAGTTGAAAATGTTGCTAAATTCAAAGTAAATCACATCCATTGCTCTCGCCCATCCACAAATCTCATTCTTTTATCAAAAAAGGGCAATCAGGCATGTTCAGTGTTGTGACTTACCCTTGGTGAACCTGTGCTGATTATTCACAATTGCCTATTTCTCCTTCATGAGTTCAGAAATATCATGCAAGAAAACTTGTTTGGTTTCTTTTTTCTTTTTTTTTTCCCTTTTTTTTTTTTTTTTTTTTTTTTTTCTTTTTTCTGTTTTCTTTTTTCTTTTTTTTCTTTTTTTTTTTCCCCAGGGATTGAAGTGTGACTAGACAGTCTGCAGCAGTTGCTTGGGCTGTTCTTTGAGTTCTTTTTAAGTATAAGTGCAACATTTCTACAGTTGGCAGGGATATCCATGGCTCCTCAAAGATGATCGAAAGTGACCTTGCACTGGCATCAGACAGCTGTCTCAGCATCCTTGGACACAGCCCTTGTGTTCCCATGGACTTGTACATGCCATGGTTTCTCCAGCAGCTTCTAACTCACCCACTTGTGGTTCTCTCTCCCCTCCATGAATCCCAGGCCTGAAACCCTAGGAGACCGTGCTGTGTAAAGAAGGCATTGAGTTCCTCAGGTTTGACTGTGTCCACTTTGAGTAAAACACCCAGTCTCCTCGGTGACCAGATGCCATTTCCCTTGTTCAGCTGCTTACGATTTAGCAGCTGAAGCTTTTTTCGTTACTATTGACATGCACTTTAAAATTCCAGCTGAGTTTTTACTTTCCTGACACCATCCCTACATGCCCGGGCAATGTTTGTAAATTCCTCCTTGTAGCCCATCCCTGCTTCCATCTTCTGTATATTCTTTTTTTTTATTTTTTGCATTGGAGTTCTGGCACAATTCCTTATTTACCCAAGCTGGTCTGCTTATTTGTCTCTATTTTTCCTGAAAACTGAGATGGCCTGTTCTTACACTAGGTTTAAGCTTCAGAGATCTCATCACTGCTGGAAAGAGTGACAGAGTGAAAAGCAGCTCCTTCACCTGCTGTGCAGTGCAAGAGGTAGGGAATAAGATGTCCTGAACTGCAGAGCTAAGGAGTCAGATACCTTAGGAGTGCACCTTTGGTTTGACTAGCACTGAAGTAAGTTGCAACCCTTTCATCATGGTTGGGGCATTAATAATATCCTCATGCATGGATCATCTGCTTCCTGCTGACACTGCAGGTTTCTGTGCTGTGGAGCTAATAGTTCTTGTCTCTCTTTAGCCACAGGTTTTTGGGGAACTGTAGGGACTTTCCTGCTGTTAGGAATGCTGTCCCTCTGTCACGTATCATTAAAACTTGGTAACATTAACAAAATAAAGGAAGAAAGGAGAAGGAAATAGGCAAACTTACTAGTTTTGTACATTCTGTACTATCTGAGGAGCCCACATGGTACCTGAAAGTGTAATTAAAGGCCATGCAAGCTCATTAAGTACAGAATGTGTGTATGGGGGTGGAGGTAGAATTAGGATTGCTCAAGACATTTTTATTCTGGCATTTCCTAATGTTTTAATGTTTAAATTAGGAAGTCTTAATCAATTTTCATTACACAAAATTACGGTGAAAATGCGGTTGTTGCATAAATGGATCCACTGCCCATTGCTTTTTTCTTAATAGATCTCAGAAGCAAAAGGACGTTTCCACAGGGAATCCTGAATTTGTTTAATCTGGATATTTTAATGATAGTTAAACTGTATATTTGTTTGGTTTGTAGCAGAGAGGGCTCTGAAAACTCATTCTGCAAACCTGGAGGCCAGCAAGCATACTGTTGGTTTCCATAGTGCACAGTGTGGAAGGTGAACTGGAAGAAACTAGTTAAATCTTTATGTCAAAGACTGCCATGATACAAGTCTAAGACCTTCATGGAGCAGATCATAAATTAACAACAGCAGCAAAACCAAAAGATTTCAGAAGGGAGAGCATTTGTTGAGTGCAGAGAGCAAAATAGCAGCAATGTATCTCCCAGACTGCAAGAGAGTATGGCATATGCAAGTTCCACATTACTGGCAGGTATGGAGAGGGAACAGGAATGCAGAAGTCACTGCACTGGCATGTTTGCAGACTGCTGAACCAGACACTTTCCTCCAGACACAGATTAGCTGCTTGCTTCAACCAACGGAGCAAAACAGGCCAGTCAAATCACAAAAAATACCACAGGAGACAGCAAAACTCATGCCCAACACTCTGATTCCTTGTGTTGCCATCACTGGCAGTTGTGAGCCTGGAAAACAAACTGTAAGGGAACTGCAAGCAGCTGCCAAAAGCATGGGAAGCTCAGTCACCTCTGCTGCTCTAATGGCAGTGAAAGAAAAGTCCACTATGCAGTCTCATCTTGGAATAATTTTCTGCAGGATAAGTTTAAAGGCTTGTCTACACTTTGTCTCACTCCTCCTTGTGGAGATGTTCCTTTTCTCAAGGCTGAGTACAGATTTGTCTTTGTAGCTATAACCATTCCTGCAAATGGGGAGATCCAGCCTCTTAACAGGTATTTTTTTGCCAAAATAAATTACATATGTCTTGGAAAATGGACCCTATGAATGTGAAGTAAAAAAGTCTTGACTGCTGTATTTCTGCTGCCAGTCTTTTCTGAAGCCTAAGATCACTCAAAGAAAGATGTAAAAATTTGCTAATATTTCAAAGTGTTTTCTCATTTTGTGTTTAGTCACCCTTGAGCTATTTTGTTTCCATTTATAGTTGTACCAATTTTTCCCACTTATATGAGACAAGCAAGTGGAATTATGGTTTATCTAAAAAATCTGACTTTTCTGAACTCACAGCTTCATTAGTGCCTCATAGAATGATTTTTTCAAGGACAGAATGGAAATACTATTTTAGTTCACTATTTTATTTTATTTTATGTGTAGAAAGACATAACAATTTTACAGCTTTGCAAACATGCATAACTGAAACGATTTCAGAATCATGATATCGGACTGTATTTCATGCTCCATTTAAAATAAGTGAATGTAAAATCCAAACAAAATAGGTCCAATTTATATTTTGAAGTAAAAGGAAATTTTAGCAATTAGCTTTCCTGAGGCAGCATTGTCTCTGCTCTTCTTTGTTTTATTTTTCTTATTTCTTTGTCAGCACAACCATGGCTCACTGGGTTAGCAGTGTCTGGGCCTGGTCCCCCAGGTGTGGGCAAGCCTTGGCTTTTTCTCAGAAACATTCCCAGATTTGTCCTTTGTTCTCTGCACAAAGAAATGTGTTAAATGGGAGCTAATGAGTGAAGCAAGGATCCACATATCGAAAACAGGATTAGATGCCTGATGGTCCCAGAAAGCAACAGCTAAAATTCCAGGTGCACTGCAACAAAGATGAAGATGAGAAAAGATGGTCGGTGCTATCCAGGTGGAGCACACAAGGGACTTAGTTAAATCTGCTTTAAGGATACCGTACAAAGACCATACCATTATTGTTTTTAAATACCTCAAAACATTATTGTTCATCTTCCCAGAAAGCAGTGACACCTGTGGACAGTAGCTCCCTGTTCTGCCTATCTACTTCTCTCTCTCTCTTCTCTTCCTCTTTCCTTTTCCTTCTCTCTGCAAGACAACAAAAAAGGTTAGATGATTTATCTAGGCCTTTCCTGCATATTGGTCATCTTAGTTCAATTTCTACTGTTCGGAAGATCTGTTTTGTGGTAATTTCAGTTTCTTTTCAGTGCAATTTACCATGTCATTGGATCCACATTCTGTTATATGCTCCCTTCAGCTGGACATTTATCTGGAATGGAATTCCCTTCCTAAACCTAATTCAAAACACCAAAGAGGATATTGTCATTTTTGATTGCTAATAACTCCAGAGTTCTCAAAAGCCTTTTTTAGTTTTGTCTTTCAGCAGTCAAATGAAGTAATGTATTTCTTGTGTTTTATACAAATTTGCATATGTAGAGCTAGGAGCTACAATTGTACAGGCTGGGTGTGGCGAATATAGGCTGGCGGAGGATTTTAGACAACAAGGTGCAAAGGTCTACGAGGTTATTTCCTTCCTCTTCTGTTTTGCCTGTATCTGTGCATGCCAGAAATCCCCAGCAGGGGACTTCCTAATCTCTCTGCAGGAGGCCACACAGTATGTTCACACACCCACAACACATGCATGCTTGCTTTACTCCTGGTCTTCTGCTGTCAGTTTGTGTAATTGGAAAAGAGCAGTTCAATATTTTTGTTACACAGTGGCAGCAGAAAGTGGTATGTGAAAACTTCATAGAAGGCCAGAATTAACCAGTTTAGGGAGTAATCTCAGTCCTTCTTTTGTTTCTGAAATAGCTGCTGACCAGTAAACATAAAACAAACCAACTGGGCCTAAACCAGCCTAAACCCCAGAAGTGTGTGAAATGGCAAAGTGATTATGTTTGTCGTGCATGTAGTCAGTGTTACTGAAAGTGAGAGCTAGCAGGTGTTTCTGAAGGAAGGACAATTTGCTTAGTGCTGCACTAGAAGTCCCATCCCTTTGCCAGGGGAAAAGTCTGTGATCTGTATAAGTAATTTTTTGTATGTATTGGCCTGCATCAGTCATGCTGGATAGAAGGGCTTTGATGTAATGTATATTTCATAAAAATTGGTCTCCAGGAAGACAAGAAGGAGTAAGGGAAGGCAGAGAAGGGTCAGGTATCCTGTCTTCTGGTAAGCTCCCCAAAAGCTCAGGAACAGAGTTAGGCTGGGCAGCTGGCACCTTGTCTCTTGTTCCCAAGCCAGCCAAGGCACACACTGCCTCTTGGCCCTCTGTCCACTCAACCAAAAAGAGATTAGGGTCATGGGAGACACTCCGTGTCTGAGGGAGACCAAAAGAAAAGGTTCATGTGGTGGAGTGGATACTGGGAAGAAATGCATGAAAAAGACATGGTTTCTTCAGAAAGACCATTTTGTTTTGTATTACACCAGGCCAGAAAGTAAAAACCAACTTGTAAAAAAAATTGCCAATTTTCTTGCTGCTGTTTTCAGATTTAATGATTCTTCTTTCACAATATAGCAGAGTAGTTAGGAAAATGTGTAGGGTATAGTTTAGGTCTGTCTTCAAATTTTTTAGACTAGGATAGCATTTCACGAAGAACCTCTTCTGTGTTCTCCTGCTGAATTTCACAGTTGCTTCCCACCTTGAGCAAATACCCAGTTCTTGTTTCCATGCATAACTAACGGATCTGAAGACAGAATATTTACTACAGATCCCAGTTGTTATGATTTTAAATTCTCTTTATGGCCCTGCAGAATCACTGAAATGCTTTAAAAGCTCAACTCTTATTAGAACTTTATCCAGCAGTGGCTGATTTGTTTTCTGTCCTGTGTTGCCATACATGCTAATATAGCTGAGAATGCAATTAAATGTCCTCAGCAGCACAAATTTTTAAAATCAAAATTGTTACAGAAAATTTTAAATACTTGCAGGGAATAATTAGCCTCTGTGTAAAAGATGGGAGTGTTTACATCCTGTGGTTTGAGATTAGGAAGCCGGAATTATCGTTTGACTTTGAAAAACTCGTGGACTGCATGGATAGTAAAGCTTTAATGTGACAGACCTGAACAATTTTTTGTTCTAGCAGAAATAATTAGATTCATATTTGACCGTCATTGTGGCCTTTTCATATGCTGCAGAGAAACACTGTAATGTGTTACCCAGACGAGTTGTTCATACAAACAGCATGAGATAAATTACATACTACAGAGGCCAGTGAAGAACTGGTTGCTTTTAAAATGAAGGTCAACAGTGATAGCAGAGCCAATGCAGCCATTCAGGCTGGTGATGCAGTATATTATGCTGACTCATCACTAATGTGAAGAGGACAAAAAACTACAAAGAAATAATTTATTTTACTATATTAATGCTCTAAAATCCAACTGTTCAGTTCCACATTGAACACATCATCAATTGCATTTTTAGGTGAGCTTCCTTGCAGACTGAAAGGTTTAACATAAGTGGGGGAATGTGCACACTCATTTCATAAAGGTGAGGTTGCTCACTGCTCACCTTTTTTCATCCAGAAAATAACACTGTTGTGACAAAAGCATGCCCTTACCTTTCTCATGTCAGAAGTACTGTGAATTGCATCAGGAGCTACTGTTGCCTCCTCAGACACCACATTTCCACACTGGAAGACGCAGATTCCTGCTGACAATAAATCAAGGTGCTCTCCTCTGCTTTGTCTCCAAGTACAATCAGCATGACCTCAACTGTTTAGTCTGCCTAGTTACTGAACAGTCAACGGGGTACAAGAAAACTTTATTTGTTGAGGTAATATTCTGATTTGGCACTGAAATCTAGAAAGAGGACCGGAAAAAAAATTGAGTGGAAAATTTCTCTTACATGACTTCTTGAGCAGTGAAGCTGTCTGAAACGGGCTGTAGACTACAAGAGGCTTAGGACTGCCTGGCTTTTGTGCTTCACCACGGTATGCTCACAAGCTTTCCTTGCAGTCAGCTGCTATACACTCATCATTTCTGACTCTGGTGCAGTTTATTTATATTCCTAAATTCCCCTTGGGTTGGGGATAAGTCTGTAGCTGCCAACAACTTTTTGTAAAAACATATAGGCCAGGTTTTCTTCTCTGACCCATCTAAATCTTTAGCAGTCTGCATTTAATTTAAAAGATTAGGCTTCCCTCTATACTGGAATAAGTATTTCAAACACCTTTGAGAACATAAAAAGCATGTCTCTGCAGTTTAGCTATACGTTTCTCCCACATTTTCATTTGCCTAAGGAGAAGTATTTTGCATAAGACTTACTGATATTCTTAAAACCAGAGCCATTTATACATTCAAACTTGACTAATTTTCTCTTTTGACCTCTGACTATCTTATTGCAGTGTTGGCAGCCTCAAAGGTTGACCTATTATATTGCCTATTATTTTGCTAATTCTATTGTGAAAAGTATAAATAAGTTTCCTTTATTTAGGTCTGACATCAAGGTTCACTGCAATAAAAGACTTTATATATAATAAAATAATCACTGAAGATCTCAGGCAGCTTTTCAAGCATGTATTTAGGTCCTGTATTAATAGTTCATGTTCTGTTCTTTAATCTGGTTTTAACTGGGTAAAGTAGCACCATTTCAAGTAGCAGCGTATTAACTAATTAAGGAAATAAAAGACTAAGTAGGATTATATCAGGGAACAGTAACTATGCTAGATAATGTTCAGTGTTTAAACTAGGGTAAGTATCTGCAAGCCAACAGTGAAGAAACTATGAATGGAGACACTTATTATAATGAAGACTTTTGGTAGGGAGAGGAAGAAAAATCATAAGAGCATGGACATCTTCTTGCTGAGAATGTGCGTAGGGAACTAACAACGAATACCACTCAGACCAAAGCTTCTTGTGCTCTATGACACTGGTAATGCTTTGCCTTTCTTTTTTGAAGGCCTTCTCCTGCTGTGGATTGTTCTGGATCACAGGGTCAAAGACACAAATTGTCTGCCTTGGAAACGTGGTTGAAGAGCTGTGGAATAAGAGCCAGTCACGTACTGGCAGTCAATTCCCCTTTGACCTGTGGCTCAGAGGCATATCAGAAATGCAATTTAACTAATCTCATTAATAACACGTTGAAACCCATACCACACACACTGGAGGGCAACTGTTAAAAGCTAAAACTAATTTGCATGAAATTGTAGGGGTTTTGCATAGTCCAACTGCAGAAAGAAGTACTATTTTAGCATGTTTGTCATACGTTGCAAATGTCAAATGTCTGGAAAAGGTAATGGGCCCAGTTTTCAAGATGAAAACATCTGACACAAGCTTGTTGGTTCTAATTAAGCCATAGAGGGTTCTGATATGTAGTTGCCTCCCTCTTTGCAAGATTAGTTTCCATCTATCCATCTACACAGATATAATGTCTCTCGAGCATGTGTGAAGGTCACAATCAAAGTCAAATCTCAGTGAGATTTCTGCTGGAACAAGCATTCAGATCTATCTTTTAGAAGTCTGCAAAGGCAGATGGAAACAAACTAAGGTCTCTAGGCTGCTGCAGTGTTACTGCTTGAGAAAATGAACAAAAGGTTTCCAAATCTGCTGCTGCATCCCCTCTGAAGAGCACGGAGAAAGCCTGGCTTGCATTTAAAACCAGGAGCAAAAAACACATGTCATAGTAATGAATCCTTTTGTACAGCAAAGCACCTATCTCGTCATAAAGCACCTATGTATCCATATCCACCTATCTCCACCAAATCTTCCTAAAAAAGATTTCTAAAATTTACAAGCCTAGCCTAAGTGAGAAAATTCCTATTATAAAAGTCTGCTCTGTCCGAGCAAATTGGGAAAAGAACAACTTTCAGGCAGTAGCACATCTAGTATGGCAATGGGGTTTATAATTTCTTTTTTCAGATAATGCCATAATAGCAAAACATGAACATGTCTACTGGTTAGCCCCACATCCGCCTGACCTAAACATTCAGTAACAAGGTAAATATAATCCCTATGCCTTCCATTTTCCTTAATGTTACTCAGATGGTAAATCACTCATTTAAGATAAATGAAATGTGAACTTCATCATTGTCTCTTGGTCATCAAGCTTTTAGGATCTCTCATTTGATTTTGACATTATTGCCAGAAGACTGGAATTTTATTTATGCATTTAAGAGGCCTTTCTGGTAAAAAATTTACATTCATATTCAGTTATATGTACCAGGAGAACTAGTTTTCACTGCAGAGAGATCTGGGCTAGAACAGGATAAGGAAACCCTAATGCTCATTTGCAGCAATATCTGCATTGTCCAGTGTATTTTCCCTTATAGGTATTACTCAGACTCATGCTTGGCATAAAATTTGACAATGTTGTTGCCATATCCACATCTCTAAATCATTCTATGTTCAGGATTTTTTTCCTCTTGCCTCTATTTAATGAGTCAGTGATTGAATTATGTTTGTTTAATTTATGTCCAGCAAGAATGACTTGTTAGGCTATTTTTTTAGCATCCTTTTGAACAAGCTTCATTATACACAGGAGAATGACTAGATTGTTTTTGTTGCAAGAACATTAAAGAACATAATAAATTAGATCAGCCATGCCCAGGTAATTTCTGTATATAATCTGTAAAACTGCTCTTTAAAGTAATTTCAGGGCAGGAATGTATTTATTCAGATTAACAATATCTCAAAGGGTATGGAAAATAAATTTATGTCAGCTCCTTCTATCTCACCAAATGTTCTACCTCTGATGTGCAGCCTGTTTTTCCTGCTGGTAGTTTGCTGTGGGTGGGTATGGCAGGATGTTTGGAGCATGGAAATGTTATTACAAAGGCAAGTCAGGACTCCAGAAGCCAGGGTTCCTAAAGCCTATGGTGTTTGTGAGGGTTTCTCATGTTTGTCCTCTGGCTGCACTTGTATCTCCTGTCCATTACCCTGCCAGCACAGTGCAACTCTGACCCTGGAATCATGCTGCCTGTGAGCCTGCGGACTTCTGTTTTCCCTGTCTCACCAATATGTCCCAGACACTGATCATAGCTATTTCCTTGAGGCCAGATGGTGGGTCAGTCTCTGCAAAGGGCTTCCTCCCATAGGCAGGGACAGAAAATAAGGAGTTCCTCAAGAACTGTCCCATCATCACCAAGCAGTTTCTCCCACGACAATGCACAGGTACCCTCAGCATCAGCCCTGGCCTCTGAAGGAGCAGCCTGTAATCACCTGAAAGAAACCTTTAACCCATCTCAGCTGGGAGTATGTGTTTTCTGGGCTTCTAAGCTTTGGGGTCTCCTTGATCCCTCAGGTCAGGCCAGGAAATGCATGTGGCTTCAACTCTGGTGGGGCAGCTCTGCTCTGCAGCTCGGCATTCCATGCTGAGGCGAGCACTTCACCATTATCACCCCCTCCTTCATCCTTCTTCTGAGTGTGAGCTCCTACCAAGTGACTCTAGAGAGTAAGGAAATGCTTCATCTCACCCCCACCCTGCCTTTGCAGCTGGTAAGGGTCTTGCTGGGCTCTGGCATAGAGCAGGAGTGAGGAGCTGAGACCTCCTGACCCGGGCTTTGACTGGGCTGTCTTAGGGCGGCTGCTGACAGCACCTCTTCATTGCCGTGCTGGGGGCCACAGCCTCACAGGGCCACAAAACTGCTGAGGGCGGCAGGGGCCTCCAGAGGTCCTGCTCCACTCCAACCCCCCTGCTCCAGCAGCGTCAGTTGCCCAGGTGAGATGTGAGCGAGCTGGATTTAATTGCAGAGAGAGTTTACATTACACAGTCTGCAAACTCTGCAATTAAAGGCAGCGAGTGGCTCCAAGACTGCAGACAGTAATTATATGTGGTTTCTCACTTCCTCATCATACGAGAACTGATGCTGTGGGTTTGCAACAATAAGCCCTTGCCACTCCAAGGAAGAGCTGATCTTGTTTTCTCCTCTCCTACTGTTGTTTGTAAATATTTTTTATCTAAAATGATTACAGAAGAGCTGAGTCTGAACCATGGGATTTGCTCTGCTGAAGTGACTGACTTTAGTTTCTCAAATTTAAATCTTAGTCAAGCTACTTAGAATGCAATAATAACCAATCATTTTTGAAGTCCAGCTCCAAATTCAACAGTTTACTTAAAGAATCTAAAATTATTTCTATGGATTCTTGTGCTTAAAATTAATTCTATCTTTTTGAGAAAAGGAGTTTCAGAGACAATTTTTAGATTAATTCTTTCATCCTGAAAATAATTTGTTCCAATGGAAATGGATAGCATTTAGCTCATTGTACAAACACAAGTCTTTGAGCAGTTTCTGAAAGGTACTTATAAAAATTTGAAATAAAATATTTTTATCAATGTTTAAGTATTAGTACAGAGTGTGCAGATATTCCAGGTAAAGGTTAGGGAGCCTTTCAGTGGTTTTTTCATGGACAAGAAAACCCTCTGCCCTGGGCAGACAGGCAGCGGGACAATATTCATTTTATTGTGCTAGACTCTGGATCACTCTCTCACACATCAGCATCTGCCAGAAATTAAAACCAAAATTAGTTAAAGTACAATTATTTAAGGGCTCTCACAGCATAATATTGATTACAATTTTAAACCTGACACTTTTTTACCTCTTATGAGGCCAAAGAAAATCAGGTACAAGGGCTTAAGGTACAGGAAAGTGGAAAGAAACACATGTAGTCCAGCATCCCTTGAGGGCAGTTTTACAAACTGTTATCCTGCAGGGCTGGCACAATGTTAAGGAACTGTTCTATACACCTGATTCTGTGCCACTCATACTTTGATGTCTTCTCCTGGAAAAATCAGTATCTGGTACACAAAAAGCACTCACTCAAGAATTCCCCTGTCAAGTTCAGGAGAGCATCAAGGCAAATGCTTCAGATGACTCTAATAGACTCAGGTGCTTCTGTGCCCCTTCATCCCAAACTTAGGTGTCTTTCTCCTTGCATCAGTACCAGTGAGCCTGGCTGCATCTGGAGACTTGTGCCCAGTTTTGCCTCCTTGGAACTGGGCAGCCACTGACTCCATGGAAAAAGTCCAGCAGCTGCCACAGAGATAGAGAAGGGGCTGGAGCACAGTACACCTGGAGAGGGATGGAGAAATGACTTTTGTTCAACCTGGAGACGAGAAGGGAGAGGAGGACTCTTTTTGGATGTCTTCAACTTCTTTGTGGTGGGAAAACAGAAAGGAAAGAGACAGACTCTTCTCTAAGGTACAGAGGGACAGCACCAAAGAGGTGCCAGAGACCAAAGGGGCCCCTTATTCTCCAGCAAGATGCTTGACTGAGGAAGAGAGACACTGAGAAGTCACAGGATCTCCACTCCTGTAGGTCTTCCCTGCTTTACTGAACAAGTCCTGAGGCACCCTGGTTCAGCTGGCAGTCCTTTAAGCATGGAGCTTAAAGGTGTGATGGAGCAAGTGGTGGATCACAGACCTCCAGAGGTTTCTTGTGAAAAAAAAGTCAATAACAATAACAGTATTATGTTACAGCTTCGTGAACAGTGCTCCAGCTCATTTTCCTGAAATATCCTCTGCAATCTTTTAGCATTCCAGAGCTAACAAGAGTAGTGCTCAGTGTGTTGGAGGAATCCTTGTCTTGGAGCACAAATACAGGCAATAGAAGACAATTTGTCATCAGGCTTCTTTGTCCTGAAGCTGTAGTATTGGTGACAATTGCCCTGGTGGCAGGCCACCAAGTGTATTTCAACTGCCTGTTCCTCATGAAACTAGGATGTCTTAATTTATCCTGAGTTCAGAAGTTAGTGGTGTTTTCAACAAAGAGATTTTTAATGTGAGGTGTTACAGCTAGGCAAACAAGCTGGGATTCTTACAAGTAAATCTTTAAGAAAGCCTTACAGCAGTAAAGGGGGTCAGAGGCTTCTGCAAGTCAAGCTGGATGGTGGCTACTGTAGAGGGCTAAGGGAAGCTGGTGGTAGAATCTGTAGTAGCAGCACCAGGTGCAACCAGGTACAAGAAAGGAAGGAAAGAAGCAGAAGATGTTTATGAACATATGACTGGAGAAAAACAAAAAAAACCCCAGCTTAGTGAAGAACAGGATAGACCTGAACTCTAACACAGGTATATGCTTTTAATTGATCACAAAGATGGAATACTATCTGTTTGGCATACTCAAAATATGAAGGTTTTTCAGAGGATAATTATCACATAACTATGGGACAATGTGTTTCCCTTAATAGATAGCTCTTCCAAGAAATAATGTGTGATTTATAGCTAGATAGGGACTTTGGGATTATTTTCTATTTCCTGGGTCTGAGCCTTGTATCCCATGATTTGATATGGCTTCCTTAGCAACAAAACATCAATGTGCAAGCTGAAAACAACTGAGCTGTCACATTTTCCTCATAATAAATTAAAATACAGTCTTTGTATTCCTCTGGTATTCAGCTTCACAAATGCACCCATTGTTTCTGCTTGTTTTCTGCCTGTTGCACTAGAAATATTGAAAAAGTAGTGCTGTAGTCTCAGAGCTGTATTTGGGAGTCCAAGAGCCCTCATGTCTCAGCTCCAAATTCTGCATGGCTGGGACAGTGTTTCTGTCTGCGTTTTTGCTTTGTTATCTCTGGGAAACATCATCATCCTCCTTTTAAAGTGTACTGAGCTCCCCTAAAGGTCTGGCTACTTCAGGAGCCAGGATTCTGCCATCAGCATGTCTTATCACTGTAGCCTAAATACGATGCTGCACTGGTCACCATAGTAATACCCTGTCACTGTGAGTCTTTTGTGCATTTCTCATCATGCAATATTTCTCAATTTTCTTTTTAAAATCTGAACTGCAGTAAGTTAACCCACAAGCGTCTTGACATAATCACACTATTAATCACTGACATTGCTTTTAAGGAGCTTGGCATCTTGTTTCATCCTGTGTTTGCAGTTTACTCTTTGATATTAAAGCTGATTTGTGAGAAGAGAAGAAAGGTGGGATGGCAGCTTTACTGCCCTCCAACTCTTGCCCACTCAGGGCTGCAAAAGCTTATGGAAGTTCTATGCCACTGAAATAAACCTGAAGCCTGCAGATCCTCCCCCACATGCTTGGAAATGTGGCACAGATGGAGCTGTACTGTCTATGGGGATTACATACTGGGGAGAGTGGCTATGCACAAGAACCCTGTCAGTATTTAAACCCACTCACTGGAGGCTCCTGGGGCGAGTGGGTAGAAAAGAACACGGAGAAGAGTTATGATATCCCAGTAATGGGCTGGGTCCTGTCCCGGGCAGGGAAGCACAGACTGAGGTTTTCTTTAGACCAGAGAGACAGAAGAGCCTCTGTAGCACCAGAGTGGAAATGGTATCCTGGCATCTCTAGGAAGGCCATAAGTGGAGCTGAAAAGCAGATCTTTAATGGGCAAAAGACAGACAGAAAAAAAAAATCTATGTATGTTTTCTGTTTGCACAGAATGCGAGTTACAATCCAGGGATCCATTAGGATCAGATCATGTCAAATGGAAGTAACTTTTGTCTTTTGCTACTGTTTTCTGCAGGGCTGCTTCTCCACAGCCTCTATTTTCAGGACACAGTAACTCCTCCATGCTGCACCACTCGAAGGCTACACATACTAGCAAATCAGGAAGCGCCAAAAATCTTTGTTGATTTAATAATTTCTCCTCCTCAAAGGAGAATCATGCACTGTTTTGTATTCAGAAGAGTTTCAAGGTTTTCAGTGTCCATCTGGTGTTAGACGTGGGGCTAATGAGGAGGAATTACTTCTGAGGCCACTTACTCAAGTGTAGGCCTCTGAGCTCTGGCAGATTTTTTGATTGCTGTGCTTTTTTAATGATAGTTGAGCATTATATGTATCTCAGATAACATGGTAATTGAGCTGGTACTGTTGACCGAAGAGGCTGTTGTAATGAAGTCATGGATGGCTGCTCAGTATGCAAATGTCATAATGACACTGAACTCAGAAAGTGAAAAGCACCCATATGGGAACTGTATGCTGTAGCATGCACCAAGTCTTTGAACTGCCCAGTGTTAAATGAGCCAAGCTGAATCTTTAAATAAATGGGTGTAGATTAACCATTAGAGAATTATCTTCAGTAATTGATTAAATTCTAACCCACAGCACTCAACTGAATTCTCTATGACAGAGATTTGGACTCCCCAGCAGAACACCTTCCCACTCTCACCCTATGCCATCCCAAAGGGAAAGGTCATCCTGTAGGAATCTGCTGAGGGATTTGATCATCTCTAAATCAGGAGCATAGGACAGCTGCAACCCTGGCTCAGATGCCCCCAACATTGTTCTCAATCCATGCCACAGCCTATTGAGCAGACTGACCACTTCACTAGACTGAAGATAAATGTGAAGATTTGACTTTCTCTTTACATATAATGGAAATTTAATTTAAATGTCTTAGGTATACATTTAAATACAAAACTTTGTATCCTCAAACATGGTTAGTTGACATTAGTGGCTGGATCTGATTTCAGAGAGTGCTGGCTAGAGGAGCCATATAATTGGTGTTTGCCCTGTTAACTGCTCACCCTCTCCATTGTCCTTTACCATCAGCCTAGTTTTCTCCCACATCAGCAGTGAGGACTAGCTCTCCAAAACCACCAAAATGGTGCTGATAAGGTAGCCTTTGAGGTACAAATAAGGAAGAAATATGTTAAGAAAATCCAGATTTCAAAGCAGGCTACCATTGTTGGTACTTGAGAGGTGCTTGTAGGGTTTTTTTTTTTGTTCTCACAGAAAATATGGCACACTTTCATTCAAGCCAAAAAGGAAACCTAAAAGGGATTTAAAAATGGAAGCAAGGTTCTAACTCAATTTTGCTTCTTATTTAAAAAAATAATTAAAGGCTTATATATTTCAATAGGGACTAAAGGTATTGATTTAAAAAACCAAAATGAGATGCCTGACTTCCAGAGTGATTGTGCAATGCTTCTTATACTGCATCAATTTGAAATACCCCAAATCATTAATCACTGGTGAGTAACATCATCTTCAGAGTTCATAGCAGGGATAAATGTGTGGCTGTCCATGACTGGGAACCTTATCAGACTAAGATTCATTAATCAGAGCTGCCTTTCTTCAAGGAAAATGACAGCTGTTATAAATTTCATCTGTAGTTTTCATATGTGTGGGTGATTTGGCTGACTCATTAATCCAGGCAGAGATTGTTAATCAGCGGATGACTGCTATGTGTGCCACAAAACCATGATTCAGATTTGCTCCTTTATGGGAATGCCTGATTGAAATAATAGTATGTCTTACATTAAGCTGTACCCTTCTCATTTCGATCTGTGTTTTCCTAAGAAAAATGGCTTATGTCTGCCTCCTCCACATCTTTGCTTTCTTTTGCCAATCTCCAAGACATTCAGCAATAAAGCAGTGACCTCAGTCTCTAGCTGTCATGAGTTTTATGATAGCAGGTGGCTAGGTCAAGAGATACTGCATCACTGTAGCCCTCTTGACGGAAAGAGCTGCAATCCTTACTAAACCTGGGAGGAAGAAGGGGTACAGGAGCCAGGCCTTCACTTCCTTTGTTAGGCTCAGTGAATGCATCATTGTGGGAAGCTCCTTTGTGGCCAATACAGAAGGAGTTTTAGATACGCAATTACAGATCTCCTGCTGAAATACTTGCCTTTTTCAGAGAGCTGATTCACTTCTTTGGTTTTGCGTGAACTAGTTCTTCTACAGTTGTGTAGAAGAACTATCTATGTGTGCAGTTATAGAATGGGACAGATACTGTAGAAGTGAAGAGAACTTATTGGAGATAGTGACTATTCAAATCTTAGGATACTCCAGTATAAACTACTGTAAAAGTTACGTTAGTCATAAGCCAGAAAGTGTTGCAGGCGTTGGTATATGTTGCTGGACATAGGCTAACTGCCTCAGATCAGGAATTCATTTACTAAATCTGTCTAAAAAAACCCCAAAAAACTCAACCCAGAAATTCCTGGGCTTTATAGTGGCTGCATTTTAGAAGGCCTGCATTCTAAATGTCTTTTCTAAACCTGATGTAAATTCACAGCTTCAACTATATCTTAGTTCAGCATACTTTCTTTTGAAAGTTAGAGGAATGCACTAGTGTCGGTTTGAAAATAAAATAAATCTAACAAGCCAAGTGGCTTTAGTTCATGGCACATAATCTGAAGACACTGCTGTGCAACCTCTTAGGCTCAGTCACAGGTCACACACCAGACAGAAGGGGGGACACCCATTTCATTTTGCCTACCAATACTTTTAAGTTTCCTGCAAAAGAGAAGTGTATTTGCAGAATATCTGAAAGCAATAAATGCAGAACTGGCTTTTATGTACGCTTATTACATTTTCTGTAAAATTTAAGAAAAAACAAATCCAAACTTCATATGCTCTTTCCTCCACTTTCCCTCTTTGTCCTCTTTCTACCCTCCTACAGACTTTTGAAATTTGTTTTCCTCCCCTCTGCAGTGTTCTTCTCTCCCTTAGTATAAATTTGTGCTTAATTTTTCCCTGCTTAGTTTGCCAAGGTACCTATCTCAGGGTGCCTATCTCTCAGCCTCCTTTCATTCCTCTCGCAGAGCCCATTGCTTTGCTTCTTGGCCATTTCTCCTCACTCCCTGCAGCCATTAATTTGACAATCCTCCATTTCTCTGCTTCCTTGCAGTCTTATAATCTGTTCCTTCCTCCTCAGTGTTCTGTGGTTTTGTCCACTCCTTCTGTCTTGTTTCCCATCAGTGGCTGAGGCTCTAATGTACTCCTGACCTCCCTCTAGCTTTCCAACCTTCTTTCTAGTTAGCAAGAGGTCCTTATTTACCCACAGAGAAACCCAGACCCAAGCTGTGGAGTTTTTTCACTTGTGAAAAAGGTGAATGTGACAAGGTTTCAGTGGAGGGGCTGCAGGCAGACCCAGTGGCCACGGCTGCTCCATGGCAGACACACCAGAGGGCACAGCTGAGCCCTTCAGCCAAGATGGTGGCAGCTTAAGAAAGGGCAACAATGCCACAAAAGCAGAGAAGGTAATTAAAAAAGAGGTGTGAGCAACCACCCTACAGACACCAAGATCAGTGAAGAAGGAGGAAGAGGAAGTGCTCCAGATGCTGGGGCAGAGATTCCCCTGAAGCCCATGGAGAGAACCATGGTGGAGTAGGTGTGGCTCACAGAAGACACACAATGGAACAGTCTGTTTCTGAAGAACTGTCCTCTGTGGAGAAGGCCCACACTGATCCCATGAGAAGAACTCCACATAGGAGCAGGGGAACAGTGTATGGAGGAGGCAACAGCAGGTAGGAACATTTATGGCCAAAACACAACTGCTCTGCATTCCTCTGCATGTCCCTTTGTGGCCATAAGGTTTATAATTTTCACTGAGAAGTCCTCAGTGTGGACTGTGAGCTGTTAGTGGAAACACTGATGCTTGTCTCCATAGTCAGTAATAAATTGGCAGGAAGTCTTGTGGTTGTAGCAGCTTGCCCAGATTGCCTATAGTGTAGCATAGTGCAACAGTTCTGGCTAAATTTCTTCAGTAACTGAAGGTTAGCAGGCACACCTCTCTCTGATGAGCCCCAGGCTTCTGTATCACTTGGGAAAGCATTTGTTTTTATTTACATTATCTAGAATCTCACTTAGAACTGAAGCCCTAAAAGTGATTTTCCTTTTCCTCCTTGTCCTGTGGGTTATAAAGTGACCTGTGACCAAACATGTCCACTGAAAACTGTGCTCCCATTCAGAAAGACCAGAAAGTGCTGACTCCACACAACTGCTTTTAAGGCTGAAGCTGAAGCATCCTTGAGGAAGCTGCTGGAAATTCTACATGTTGGTGCAGGGACAAGCATAACTTACCAAAGCTCTTGATGCAACCAATGTATTAAATAAACATGAATTTTCCTTCTTTTCAAGTCATCGTACATGTCCAGATGAAAACAGAGTGGTGTGCAAACCTCCTCCAAAGCAGAAATCAAACATGAGGAAAATAGGAAAAAGACAGGAAGAAAGGAGAAATATTTGAATAAATTTCTTGACGAACATCAAGTGTGGTTTGGATTTGAGGTAAGCATTACTTACAGGATGTTTGGCCTCATTTGTAATAATGTCTGTTTGAGTTCAGGGAGCAGATTGTAGGAAACCTGTCCATGGCTTGTGTGTGGGACCTCATTTTTTCCAGTGGTGAAGAAAAAAATTGTAGTATTAAGTAGCATTACTACTTAATAATTTAATTATAAACCCCTTCTGCCTAGGGCAAAAGTCTGCAAGGGGTGGCAAATACTGAGACGGTGGGTATATGCAGATGAAATATTGGCCACTCCTGCTTTCTAGCTGTCAATCCTGCTTCTGCAGCAGAGGCCATTTCCTCCTGCCCAGGGACGGCCATTTGCTTCTGGTCGCCGGTTACTAACTGTGCTGACACAAACTAGGAAGCTGTTCAGAAAGCTGGCAACCTGTATTGTTCCCATGGCTACTGGGTAGGTACCGAAGTTTAATACAATTTAACGATTTTGTCAGGAGAACAACTTTTAAGAATTTTGTATACTTAGACATAACCTTGAGCCAGGCCTACGAAGAGATTAACTCTATCCCAGCCAAATCTAGGACATTTTTCTCCTAGATATGGACAGCTTTGTTATGTATCTAAATGTTTGAAGTAATGCTCTTAAATAAAGAGTTGGGCAGATATAAATAGGAAGTAAAATGGTACCAAATTGAAAATCAGACTACTATAACTAAACAATATTTAATACTTTCAATAGCATTTATTTAATTTTTGTCCTGTATTTTTGATTTGTTTTCTTGATGGATTAGGTGATGGAAGGGTTGGTCAATATTTAACATTTCTTTGTGATAATCAGCTGCTTTCCCCCCATCCTTTGTAGAATGTACCATTTTCTGATTTGCAAGTAAAGTGGGAGCCACCTTTTGTCTGTGAAATGTTAAAACTGGGGTAATTTCTACCTCTTGCCTGAGCTCAGGAAAAGAAATAATTTCTGAGCTCTGGTGAACTATTTTTCCTCTTAGAAGTGGCTACTACTAATTGTAATGTTTTGAAGGCAGTGCCAGAATCACAATTCCTGTTTACCTGTCCATCAATCCTGCAAAATTCCAAGGATGGTATTAATCTCTGGCCCATATTTTTTTAATGTTGCTGAGTCCTTAAAATTTAGATACTTTCAAAATGTCGGGTAGAACAAAAATGGCATGCTGAATAAGCGATGCTGATTTGACTGGCAGGGTTCAAGATGGAGGCAACATATTTTTATAATTGCCATTATACTGTTAGACATAAGAATCCAGAATCTCTCCATCTCCCTCTTTCAGAAGGTCCTAAACTATATATCCTTGTGCTAATATGCAAACTATGTCTGCTCTACTACAACAGATAGCCTTTTCCCTCATGTTGACCTAGAAAAGCTTGGAAACCTTTGATCAGACAGGATGAATGAAAGATCAGCCATTCTTCCTCCTCCTCACCTAGCTGACAGGTAGAGGCAGAGAAGTAGTAGAGCTAGGATGTTAGAGGAGGTCCATGCAAACAGTGAGATTTCAATTTGAGTGTGCCTCAATTGCTGCTTTGCTGTTTCTTTGCTTGGGAGAGATTGTCCTTCCCTTGTTGGGTACATGGCAGTAGGGCTCTACTTGACTTGGCAACTGAGAACCTTAAACGCAAGTTCTCAAACATGACAGATGTGTTGTCCCTGCAAAAAACAGCACAGATTTCTCCCTGCTGGGGTGAAGACTTCCTCTTGCTCCCTGCGTTCCCTGCGAAATCCCCAGAGGCCAGAGGGTTCAGGGAAGGCTCAGACTCTGAAGGACTTTTTGTTGGACACAGTTCATGGGATGACTGGACCTTGTCCTTAATTACCTCTGACTTGTCCCTCTGTTTTCAGATATTGTTTCTCTTGGAGAAAAAGGAAAAACACTATGCAGTATCAGATGATGGAGAACTGGAGAAACCAGATAAAAATTTATGAGTAGGTGTTTTGGGTTATGTAACCAAAAAAAGAAGTATATTCTATTTCATCTGTTGAAACCAGTTGGGGAGATGATTTTTTTTCTTTATCTCTTGTAACTCTAGGGGGGAAGGTGGCAGATGCCTTCTGATAATAGACCAGCTGTTAAAACCAGGTGGGGCAGTGTTTCTTATCTCTTCCACCACTGTCCATCCCCAGGGGGGATATCTTCTGTTAATGGGCCATTAAGGCTCACCAGTGACACGACACCATCCCATTGTGAGATGCTCTACCCAGTGTGGGGGGAGCCAGCCATTTCTACCAAGATAAAAAAAATTGATATGTAGGAACACCAAGCATCCTCTTTTCCACTGGATTCTCTAAAGAAGACCGGACCCATCTCGCCAGCACTGGGCCCTTTTTTTCTACAGGATCAGCTCTACTGCAACAGAACCACATCTGTCATCATCTCTACTTCAACAGAACCACATCTGTCACTCCAGAAGGACTTATTTCAACTTCCAACACCCTGGCCAACAGGGTGTCAGGTCATATTCCTGACTTCGTCAGGGTTTTCTAGGACTTTTGTTTGTTTGCTTGCTTGTTTTTCTTTTTGTATTACTGCATTTGCATTTTTAATCTTCCTAGTAAAGAACTGTTACTCCTATTCCCATATTTTTGCCTGAAAGCTCCTAATTGCAAAATTGTAATAATTTGGAGGGAGGGGGTTTTACATTCTCCATTCCAAGGGAAACTCCAGTTTTCCCTGACAGATACCTGTCTTTCCAAACCAAGACAGTAAGTTCTGTGATTATAAAGAGAAATACAGTCCAAAAACACTTTTAGTGTCAATATCTACAAGAGATTTGCCTTCAATTTGAGATGTCTAAGCCATTCTTGGGACAGTTATCCCACAAAATTGTATCAGTACCTCATCCAAAAGTAATAGCTACTCACCATTAAACATTTCTCTTTGTCCTAGGTTGCTCCTTCCTGGTGTAAACTCTTGCAGGTATATATCACAGAAGCAGGAAACTTGTTCTCCTGTGAGACAGGGTCATGAAGATCAACCAGAAAAAAATTGATTTACAGTAAAGTGCCTTGTCTTGCCAAGTGCCTTGCCAAGGTGCCTGTTTTTCACAGAGTCACATTATCTAACTGAATGTTAAATTATGAAAGGTAGTTCCTAGGTGTGGGTACAGCTTTTTAAAAGTCTAGGCCACTAGCAAACTGGTTTAATCAAACAGTTTTAGGCATCCTGTTTGCCCTTCATATATATACACATTTGAATCCTTTTCAGTCCTGGAAGTCTCTGCCTAAAGTTGAGTAGCTCACATGCTTCTGTGGAGCTTCAGTGGTAATTAGGTGGTGATGTTAGTAGTTCCTGCTTTAAGAAAGGCTGTGAGATTCACCTACATGATGCAGACCCAGATATTTCATGGGATGGTTTGTGTGTTGCTTAGCACAGAAGGTCTCATGCAGAATCCCTGTAGCTCTTTGAACCGAGTCACAATGGAAAGTCCGATCAAGTCCCATCTAAAGCTGCTCATGACATGGTTTCCCCTGGTGCCTGCAGGTGCAGCCTATTCTTGCCATACTCAAGTCCAGCCATCTGATGCAGCTTATCATACGATAACTTTTTCATAATGCACTATAACTATATCTTCAGAGTGGGGTGGCTGTTTGTGGCTGTGGCTGTCACAGTATGAATATGCTAGTCTCCCAAACGGATATGATCAGAAGGTGAACATATGAATTCCTGAGGTCTTGATGGCAGTAAATTATTATTTTCAAGCCTTTTTTACTCCCTGTGTTTCTCTCCTGAGTCCTAGATCAACAGCATACTTCACCTCAAAAGCTGCAGCAGCATCTGGAAACATCTGCACTCCAGTACATCTGCTATTGTCACACATCTGACAAACTTTAGTATATCATCAGGATGTACTCCTATTTTTCCTGCATAAGAAACTTGATCATAATTTTATAAATCTTGTGCTAAACTTTCCTAACTATATGTACAATTCCACATGGATGAATTACCAGGTGACCACACTTATGGGGTAAAATGCTTTCCAACAGCACACTGGACATGTCTATCTACTTCCAAGATAAATCATAAATCTCTTTTTACATCATTGTGAAAAATGCTATAGAGAAGCCTAGAAGAGAATTGGAAAGCTTAGTAGGGAAAGTCCAAGGACACTCAGGATAGGTTTAAAAGGAGATTGTTAAAGGCCTCAGGAATCCCCACATCTTGCTGAAGATTACAGCATGGGCTACATGTGTCTTCCCATGGAAGGAAATATTTGCACTTCAGCACAAAAGACAACAGGTGATATGGATCAGGATCAGACAGGATGACATTGGTTTTCTTGGCCACCTGCACACAGTCCTGGCTCATGTTCAGCCAGATGTCAACCAGCACCTCCAGATCCTTTTCCATCAGGCAGTTTTCCAGCCACTCTTCCTCAAGCCTGTGGCACTGCATGGAGTTGTTGTAACCCAAGGGCAGGACCCAGCACTTGGCCTGGTTGGACCTCATACAGTTGGCCTCACCTATCAATCCAGCCAGTCCAGATCCTTTCTGCAGAGCCTTCCTGGCCTGCAGCAGATCAACACTTTTGTCCAGTTTGGTGTCATCTGCAAGCTGACTGAAGGGGCACTTTTTCACTTGTCCAAATCATCAATAAACATGTTAAACAGGAGTGGCCCCAGTACTGAGCCCTGGGGAAAAGTGCTTGCAACCAGCTGCCAGCTGGATGTAACTCCATTTGCCATCACTCTCTTGGTCCGGCTCTTCAGCCAGGTATTTACCCAGCCAAGAGTGCACCGGTCCAAGCCATGAACAACCAGTTTCTCCAGGAGAATGCTGCGGGAGACAGTGTCAAAGGCTTTGCCAAAGTTCACAGAGGCAGCATCCACACCTTTCTCTCACCCACTAAGTGGATCATCCTGTTATAGAAGGAGATCAGATTGGTCAAGCAGGACCTGCCTTTCCCAAACCTTTGCTGGCTGGGCTTGATCCCCTGGTTGTCCTGTATGTGTTGCACTCAGCATGATCTGCTCCGTGTCCTTCCCTGGCACCACTGTCAGACTGACAGGCCTGTGGTTCCCTGGATTGTCTTTCCAGCCTTTCTTGTGGATGGGTGTCACATTGACTAACTTACAGTCACCTGCGACCTCCCTGTTTAATCAGGCCTGCTGATAAATGATTGAAAATGACTCAGTGACTCCACCAGCTGCCTCAGCACCCTTGGATGGGTCCCATCTGGTCCTATGGACTTGTGTTTGCCTAAGAGGTAAATCAGCACATGCTGGATACTTTAAAAGAAATTATTTTTATCCCTTCTTCTAAATGTTCCTTTCTCCTGTAGCCTGCTCCTCTTTATAGACTTTACTTTGGTTTACTACCTCTGCTTTTGATTTTGTATAGGTTGTGTGGAAGTGTATCTGAAACTGAATTGCTGGAATTTAAGTACTGATGTTTGTGGTTTGTACACATGTAGTCAATCAAAAGACTGACCAGTGCTCTCCTCAGTGTTCAGTCTGGCATACTAGAGCCAAATTAAAACTGATGGTTATGAAGAAGTCAAGAAGACAACTTCCTCCTCAGTTTTAATGCAATAACTATAGATGACAATCCCAAGGACAACACATCGCCTTGCACAACGCAGTAGGCTGCTGATAACTTTCCTCTTACTGGAGAAAGCTCCATGCTCTGAGAATAAAATATCCAAGATGCAGAACTCCCGGGAACTGAGCGAGGGTTTCTGTTTTGCTTCTCCCTGCTGCCCCCTGCCCTCAGTATAAATTTCATTGTTTAAAAATAAGTATATTGCTAAAGCTTTTGTGTTTAAAACACAGATTGTTGAAGGGATTTAAGCTGTATTTATGTAAGTAATTAGGGGCAAAAGAGCCTTATTTTTTGAGTCACTAAATCCCTCACTATTTCCACTTTTCTACCTAATGCTCATCTTCAAAGCATTAAGAGGTTTTCTGGTGAGGAAGGCTTTCTAACCAGAAGTTTCTAATTGCTAGCTAACAGTTACATGCTCTGGCAAGAGCATTAATCTTTCACTTACCAGTGGGAATATCTCTAAGACCAGAGATACTCAGACAGCTGGTATTTGCTTTTTCCTCTTTTACAAATGATTGCTGAATCAGTTTGTCTCATACAGTTGAGTGGCTTTGGCTAGAGAATGAACTTGATTTATTTGACTTTAAGACGAGAGAGAAAATGAAGGATTTTTTTTCCATGGGAAATGGAGGACCTTGAAAGCCAAGTAACAGTGACAATTGAAGAACTCAAGTGGGTTGGAAGGACTGAGGGTATAGTTAAATATCTATCACTTGGGTTTAAAACTCGCTGAGTTTTATAGTATCCTTAAATAAAAACAAAATTATGCAGATCAGTTTAGGAATAAAGCTGTTCAGCTAGGGGCTGAGAGAATGCTTTATCAACTCTTTAGCAAGGACAACAGGGAGAAAGATATCAACTAGTCAAACCCCAAATATTAAAGGTTATTGAAAGAAACAAGAATTTCCTACTATTTTGCAGGAGGTTGCATGATAGTTATGGAGTTAAACTTATGCTTATGCTCAGGTACCTCTATAACTAAATGCTGAACCATATTTTAGAATGTCTGAATTTGGGGAGCAGTGAACCTCCAAATAGTCTCTTGCCAAGTTTGCTGGTTGATTTGCCTGTCACCTATGCATCTGTGTCCATAGCGGATGGTAGCTCATAGTTCCTCCTGTAAAGGACCTCTTGGTCTTTATGTTTAGATCAGAGGAATAGATCACATCTCTGAAGCCAGAATGTAACTGTGGTGAAATTGACATTCAAAAGACTGTTTTCCAGTGGTTCCTGGGCAAGAGCAAAGTTATCATTCAGTTCTTAGGACAACCAGGCAGGACCTACAATATAAGAATGGCAGTGCTTGGTCTGGGGATAACTAAGCCGCACTGCTGCTCTACCTTATCCTCCTTTGTGCTGGGAGACTGTCCTAAGTGATGTCCAAAGTACTCTTCCAACCTCATGCATTCTGTGTGTGTGTTGTGATAATGCCCAGATCTTACAGACTGACCCATTAGAATATGGTGCTTAAAAATTTTGTGCCTGGTACATCTGTATGTAAGAAACTAGCTGGTCAGTGCTTGAGCTCTTTGATTTTAGGCTGCAAGATGTTTAAGCCCAGCTCTGAGATCTTCGATTTCTCCATGATTCTCAGAGACCAAAGTGAAGCCGTAGTTTTCTAAATTATTGTTCTTACTGTTTTCAAAGACAGGTGAAATATTTACTATTCTCCAATAGTGGGGGACTTGCCTGGTCACCATGATCTTGAAAAGGTAATAGTTGGTAATAGTAGCCTTGAAAAGGCATCAACAGACCCTCTCAGCACTTGCTGATGCAAACAGTGTCATTCACAGACCTACAGAATTGATGTAGCTCTTTTGCTCTGAGAAACTACTCAAAATATTAATTCTCAGTGTTTCTGTTTCTAAACACTTTATATCGTAAGTCTTAAATTAGAGTAATTTTGTCCTTTATTTTCCTAGTTTGTGCTTTATTCATTTTATTTGATGCTTTTCTGCTTTGTTCATGAAAATGTGTTGCCTTGTTGACTTTCTAGTAATTTGTTTATACCGTTACTATTAACATGCTCACGCTGACCAGTTCCTTTTCACTGTTAGAAGACCTAAAGAAGATAAAAATCTTCTTCTACCTGAGATGTTTTTTTCTGTCAAGAGGTTCTCAGATTCTGCTCCATTAATTGTTTTAGCAAGGAAATACACGTTGCTGGAAGTTAGAGATTGAGTTACCCATGTTCACGTCATGCTCTTATTTGGGTGAAAGCTGTGAAGACTAATGCATGTAAAACTAACTTGAAGACCCCTTTAAATGCAGTTTCTAGTTCTCCTCAAGTCACTCTCTGAAATTCTGTAGTTTAGTCATGGCTCACTGACTGCAATACAAACAAAAATTTTCACTTCTCTTCTAATATTGAGTGCTATAGTTCAGAAAAGGTACTCTAGTTGTGATATTGGATACTGTGGTCACTGGCAAAGCTTGTATTTCAGAAACGTCACTTACGGCTAACACACACTTTAATGGTATTACAAAGAACTGATGTTAGGTGATGAGGGTGAGAGGGGAGCAACCCCCTGCCTGCACTCTGAGGGTCACAAATCTTGTCATAGTGGGTATATTACAGTAGATTCTTTTAGTAGGCATGGCCTTTTCACCCTGCTTAAGGTGCCATCTTCTAAAAAAGTTCTATACTAACAGAAAGTCAACACCTATACACCATAATCTTAATGGTTTTCCCAATTTTCAGTGTTTGGTCTGGAAACACTAGGAAAAAATAAGCCAAACAAACAAGAAAAGCAGGCATACAGTTTATAATTTCATGCACATTCTTACAGTTTGTTACTTTTGCTTGTGGCTACTTGAACCCCAGTTCCATGGGTCCGATAGGAAGCCCCATTACTTTCTACAACACACAACAAAGGCCCGTACAAGGTAATTTGTGGTTAAACTGGAAACAGAATTTATATTTCAGATAGACAAGATGCACTAATGTAACTACATAACCTTTGAACTGAAACAAAGCAAATCTAAAATGCTGACATATTTTCCATTAACTCAGGCTTAGCATCTGGAAAACATAGCTCCCAGAGCCAAGCACAGCCCCTGCCTTGGCATACAATAAAAGCTCAGTAGTTTGTAGAACATGGAGGGCTTGTGCCATATCAGATAGCCCATTTCCAATGGCATTTTTAGACAAGGTCGAAGCTATTTAGACATGGCTTGTTCTTTGTCGGAAAGGAGGAATAAGGGAAATAGGCAGGTATTTTAAAGGATTGCATTCATAATATATGCATATTTGGGAAGGTAACTTGGTTTGCTGTCTTTAGTCTTTGGACAGGTGAATTTTTAAGTACTTGTCTTTGCAAGTTAAACGTTTAGCTGTTTGGTGCAAATCTGAACTTGGCATGGGCTTCTCAAGCTTTATGCATGCTCTTTGACCTATGACTTCACACCTTCAGGAAGACAGGATCTTTGTCATTTCATCAGTTGGGAGTCTTTTGAGCCACCCACAGTTTGAGACCAGTGTATCACCTGGTCTTGTGACCAGCTCTCATATTCAAGTTTCTCCTTCCACCCAGCTCGTGTTCAAGTTTCCACTCTCAGCAGTTGAAAAAACACCTGTGCACTTTAGAGGAAAACCTTTTAGAGAGAAGAGGCGGCTTGGAGCAATGCATAGGCACATCCTGCCTGAAAGCCAACCACCTCTGCTGATCTCACCTTCCCGCTCACAAGCTGCATGGATTTTTCGAGGCTGGGCACCCAGCCTCTATTCCCACCTCTACTCTGTGCTGGTGTGGCCTCACCTTGAGTGCTATGTACCGTTCTAGGCACCTCAGCATAAGAAAGGCATTAAGCCACTGATGTCCAAAGGAGGGCAATGAAGACAGTGAAGAGCTTTGAGGGGAAGCCATTCAAGCAGTGGCTGAGGTCAGCTGGTCTGTTCAGCCTGGAGACTGAGAGGGGATTGGAGTTTTCAACATCCTCACCAGTGCAGACGGACTGGCAGGCACTGATCTCCTCTGTGGTGACCAGTGACAAAGACCCGAGGGAATGGCCCGAGGTTGTGTCGAAGGAGCTTTAGGTTAGGTGTTAGAAAAGGATCTTCACCCAGCGGGTCTCTGAGCACTGCAACAGGCCCCCAGGGAAATGGTCACAGCACCAAGGCTGATACAGCTCAAGAAGCGTTTGGACAATGCTCTCAGGCACATGGCGTGATTCTTAGGGGTGTCCTGTGCAAGGATAAGAGTCGGACTCGATGATCCTGATAGTTCTCTTCCAACTGAGCGTACTCTGCGGCTCTGTGACCGGGACGTGGCTCGGGCGCAGGCCTGTCGGGGGCTCCGGGCCCCCTTTCGCCGGCCCCGCTGCCGGGGGAGGGAAGGAGGGGGCGGCCGGCGCCGTGCCCGGGTGAGCGCCCCGCGCGCATGCGCCGCGAGCGCGGCGCCCCCGCTCGGCTCCGCTCGGGCCGCACTCGGCTATTTCCGCCTCTTTGTTTTAAACTCCGGGCCGAGCCCTTTAAATCCCCCTTTTTTTCTTTTTAAAATTTTCTTGGGAAGGGGAAGAGGGCCCGGTGTTTCCTTCTGCCTCGTATTTCCGACTCCTCTGCCCTCTGCCCTGCGGTGGCGCCCGAAGAAGGACGGGCCGGGGAGCGGAGAGTCGGCGGCGGCGGGGGGAGCCCCCGCTGTAGCCCCGAGCGGCGGCCGCGTCCCCCCCCGTCAGGTCAGTGCGGGGCCGGGGGGGGGCGCGGGGGTCCCGGCCTGGCTCCGCCGAGAGGCTGGAGGGCAGCCGAGGGGCTCGGGGGCGGGGCGGGCCCGGCGCCCCCCCGCGCGTCTGCGGGGTATTTGCGGTGTCGGCTGCGGGTGGGAGGAGGGGGTGCGGGGCGTGCGGGCTGAGGGTGTTCTCCGCCCCGACGGCGTGGGGGCTGCGGAGGAGCGGGCCGGGACTGGGGGGGCAGCGCTGGAACTTTCGGGGCGGGCGTGGGGTGGTCACAGGCGGGGTCGGGGATCCTCTCCCGAAACTGCCGGGGAGTCTCCGTGGGCCGGGGGAGCGTCCGTCCCCGTCCTGCTGCGTGTGCCCAGCGTGGGGGAAGGTGGCTCTCGGCTGCTGGGGGAAAGCAAAGCCCCACCGCCCCCGCCTCCCCTTTTCCTACCCTGGGGAGGAGTTGCCGGTTGTGTGGAGGGCCTGGGCAGGGGACAGAACCCCACGGCTTGGGGAGGAAGGGTCTCTTTGAGTGGAGGGGTGAAGATGGCGTTTCCAGTAAGGTGGAGATAGAGGGGACACGTCCCTTCGGTGTGCGACTTCAGCCTTGCAGGTATGTGGCTCCAGTGCTGAGTAACTGGGATATGAAGTCGTCAGAAATAGGAAATTAATTGATACTCATAGGCAGAGTATAGGAGCTTGAATTGTTTTACAGTCTAAGGATAAATACACATATATATGTGTGCACACACATGTATATAAATGTGTATCTATTTGGTATTAAGAAATTTGGAAAGTTTTCTAAACCCCTGAGTTACAAGTAGTAACTTGTGGTGTCACGTTTGGCCTTTTAAGGTGGTCACTTTTAGCCTGAAAGTGATGGGTGTTGCTTCAGTGTCCTGTGTGGAAAGTTTTGCATGTCCCAAAGTTAATAAGGTTCAAAGGAGGTTTGATTATTGTGGGTTATGAAGTGCCTAGATGTTTTTTTACTACTTCACATATTTGCATTTTCTCTCTCTTTCTTTTTTTTTTTTTTTTGGGTTACAAAACTGTTTGTGCAGGCTTTCTGTCACATCAGTTTAGTCTCTTCCTGCTTTCTGTATGAAATGCACGCCTCTGAGAAACCACTTCAAGAAATTCTGGTTTATTACCCCTACATCCTTTGCAATGTTCTGAAAATATTTTCTTTGATATTTTTCCAAATAATGTTGTGTATTTTCTTCCACAGTTTCACAGAAGAATTAAGTTTGTGGATAAAAAGTCTTAAATTAAAAAGGAAAAAAAAAAAGTTGAGATCAATCTTTATTTTTAAGGGGCATCCTCTATATGTGTCCTCCATTCTAGATTGACTTTGTTTATACAGAATTAACAATTAAGCATATGCTATATATAATAGTCATTTTAGTACTAGATAATGTGCTGTTTAAAAATTATTATTAGTTGTTTTGGGGTAGGATACTCGTGAAGTTTTGTGTTCATTCTTTTAATGGCAAATCAGTTTAGAATCTCAACTGCGATACTCATCGTGTATCTCATTAAGGTGCTCTGAAATCCATAAAATTCTTTGGTAACAAGGGGAATAGCAATAGAAACTTTGTACCCTTTCATTGGCTTTACTTTTTCTTTTGAAGCTATACTTGTAGACAGTTCATAATGTGTTTAAAGAAATACAGAAGCTGTGCAGAATCCAAGATACTTGGTGAAAACACGTAGGACGCATTAGAAAACGGTCAGGCAACTTTCTAGAGATGTACAGTGCACAGGGACACAAAGCTTGGAAATAAAACATTTCATAAACCACTTTTGAAGGAAAACCTATTGGATTTCTTCTGATCTGGCTGATCTAGTGACTTTGATCTTGTTACTCTGCTGTTACCATAGAAAATCAAGACTGAACATTGTTGTAAATGTTGTAATAAAGTCGACTTGGAGTTTGTAATTATCCTAGCCTAATATTAATGCCAAGAACGGTAGAAATTAATTACTATGATACGAAAGATTTCTGCTACTAAGAGACTGTGAAGTACAGCATTTAGTTGATGCAGTTGTCCTGCTCTTACATCTCCTGTCTACTTACGTGATTTAGAGGAGGTAATTTCTGAAGTTCTGTATTTGAGATACAGGTAAGTTTTCTTGTCAAGAACCATTCTGCACTTACTTTAATAGCTGTAATTTCTTTTTCCCCATATGGCCGTTTAATCTAGGTAGTGTGGCCTTCTTAGCTTTTGTCATGTAATGAACTTCCAGGACTGAAATAATTTTGGATTAAATTCCTGAACACCTTGGGCAACACTGAGAAGAAGTTGAAGCATTTCCATTGAAACTCTTAAGTGGGGCTGCTAAGCTCTGAGCTACAAAGTGGATGTGGACATGATGTTTTGAAAAGCCTGCATGTTGAGAGTGTTTCACTTTACAACTACTGTCTTAAATTATGGTACCAGTTTACAAGAAAGTGTGAGGTCATCTTGTATTTTATAAAAGAAGTATTTTCTCTGCTTCTTTCTTTGGAAATATTGTTGTTTATTACATGTGTAGTAACTCAGTAGTTACTAAGTGGAAGCTTGTTTTGACAGTAGTGTTTGGAGATGCAGTTGATTTAAGGCTGTCAACATTCCTGAGAGCTGATTAATCTAAACTCTGGTCTCTTTTTGTCAGTGCTGCTGAAGATGTTTAATGATGTTTGAAACTTCTCTGATTTGCTAGGTTAAGTTTGCTGTCATGTTTAAAGGAAATGTGGAGGAAAACCTTCTCAGAGCAGTTTGACTACCGTAGGTTAGAAGCCAGGCAGAAGGTGCCCATGTCTTTAGCTTACACAAGACTTACTTGGAAGCTCTGTCTTGAAGTAGTTTTGTATTTCTTACACCTTCCTTTTTAAAATACAAGCTTGCTGTGTTAGACTCCAAGTTTAGCTAGTATGTGAAAGTCTTATATGCAGTACAAGAGAAAAAAGAAGCTGGTTATTCTGTGATAAAAGCAATCTTACCTATTGTGATATGTAACACAGTTTAATTGCTAACTGAAGAAAAACCATAAATAGTGGTTTGCTCTATAATTGCTCTGAAGAGCCTATAGAAAATTTACTGCTTTTATCGAAATTCATAGAATCGTAGGATGTTTGGGTTGGAAGGAGCCTTAAACAACATTTTGTTCCAACTTTCGTGCTGTGGACAGGGACACTTCCCAGTAGACCTAGTTGCTCAGGGCAACATCCAAATTGGCCTTGAACGTCTCTAGGGATGGAACATCCTCAGCTTTTCTGGGCAACCTGTTTCAGTGCCTCACCACCCTTACAGCAAAGAATTTCCTTGTAATATCTAATCTAAACCTCCTGTCTTTCATTTTGAAGCCTTTTCCCTGTCAGTACATGCTCCTGTAAAAAATCCCTCTCTTTTCTTGTAGGCTCCCTTCAGATACTGGAAGGCTGCTATTAGGTCATCTTAAAGCTTTCTCTTTTCCCAGGCGGAACAATCCCAGTTTGCCCAGCCCTCCTTTGTAGGAGCTGCTCCATCCCTCTGATGATCCTGATGGCCTCCTCTAGACTCACTCTAACAGGTCCATCTCTGTCCTGCGCTGGGACCCCAGAGCTGGATGCAGGGTTAGGGTTAGACCCCTCATGTGGGGTCTCACCAGAGCAGAGCAGAGGGGCAGAATCTCCTCCCTTGCCCTGTTGGCCACCACCAGCACCTCCAAGTCCTTCTCCCCAGGGTGACTCGCCATCTATTCATCCGCCAGCCTGATTGGCTTGCCAAGGCTTCCAGGCTTGATCTGGGTGCAGCTCTGAGCTCTTCCTCGGGCATCCCTGAGCTTGGAAATCCCCCTGTACAGCTTGATCTAGTGCTCCCCTCCACTCTTACCTGAGTGGCTGCTGGTGATGGTTGCCTCATTGTCTGGCTGAAAATCAGCTTGTCTCAAGTTAATTTTATTGAGTAAGTGCATCTATACATAAATAACAGAATATGAAATTGAAATACTCAGTGTGGTGGGAACTAATTGGACTGAAAATCTTACAAGCTACTGAAAGTTTGATTGAAGTTTGTGGAGACCTGAAGTCTTGCAATCATACCGGAGAGCCAGCATTGTAGGAACAAATAAACCAGCAGTGAGTTCTTCAATGACACTATTTTCTTTCCTCCTTCTGCCTTTTCTTTTTTGTCTTTAATCAGAAACAGTTCTTTAGACTAGGAACTTCAAACTATATGTAGGAACTTAAGGGTCTCTTTATTCCTTTGACAAACACAACACATAGTTTTCAGAAGTAGGGGGTGGTACAGATCATTAAAAGTAGGGGGAATGACGAACTCTGGTGAGCTCAAGTTACTTGTTCTTTGTGCCAGAAAATGACTGTTCTCACAGTTATGACTGCCTCTTTCAAATCACAATTATAAGTTGATGGAGCCAGTGGGGGAAATTGTTGAGGGGGTGGGGGTGAGAACTGGAGTAAATCAAGGTATGTGTGGTAGCATTATGATAGTGCAGGGATTCTAAGGAAGAAATATGCAAGAATGATAATCTGTCCTTTTTGTAGTTTTGTTGCCACTAGAAGAACTTACTTAAACTAGCTCTGACACTGTTTTTCATCACTGCAAAGTGGCATGGAGACGACTTACTCTCCCTGCAAACGCTTATTTTGGATGATCTTTAGAGATAACTGTTTTGTATTCTGAATTTTTAACTGACAGAAGCTTAGAACTTTGTCTACATTAAAAAGTCTGTGTTCTAGCAGCAGTAAGGATCCTTCTTGTTTGATACTGACACTGTCCTTATTGATGGAAACTGTTGCTTTATGAATAGCATAAATTTGTTTTGATTTAAAACAGAAAGCATTCTGTGTATGTTTGGTGTCAGCGAGAAAATGCAGTGCAGTACCTGTGTAATGAAGAGAGGAAAAGTTAATTTTTTAGGTTGACAGAATGAGTTTGATGTTATTTGCTAACTTGCAAATGGCTGTTTTGTCAAGGTTTTCACTTAAGGACTTTTTTTCTCCAGACAGCATACAATACCTTCTCTAGTTGATTATTACCCAGTAACATCACAAGTATTATATATAATGCAAATTTTGTGTGAATTATGATGATGTTATGCTAGTACAGGTCATCTTTGTTGTTCTTTTACAATATGCATGCAAACAATATGGTTTTTGTAATCACAAATGTCGTTTTTTCATGCAAATGTGTCAGTGCAGTGTTGGATGAGTTTTCAAGTAATATTGTTGTGCTCTACACCTTTTTCTAGTTTATCACCTGAAAGAACAAGCTGAAAGATACAGTACAGCTGGCTAAATTATAAATTCTTTATTTATGAATAATTGTATGTGACACTTATTGTTGTATTTGAACTATTGAATATACAGACTGGCATAAGAAAAGCCATGGGTCAGTTGATGACTTAGTTAAAGTCATTGGAAAATTTATTGTAACTGACTAGACAAAACGTTTTTATGATAAAAAATTGTTTGTTGTACTAAGCAGTTTCAATCATAGAACAGATTTGATGAACAGGAGTTTTTGGGATTTTTGTTTTCAACATAGTGCCGTGTTTTGTTCCTTCAGAGTGACTTTTCCCGAAATTCACTCGAAAATGGAGACATTTAGAAGCTTAAGCTCTGCCTTGGCACTATCATCAAAATGGTCTGGGATCTGAACTCCTGCATTTCAGATGATTGTATTTCATACTTCTTTTATGATAGTAATTGGGTTTTCTTTCACTTACCTTTTTTTTCCCCTAATTTATAAACTATGTTCTAGACACAAGGACTCAGACACTGATTTCAGGATTCAAAATAGGAAGAGGTAAGGGGATTTTTTATGTGCTGTGTAGGTACATAATCGTGCACACTGTTGAAAGTATCTATGCCTCATGTCCTACATCCAAGTATTTACATTTGAGAGAATAACTTCTATTAAATCGGTATCTGTTAAGGATACTTCTAATAGTATTTCAGTACTTTTGAATGTGCTAACACACTGTATTCAAACCTTAACCTTAACCCTTGTTTTCTTAATGCTTGAAATGTTTTTCTTTCTATCTTTGAGTTATTCCTTTCCTCTGAGGTCTGGACCCCACACCAATGTTTGCCTGATTGCTTATGTCTGTACTTAGGAAATGCTCCCAGCTGCAGTGCTATAGCAAGTGATTAATCTTTCTTGCTTTAGCATTGTACTAGTTGGTTGTTTACGGTCCCTTTTTTAAGCTTTACTGAGACATTTTTATGGAAAAGCAAGCATAGCTTGTTAAATGCTCACTTTAGATTTCTTATCTGCCTGTGCAAGTTGTTCTTGCCATGTGCAAAAGAATACGCTTGTGGAAAAGTTCCTTGGTATGGAAAGTGTAGTAAAAAATTACATTCTTAAGTGAAATCCATGGTCTTAGAGATAAACATTACTTTTTAAGTAACATTTGCATGGATTTATTTAATTTATTGAATGAAATAAGTAATGAAACTATCTTTTCCTGTAGCAATGCTTAAAGTTCATGCCTTTTTTCATCGGGTTGCCATAAGATGAAGATTACTTCACAGATATTTAGTTTGAATATTGGTAAAATAAAGTTCTCTGATTTATGCTTCTACTGTTCTCAGACAATTTGCAGATGCCTAAATGCACACAGGCCTTTTCTGTGATTGAAGTAATATTGTAATACCATATTTTACCAAAAATTTCTATGTAACTATTATTGAGTAAGCAGAGTTTAATTGAAATGCTTTTTAATAACATATATAATTGTTAATAGTAGTATTAGACATGGTAGCACCAGAGTAAGTAATTTATTTGCATACTAAGCTATCAATATTGTGTTTCTAGTCTTGTACTTCTCTTTCTTGATTGACTAGAATGAGGTAGAAATCCCTTCCAAGATCAGGTTATTCCACAACAATTTCAGAAGACTTGTGCTTACATTAATAAAATACTTCATTTGTCATTCTTTGACCATTGGTCACAGGAAAAGTAGCCTAGACTTGTATAGGTTTGTATCCCGTGTATTGTAAATGGCACCACACCAGGTAAAAAGGACTCTGGCTGGAGCAGTTTTCTTCACTTCACCTTATTACTTGTGAGATTCTTTCAAGTTTTGGTAAAAGTTACCCGAAGCAGTCCGCACACTGATCTATGGGGTATTAAGTGAATCTTGGCACTTAAAGGTTTAATTTTACTGTCTTGGAAATACATAGGTGTAAAGAGTACTGTATTAGTTGCAGTCATTTTTAGTGTAACATTTTAGGGATAAACTTAGATACTGCCACTGGAAATTGTTTATCTAAATTTGTTTGCTCTAATCTCTAGTAGTTATTCAAAATATATAAGGTTATTTTGTCCAGACAATAATAGCTCTTGGGTTGTGTGATTATGATTTTATGACTAAAACTGGCTTGAATTTGGACAAAATTTTGATGATACAGGGAGGATAATATTTTGTTTTGTTTCCTATAGGTTTTGGTAGGTGGTTTTTTTTTGTTTGTTTTTTTTTGTTTTTGTTGTTGTTGTTGTTGTTGTTGTTGTTGGTTTGGTTTGGTTTGGGTTTTTTTGGTTGTTTTTTGTTTTTGTTTTTTTGACAAAGATGTATTTCACCCTGGCCTTTTTTCTAATTTATTGAATTTATCAATGCTATGAGTTGAAATTAATTGTAGGACTAATTCTTTATATAAGCTATTCTGTGATCAAATATGTAAATTGATTATGGTCTTCAAATGAAATATTTTTGCTGCTTCCCTTAGGGAAGAGAAAGTACATCCTGTCCCCATTCTTCAACTCCTCTCTCACCACTCCACCAAATGGGTCAAATTACTTTCATAGTGGAACTTGATGTACATTTCCAAAGCCAGTGCTCTGTCAGAGCATTTGTTCTCCAGTCACAAGCATTAGTTGCCAATAAATTGAATTTCTGGAGGTGTTTGGAAAATATCATAGATTTTTTTTTTTTAATCTTTAGAATGGGATATCTAGAGTATAAGTACATGTGAAAAGTTTCTGGACTCCTCTTCTGTAACTTCCATTATTAGGCCTGATGTTACCATAAGATTTATTCATGGTAAGAGTGAAGACAAGAAAAATGAGCTGCTTTTTCTTCTCCCCCAGATTCCTTAGCCATTTATGGCTTCCCATAAGTAACCTTTTTTTTCGACTTACTCATCCATTATCACCATCTGCAGAGTTTGACAATTTTAGCATTCAAATGGAAAAAAACCCCAAATTCCGCTCTCTTCTCCGAACTTAAATCCAAAACCAAAGGAATGATTTTTTTTCCTTTTTCCTCTGAATTTACTTCTTTCTTGTATGAAGAGATTTATACATGGTAAATCCTGAGAACAGTAAGTCTTTCAGATAGCCAGGATTTGTTTTGTGGAGATTGCTGGGAGACATGGTCCTTTCTGACCCTTTCAGCCAAAATTTTACTGGTGTATGTTTGTTGTGATGAATGTTGTGTTCTGAAGGATGGAGGGAGGTAAGTGTCAATGTGGGTGTCACCTATTAAAAAATGAACACATTTTTAATAAAGTTGGTAATTTCAGTTATTTTGATTGTCTCTTAGGGCGTACTTCAGTCACTAAAAGCAGGTCTTCATGAATTGCAGAGAAAGACCAAATTCAAGCCTATAGATACTTACTAGCAGGCTGCAGTAATTAAAAGCTTGATTTTAAAAACTAAAAGATTACAATTAAAAGATTTTCTTCTCTTTTTGCTGCATGTCATACATCCATCTAGCACTTGAAATTTGTTGCAGGAAGTCATAGGGGTGTATGAAAGTGAATTGGCTTTAGGAAATTCCTAAGGGTAGTTTAAAAGTGTATCTGGAGTACAGTTATTAAGGTAAGTAGCAAAGATACTGTTTGTTTATTTATTTACTTATTCCTTGCATGGACTGTCAAACTGTTTAGGCTGAGCCTTTTCAGAGAATAGTTTATGGTTTTCGAACAGTTTGTATCAATGTGCAGGTGGACAGTTTTGGGTAGTAGTGGGTATCTCTTTGAATGTTAATTGTCAATTCTGTTAGTTCAGTGATGTTTCTAATGATGGATACCTTTTTATACAGACTGAGTAAAAGATAATTACAAAAAGCTGTAGTTCATCAATGACTTGCCACTCCTTTCTTTCTAATTTGCTGATTTCTGATCTTAAATTGTGGATTAAAAAGTGTATCACGATATCAAAAAATCATTATGTCCATGTGAAATGCTGTCATGACTCCTCACAACATAAAAGCCATTTTAGTCATTATTTTAGTCATTATTTGTCTGCTTTCTTACTAGTTTTCCAGATAGGTGTTGTTACTTTGTTTCACCATCTGTTAATGGTATCTTTTTTACTTGAAGATGGCAAGAGCTGGGTTTCTATTCCAGCTTCTTTATTTTCACTAACAATTTCCCATTACCTAGAAGAGTTGACATTAATGTCTTGTTTTAAGGGTTCTGAGGAGTTTTGCACAAATATCTAAATACAGAAATGTCTTCAACTCTTTTTTGGATTAAAACTTAACTATTCCAGAGACTGTAGAGTACCATTACCAGAACTGGATAGGGAAGAGAAATTTCACTTTTCTACTGATCAAGTGTGTGTTTTCTATATTTCTGACTCCAGAGAGACAGGCTTCAGTTTAGCAAAATTACTATAGGCAAGCTGGAAAGGGAAACTTCTACTAGCTGGGTTATGTAAATGTTTTGTTTGTGTTGCAGCAGGTGCTGAGGTGCTTGTAAGAGAAACTGGTAACCGCTTACTTTCTCTGGGATTCAGTTAAGCAGCTGGTATTTGGCAATTTAGCAAGTTTTTCCTTGGCTACTCCTTCCTAATTAACCGTAGCTCTTAATGAACCTGAGGAAGGCAATACAGACTATCATTCTGACAGATCTTAATGAATGCTGTTTAAACGGCACTTGAGAATTCTGGCTGTCAGGCAAGTTGGTGGATGTAGCTCTTTTTACACCTGCCTTTTTTCCTGAGGTTTCTCCTTGCTCTCCTGCTGTATGAAGCCTGTACTGCCTTAAAGTTGCCTTCATCATTAATTTGCGGTAGTATCTGTTAAAATAAGCATGTGAGATGTAAGAAGGTTTTGCTTCTAGGTGGCCATCTCCAGCAAGGGGAGTGGACAGTTCCAATCAATAGTTTCTGAAACCGCAGAAGTGAGTTTGTCTAAGGCTCTTGCACAAGTGAAACTAACCTCTTCGTGAGATTTTGTTGCCTTAGTAATTTAGACCTTTCAGCTCCTACATACTGCCAAGCAATTTTTCTCCATTTTAAATAAACCAGCAAATGTCCCGTCATGGCAATGATTAGGTCACAGCAATGAATTCAGATATAAGTGCTGAAGCTTCTCACGTTATTGTTGTCTGCTGTGGGCAATGTTCTTTACTGACAGGCAAGATAGTCATGGTGTAATGGTGTCACTCTGCTTTTTGGTCCAAGTTTGAGGAACTTTCTGTTAATAATGACTTTGATGCAGTGTTTGGAATGATTGATATTCTGTATTTACTATCAGGTTTTCTTGAACTGTGACACATTACTAGATTATGCAATGAAAAAAAAATGGTTAAACTTTGGAAATCTTTTTTTCCTGCAACATTGACAATGAAATATAAAAACAAATCTAAAACCCACAAACCAACCAACAACCTGAAACAAAACAAACTAAAAACCTCAAACCAAAACTCAGCAAAACAGAAAAAGTTTTGATAACTGCAGATATTTTTTCTGTGAAGTGTCATTTCACTGAGGAGGAAAATGCACGTTTTTGTATTGCTAGACATCTAACTTCTTCCCTTTGTCCCTACATGCATGCAAAACACTATATCTAATGGTGATAAAGAAACGAAAATAAATAGAATGTGAGTGCTTTAAAGGTATCATTCTTTCTACAGGTGTAAGTTTTCAAACGCTGTTATCCTGCTGAGAATATTTTGAACTGGAAAGTGGAGTAATCATCATTGCTAAAGTCATTCAGATCTGGAAGTACAGTAGTTGTTTAACATCAGCACACATAGTAACATAAAGAAATTTCAGAGATGCCAGGCTCATGTCTCTGTGATTATTTCATTAAGCCTGCCACAAGCACGAGTGGACTTTTTCCTTCACATAATGGGACCAATCCTAGTACAAACATAGTAAGGCAAATTCAGAACATATGAAATATGAGAACTGTGGCTGATGAAATCTAGTGTTGAATGTTTTTGATGTTTTGGTAGAAGATACTTTGAGATCTCTGTGCTGTCTGCTGGTTCTAATGGATACAGCACCTAATTGCTGAATAGCTGTAAAGGTTTTAAAAAATCCTCTTAAGACAGCTGGGTTAGTGGTTTAGGACTGCTCTTTATGTTCCTATTTTGATTTAATACGGTTAAGGAGGTATGTTCATCATGTCAAAATAAGCTCAGATCTTAAAAGCTAGAGTTTTACTGTATTGGAAGGATGTGGTTTTGTGCTTATTGGATGAGTGGATTGGGTTTTTTTGTCCTGTCTTAGTCCTCTTTTGTTCAAACTACTATTTTTCACTTTCCTTTTTATTACCTGTTAATATGTCCATTTCTTTCCTAATTCCTCTTAGCTATTCCTTCTACTACAAGACTACTTTTTTTTTTTCACTCTAATGGCAGCCTTCATTTTAGGTCGTTTATATTGAAAGCTGTTATTTGAATGCAGTTTGCATTGGTGCAAAGGGGGAAAAGGAGAGTTCTGCTAGGTTTGGTTTGTCCAGGTTTCTGTTTTTTCACTGCCTTTGTAGCGTTGACAAGTTCTTATTCATTGCCCTTGATTCTGCAGAGGACAGATGGGCCCGAGGGGTTTTTGTGCAGCTGAAGAATAGTGTCTCACATTTTTCAGACAGTTCTGCTGCTCAGCTGTGGGCTGATGGAAATGGCTTTTGGACCTTCACTGCTGGCTATCCACTGTCTTTCAAGGAAAGTTCATCACATGTCACAAGTGGTACCTGAATGAAAAAGACTTAACCATGAGAAACATACGTGCAGTACAAGGCTTGTGGGGTTGACACTGAAGAAGGGTCTGCTAGAATAGGAGTGGATGCTGCTTCATGACAAGTGCACTCTCATTAATAAGTGATGATTTTTTCCTAGTATATTACTTTGCTTGCACTGACTGACAAGTGTGGCTTTATCCCTACTGTTTTAACCCAACTGTTAATGGGTTAAATGGATCATTGAAATTACTTGTAGGTCTCCTTGTTAAAAAAGGGAAGCTTTTAATAGTGTATTCTAGCATATATTTAACAAGGAGAAATCTTCCAGTCTTTGTGAATAACACATAAAAGCCCCTTGTGGTTTAACTCCAGCCAGCAGCCAAGTAGATCCCTGTAACATGAATGTTGTTCAGCACACATCCAAAACGCAGCCCCGTACTAGCCACTGTGAAGATAATTAGCTCTGCTCTATTAAAAATCAGCAGATTCTACCCCTTTTTCCATACCATTTGCATCATGCTCAGGTCCCACACTTTTCAATTAACCACCATTCCCCTTTGCACTAGTTGATAAAATACCCATACGTCATTCCCATAGTCTGTGGACCACCCCTACGAAATGTCCATAATAAATCATTGAGTTTGTTTAGTCCACATGTTTGGGCTCCGTCTGTTATGGTAGTCACTCAGGACAGGAGAAGGAGGTGTGTTCCATGCAATTACTGGGCACCAAAGCCAGCTCAGACTGTTTTGCTGCTGTGCTTGAACTTCTTGGAAGGTTTCTCCTCCATTGGTTTGAGTAGTTCCTGTTACTTACAACTCAGATGATGGATTATAACAATTCAATTATATATCCATTGTAATCTCCACACCTGATGCTTTTGGGTTTATAGGGTGTGATATTGCAGTGAACTCCTTGTTCCCAGCCTCGCTGCAGCAAGGGCTTCCTGCTAGAGTCCACCATTAGTGGAGTCCACATCGTAGTCCTTCTGGGGCTGCACAGACACAGTCTGCTTCACAATGGTCTACACCACAGGCTGCAAGGGGCTCCCAGCTTCTCCTACTCCTATGTGGGGCCCCACTGATGGGAAACAGTTGTCCTTGATCCTGTCCAGTGTGGGTCCTTGCCACGGGCTGCAGTTGCTGATAAAACTGTGAGAATCCCCTGTGGAGTCACAGGTCCTGCCAGGAAACCTGCTCCAGCATGGGCTTTTTACAAGGTCACAGCCTCTCTAAGGCATCTGCCTGCTCTGGCAGGGAATTCTACATGGGCTGCAAGGGGATCGGTCCTCCACCATGGAAGCATTCATGCATCACAGTCTCTTCACCTCAACTTCACACTGAAGTTCAGCATGGCAGCATAGCAGCACTACGCTGGTCATCTGCCAGCCTAGGCGTCGATGTGGTGTAACCTAAGTGTTCCCAGGCACAATTCAGTAAGGTGAGAAACAGTGCAGCAGTTCAGAAAGAAGTGAAAGCAAAAAGTGAGCATTAGCAAGCACTAGGCACTTAATACACATCAGGAAAGCAAGCCCCATGGCAAGCACAGGAGGCTGCTGTTTACCAGCTGAACCGTACTAACAGCTATATCATCAGTCTCATACGTCCCAGTGGAATCTGTCATTATCGTGAGCCCTTTGTGCCTCATGTCTGCTGCAAAAGAGGACTGTCACGGTTTAACCAAGCCCCATGGAGCCCCTTACTCCACTTTCCCAGAGCAGGAGGAAGGACAGAATCGGAAAGGCATACTCCAAAAACCCTCATGGGTTTAGATAAGGACAGTTTAACAGGAAAAGCAAAAGCTGTGTGCAGAAGCAGAGAAAACAAGAAAACGAATTCTCCGCTACCCATGGACAGTTGTTCAGCTGTCTTCAGGAACAGGGCCTCATCACTTTTAACTATCACTTGGGAACACAAATGCTATCACACCAAATGTTTCCCTTCTTTCTCTTTCTTCTCCCCCACTTAATATACTGAGCGCGATGTCATTTTAACAATTACATTTGTTTTGAGAGAGGAAAAAAGATGGAAAATGTTATCAAAACCAAAGTTTCAAGACCTCAAGTTTAGAATTGAGAGAATTAAATGCTGAAAGAAATAGAGGACTGAACAGCTGTAGGTGGAAAGAAAAATACTTTTGTGCTCTATTGGTTAAAATCCTGCTGTAGTATTTAATTTGAAATAAATAATGCAAACTGTCAGGTTTGTTTTCACATTGCCCGACATGAGGATTTTATCTGGGGTAAGAAAGCTGCAGCAGCAAGGGTTCCAAGGAGACTGAATGTGTTGTATCATTGCTGCAATTTATATCTGAAAGAGCTGAATGTCAGGATAATGGGAGAAGTTTATGAACAGAGTGCACTTTACAGTCCTCAGGCTTTCAGGAACAAAAGAACAATTTTGCAAGGCTCCTTTATAGTTTGAATTATATGGTGCATGGATAGCCAATTTTATGTAATTTACTGTTTGTACATTTGAATCCAGAAAGACTCCAGAATACCTGCTAGCCACTTGCAAGTTATGGAGCAATTCTAGTAGCATTTTCTTGTCATATGTTGTAGGAGCACAGAGGCAATTATTGGACACATTGGTGAAGTTGAAGGCTTTAGTCACTTAATTTTTTTAACCAAAGGATATGTAGTTTCTCAGACCCTTTCAAATCTTTGTTTGGATTAATTAATAATCAGGTGCTGCTATCTAGGCTTAATCTACATGGGAATGTGAAAAAGTGATTGTTGGTAAAATGTGCCTTCAGCTGAACTGTAGCACTTTCCTACTTCTTACCAGCTGGTAGCTTCTGGCCTCTCACTACAGATTTCCATTTTAACAGCTAGTCTTTTACTGGTCTGCCAGTGTACCCAGACCACTAAGTGGAGTCAGGTGACTGAAAACCTGAATTTTTAAGGGCCTTTTAATATATACCAGGAGGAATTGTTTCATGACAGTTATATGAAGATTCTTCCTCTTTTTTTCAGAAACAATTTATAGAGAAAATTGTTGATTCTGATAGAGATCTGTGATGAGAGATATAAAAATCCTAGTACTCAGATTGACATACAGTTACTTGCTAGAGATACACATTTTTCTTGTCTTTGTTTATAAGTGGTTGATTTCGGGGGTTATAGAATTCCATTTAATTTTTCATGTAACTAGATATTTTTATTGTATGATTAGGATTTTTCAACAATGAAAGTTAAAAATGCATGTGTAAATTTGTTGTAAGTGTAAGTAGAATGAGGAAGGCAAGGATCACCAAAGATTTTAAGGAGTTGATAGCACAGATCCATAAGGCTTCTTGCGTCTTCCTGCTTCTTGCTTCTTCCTGCTTGTTGCTTCTTTCAAGCCCTGGTTTTCTTGTCTGCATGGAGTCAGAGCAATCAGTTCAAATGTACACCATGAGATTCAAATGACAACTGAAATTCATTTCTTATTTTGAGTTGTCCATCTGTTCTGCAGAGGTCTTCATAACGAACATTACAATGTGTTTCACCTGTGGTTAAGACATTAAATTACTTCTCTGAAGTGCATGGATATTAAACATTCAAAAAGTGATGTGAAATCAGGTAGTAAAATCTCACTGAAGATTTTTTTCTCAATTTTAATTCAAGAAGTCAAGGATCTCTTGGTCTCCTGATCTCTTTGAAACAAAGTGCTTTTCAGTGACTTGCAGTTTACTTCTCTAAATTCTCAACAAGTAGGATGTTGGAATATATTCTTCCAGTGTATGTCAAATGTCTCCATAACATTTTTGTCAAGACTTGATCTGGGATAGCACTCAAGAGTAGTCTTTTCTTCAAAAGTCTCCTGCCTCTAGCAATGATTTTGATTTCTGATAATGACCCAGATTTTATTTAGAGAAGGTCATAGTGGTGTTCATTACAGAAAACAAGTTCACTTCTGCAATAATACTTGGATTTTTCAATGTTTTAAGACTTTAGGAACTTTGACACTCTAAGACTGCTTTCCAGTTTTATCCATGCTTGTAAATGCATGTTGATTGGAAGTGACCTCAACACTAAAAAAGGAAATAGCAAAATGTAAAGAGTAATTTGAATGTAATTAAATCAGTGTTTCTTTGTGAGAAGTTGGAAAATGTTTAGTAGGATAAAATCTTGCCAGACAGATGTTTTTATTCAAGCCATCTTGCAGAGAATTTTATCTGTTGTTGCACAAATATTTTCCTGTGTCCTTGTATTTGGTACTTTGTTCTGAGGATTGTGTCAAGACCTTGTCATGAGCATCTCATGGTCTGAACAACTAAGCATGCTTTAATTGGAAAAAAGGTCTGGAAAGCATCTAAATTAAGGTTTTGTAGGAAATGGTTTCATGGACTGTGGAGCCAAGCTAGTGGTGTTCTGCTGCCAAACAAATTTCAGTTTTCACTGTGCAGTGCATCATCTTTGCTTGAGCATACTCAAGTTCTCCACTGACCTTTCTGTAAGTGAATTTAGCAGTCCAGCAGAAGACCATCTGCATATTTGAGTAATTCTCATAGTATCTCTAAGCTTTGAAATAGCACTGCCTGTCTGGAAGATACTATTTTAATATGACTCCTATTAGGAGGTGCTTTGAACAGTGCAGTGGTGAAATTCTAAATTTCTGCTAATCATGACAAGCTAGATGTCAGTTAAGGAAACATGTTTTCTAATGTAAAGTGCAACAAAATATTTTTCTTGCATGTAATTTTACTGACAATGTAATTTATAAAAGTTTCCCAAGCAAAGATATCATTAACTAAAATATTTTAAATATATACCTTACTAGTCTATATAGGATTTTGTGCACATACAGGTATTATACAATAAACCATAGATACAGCAGTAAGTCCATTTGATTTTTAAATCCACCAAAATAAAAACAAAGAATAACTGTGATATTTTAGAACTTTGAGACCATTAAATCACCTTTTCTGGCTGGATTATTTTACAAATGAGTGAGATTCTCTTAGGTTTTCTATTACCAAATGAAACATCTGCTTTGAGGTAGTGTTTCCTCATTTTCCTGTTGTAGTTCTTCTGTGTTAATGCTTCAGCTGCCTGAACCTTACCAGAATGAAATGGAAATGGCTTACATTACCATAACATGATATCATATAGATACATTGAATACTTGCTGTTAGTGAAAGCAACCATGTCAAAATGGTTTCTGTGGAGGGCAAGGTTGTGGCTGGGCCGAAATACAAACTGTAGGTGTTTGCATGTGGCAGTAAAGTGAGTTTTAAAAACCATGCCCTCCATGGTTAACAGAGGAATGCAAAAGTTGTGAAGAATAATTCTTTGTCCTATGAGATATTTCATATTTTACATAATAATGTATATATTTTATAATATTTTATATAATATTTTAATATATTTTTTAATAATATTTTTTACCATATTTTATAACTTTTTTCCTGGAGATGGTACTCAGTCTATGGGGGTGTGTAAAAGAAGGGCGTACAATTCTTAGTAATAAAATTTCATCCTCTTTCTAAATGGGGTTAATAGTGTAATAACTGACATTATAGTTAACTACACATCCCTAATTTCTGGGATACTAAGTTCAAGCACAGCCAAATCCAGTACAAGACACCAAATTTTAAAGGTGTTTTGTTGTTTTCAAAACCTTTTTGTCTTGCCCTTTCTTTTTCTCTGGTTTGTGCTGCTGACTCCTGCTCTGCCCACTACATTACTTGTCTCAGAGGTTAAAAGGAGTGAGTGATTTGGAAGGCTGGAGCTGAAAATGAAAGAATCACGTTTCCCTTAGGAGCTGGCACTGCAGGTACAACAGAACTTAGGAATTTTTGAGCTGTTGCAGTAGGACCACCTTATATGCTCTCAGTCTGAGTTTCCAGATATACTGCTGCTCATTGCAGGTCTTTTGCTTGACACTTTTTCTCCCAAGATACAGAAATTCATTACTAGTTCAAAAGCTTATAAATCTAATCAAGTTCAATATCTTGCATCTGAAATTTGGCTGGCTAGCCAGTTGCCTCCTTGTGCCTGATGAAGAAAATGTTGATGTGGAAAAAGTATGTTTAAATTATAGGAATTCACAATATTAAATATCCCTGTATTTTTCTGGTAGTATGCTTACTGCCATTTTAAATGTCATTCAAGAAACCTTGAAGAGTTAAATCACCTTTTAACCCCCTTTATTTAGCTTTATGATAATAATACATAAGACAAATACAATTTAGGAATACTGACTGTAGCATGCTGCTTTTGAGATGATAGTGAACCACTAGATAAAGAAACGATACTCCAAACCCTAGTATCCTAATACACTACAGTAAAATAGTAGAAAAAAAGAGTTAGCCAATCTGAAAGTACTCTGAGAATTGGATTTATCTTGTGCTTTGTACATTTTTAGCTAGCTACAGGAATACATGGTCTTTATAATTAATGTTTATTTCTCTAGGATGAATTTTTTTCCCAGTAGCCAGCCCTTTTTGTTTTCTTTTTTAATCCTTTGTCTTTTGTAACAGCAGCAGTCTTTGGATTAGTTTCAGTAAATTTTGTATATTGATTTTAAGATATCATTTTACAGTAAAATCTGTATTGTAACTTACAAGCTCAAGTAAAAGCACTATAACTGCATTTACTGTAACTTTTGAAGTTAATACTCTGAAAGAAAATGGAAAGTACCTATAAAAATTCTCATATAATGCATAACTTTATGTTCATTACCATGTTGTATTTCTGATAAGAAGTGCCTGCCATCTGTTGCCACTTGAAAAGCTTCCTATTGATGAACTATGGGAATGTGATCTCTTCCATAATAACACTTCCAGTATGCCTTGGGTGGATGTAATACATATTTATCCCTTGTCTGACTCTTAAGAAATGTTGAGGCATGGAAAAAGTGGAGGAGGAAGGATATGGGGAATAACGCACTGGGGCTGACAGTTGTGATGGTAGGTGGGAAGCAATCCAGTAAGTAGGCCAGGTTGTTGCATTTAGTGTGTGTACGTGTTCTTTACTTTAAAAATCTGCCATTCTCTTATTTTTCACTCTCATTGCTGCTCTTCCTAAACAGAACCTTTTAAAATGCCAGCTCTGATTTTGAATTGGTGCTTTATGCATATTAATATAAGACAGTTTTTAATCATCATTGCTTGACGTCAGGAAAACCTTAGTCTTTAATTTCTTTGCAGTGTGTTTGCTTTTGCCTTCAGAGCTGAAGGCAGCTAATGCCAAAATCTGTTTCCAGATTCCTATAGAGAAGCAGGGTGCTTATTTCCCTGCTCTGTTGAATTCCCATTTGTACATTTTAAATGCAGTTGCATTTTCTTTCCTCATGATGTTGTCCTGCAACAAAACTCTGTAGTGGGTTTCTATAATAAGGATTTGGAGCAGTTACAGGGGGTCTTTATGGGAGTGATTGAGTAATGGTTGTGCTGCAAGTCACAGTGGAGGGTTGACACCGTTTGCATTTGTTTTTCTGCAGCTGGCATACTGAGAAGAAAAAAACACATTTATTGTCATTTTCTTGTTTTTTCTGTGACCTTGCTGTGTCAAAGGCTCCAACTTAAAGAAACTATAAAAAGCCCGAAACACTGTCTGGATCATTTAGTTAACTTCACTCTCCTGCTGTCCTCAAGTAAACAAACAAGGTGCCTGATTACGTTTCTACATTATCTGACCTATAAGAGTATTACGGATAGTTGGGAACGTTTTTTTTAAAGCCCACCTGAACACAGTTCTTAAATAGTTTGCACATGTGGTTACTTTCCAGTGTATATTTAATTTAAATAACTCTTTCTGTTTTCTCCTTATCTTGTAAGTAAAAGTCATACAGACTTTTAGACCAGGATGTGGTAGGTGAATGTAGGAAAGATGTTTTTTTTACTCACATAGTGTTCTGATACTTGGCCCAGTTTAATGCCTTTCTTCCTTAAGGTGTTCATCTAGAATTTAACATTATTTCACAAGATTCTTTACTTAGTGGCTTACAACATTGCACTTAAGACAGACTGTAGCTATTTAAGTTGGCCCATAATAGGTTCTGGATTAGTCTCTATCTAATTAGTAAATATTGTTATGTTTCATATTGTATGGCTGCAGTAAGTATTGGTAATGTTTGAATCCTGTGTTTTCACGTGGTTGGATGGAAGGCACTGTTCCGTTTGTCCATGGGGGGTTTTTACACTGCTTAGTCTTGGCATCTGTGAATTCAAATGTATAATGAATCTTAATGAAACTCAATATTTATTGAAAATGAAATATGAATCTCAGTGCATATGAGATTATGAGTGATTATGTCTTTCTTCTTTGAAGTGTTCTATTATGTTATTGGTAGGTGAAGATGTATTTGTGTTTTTAAAGTAAAAGCTGCGTATAACAACTCTCTAGTCTTGCTATTCTTTTGACAAATAGGTATTTATTGTCTTTAGATTTTATTACCAGAATAACGATTACTTACTTGATTTTTAGTATAGCTTCCTAAATTTAGTGCTTTATAAGCATCTGTTGTCAGCTGAAAATTTAAAGAACATTAACTTCGATGATTTTGGTATTTGTTTATCTCTTTGGCTGCAGACAAATTGATGAATCAGTTTTGCAAACATTTCTTAGCTATATTTAACAGGTTGCTTCACAGTTCAGGACTCTAATGTAGTCAATTAATTTTAATAAAGATTCCAAATCTAAGCAATGTATAAGAGAAAATATTGAAATAAAACCTTACATCAAAATGTCATTGTATTCAACCCTGATATTAAACATTAAATTATGTTTAGTAAACGAGCTTTTTAAGATATCTGGCAAACTGAGATTGAATAGCGCTTGTTGGTTTTGTTTATGGTGATGGTTTTGTGTGGGGGGAATTAAGTTTATATTTAATATGTTTAACATTTTAATAGTTCTTACATCTTACAAATTTTCTAAGAAGTTAGTTCCTGTGGCAGCTGGGAGGAGCTGGTGTTTTATGTTCATAATTTCATTCTTCAAATTAAATTGACAGAAAATGTTACCAAAAATTGTGTGAAGGGGTGTGGGACCCAGTATTGAGTCACTCACTTAGTCACTTAGACGTCAACTTCATTGCTGTTTCTCCTGCCTTGATGAAATCCTTCTTTTCTTTATTATACCTCTCAGTAATGACATGTCAGACAGAAATTTTGAATGTCTTTGCTATTTTGACAATTTACAGCAGGGCCTATTTAATTTTCTCTGGACAGAAACACGGTTTTGATGGAAAAGTACCAGATAGATCAGCCTCTCATTGTACCATAAAAGAAAGTATGTAATGTGAATAAAGACTAAACAGGTAGATTTAACGCTACTATGTCCTGATTATTGCTTCTGCTTTATCTCAAACATTTTTGCCAGTTTTTACATTTCATTTACTATCAGTGTTGTCTTTTATTTTACATTGAAATTAATGAAATCTGTGTAAAAATGAATGCATTTTGCTTTGGGGTGAAGAATTCTTAAGCCACCCTAATGCAACTGTTAGTAATGGTGTGCATACACCCTGAGTAGTTTCTCTTTAACCAGTTAGTCAAGTCTCCTCAAGAAAAGAGCCAGGTTCTCTTGAGTGTAATAGATCAAAGAAATAGTAGTTTTCAAGGATATTTTCATGAAAGTGGTGTGATATTGAAGACTTCTTTCTTTTGTATTACCTGATAGCTGACATTACCATTAATCATGATCCAAGTTCTCTAAAATAACATGACAAACTTAATTACAAATAAGTTGGGTAAAGATCCCAGTATTTGTGCTTTGGCTGACTTGTCAGCTCTTTGTCCTTTGATCAGGAATGTGAAATGTGAATTGGCTAGTGAATAGTAAGAACTTATAGACTAAAAATCTGTCTAGTGTAAAGCTCATCACTGAATCAGTCTCTTGGGTAGCAATATTGAAGATCAAGTTATACTTCCTGTGTATAGGAAATTTTACTACAGAAGTGTTCAGATAAAGCTTATTTGGGTTGCTAGCTGGTTGCAAGGGAGGGAGAAAAAAAATTACTTGTTTTTAGTTCCAGAACCAAGACTAGAAATGAAGAAACAGTAACAAAATCTGAACAGCCTTTTCAGTTACCAATTCACACAGACACTTTAAAACTAAGATCATAAGCTTTGGTTTTTAATTTTTTTTCCAGTATTCTTGTGGCAAGAGTAATGTATAAATTAGAAAATTTAATATATCTGTATGGAGGATGCTTTTAGTTGCTGCGTGCAAAATAAGGATGAGGTTTTGTCCTTGGTTGGTTTTTTGGGGTTTTTTTCCGCCTTTTGTCATTTCCTCTAAACTGTGCTTGAAACAAATGAACTTGGGGAATAGACTTGGGGAATATTTCAGGGAGAAAAATGTCATCGTCTAGAGCTTGTAAGTACTGCTCCAGGTTTTTTTCTCCTATCACCTTCCCTTTTGCTTAGTTGTGTTCTCGGGGTTTGTGAGTGTGTTCAGTAAGTGTTGTTCTTGGAAGCAGTACCTGTGACACAAGTGTGCAGTAATACAAGTTACTGGGAAGAAATCTATAACTTTCCTGCATCTTACAAAGTTATCCCTGCTAAAGAAAGTTCCTGGTTTATTAAGGAACAGTGAAATGTCCCAGCATCCCCACCCACCTTGTCCTTCCCAAGTATTGGGATACATAAAAACAAATTACATGTGGATGTTAGCTTGGAGTAGGAAGGCAGGTGGTTTTCTTCATAGTCACTTCATGAAAGGTAAATGCATTCTGACAACTTTTATATAGGCCTTGTATTGACCTAGTTTTTAGTCTTGATTGACTGACCTGATCTCCTTCAGTGACAAGGTGACCCCCTTAGTGAATGAGGGAAGGACTCATCTTGTTTATATGAACTTCAGTAGAGCCTTTGGCACTGTTTCCCACAGTCTTCTGTAGAAACTGGCTGCTTATGGCTTGGACAGTGCAATCTTTGCTGGGTAAAAAGCTCTTTGGATGGCCAAGCCTGGATGCTGGTGGGAAATGGAATTAAATCCAGCTGGCCATTGATCACAGGTGGTATTCTCAAGGGCTCAGTATTGGGGATGGTTCTATTTAATGTTTTTATCAACAGCCTGTTTTAGGGATCAAGTGCTGCTTCAGTTAGCCTACAGCCTACAGACACCAAATTGGGTGGGAGTGTTGATTTGGAGGTCAGAAAGGCTCTACAGGGTTATCTGGACAGGATGGATTGGTAGGCTGAGGCCAGTGGTATGAGAGTGAACAAGTGTGATGTCCTGCCCTTGGATAAGAACAACTCCATGCCGTGCTACAGGTTGGGGGCAAAGTGGCTGGAAAACTTTCCAGAAGTAAAGGACCCAGGGGTGCTGGTTGACAGCAGCTGAACATGAGCCAGCAGTGTGCCCAGGTGGCCAAGAAAGCCAAGGGCATCCTGGCCTTTATCATCAATTGTGTGGCCAGCAGGACCTGGGAAGTGATTGTTTCCCTATACTCTTCACTGGTGAGGCTGCACTTGGAGTTCTGTGTCTAATTCTGGGCCACTCATGACAGGAAAGACATTGAGGTGCTAAAGCAAGTCTAGAGAAGGGCAAAAGAGCTGGTGAAATCCTATGAAGAGCATCTGAGGGAGCTGTGGTTGTTTAGTCTGAAGAAAAGGAGGCTTGGGGAAACCTTCTTGCTCTCCACCTGAGAGGAGGCTGTAGCTTCTTCTCCCAGGAAACAAGGGATACAACAAGAGGAAGTGGCCTCAAACTATTCCAGATGAGGTTTAGACTGGATATTCAGATAAATTTCTGTGCTAAAATAGTGGTCAGGCATCAAACCAGGCTGTCCAGGGCAGTGTTGGAACTCTGAAGATATTTAAAAGATGTGTAGATGTGGCACTAAGGGACATGGTTTAGTGATGTGCTTGGCTGAATCCATAGTCTACAGTAGCAGCAATTACAGTAAAGTGAGTGAGTGCCACTGACAAGCCAGCCAAGCTTGCCAGCACGGATGGTGTGTGTGTCTGCAAGGGGGAGATGGGAGGAGCTGAGTTTTGGGGTGACCAAGTGGGTCTGGATGTCTGCCAGGGACACAGGAGGATCTGGAAGTCTCCATCATGAGACTGCTGGTGAATGTGTTAATTTACTTTTTTCTGTTTCAGGGCTGTCCTGGTTTTTTTCTGTGTTCAGTTATTAAGATACAGCTACCTGTTTTATTGATGGTGGAGTACTGGTGCCATCTGGCGGTGTTAGGACATTCCCAGGAATGAGAAAAAATACTTGTGAGGAATTCTACTGAGATGTGAAAAATAGCTGGCATGATACTAAAAAAGTACACAGATATATTTTCTGCCTTAGCAAGTAATTATTTTCTTGAACTGAGTAGTAAAAATCTGTACTTGTACTCATAACTGGGTTTGCTACAGCAAATTTTAATCTTTAATCTATTTCTTTCTATTCAACAGAAAGGTTTGTTTCTAGTAGCTTCTTTTATGAAACAGTGCTTTGCAAACAAACATAAAGGAGTTTTATTGGAGCTTACAATATTTTAAAACTCAATTTGAAAGGCAAGTTATCATCTGTTACTGCATTTTGCTAAACCCTCTCACAAGCCTCTCACTGGCAATGTTTGAAGTCACTGTTCTCTTTTATAAGTCGCTTATATATTGTTTCAAAGTAAAAGTTCAACAACATACATCTGACAACAGTTGAAATAAAAAACTTTGGTATCTGAAACCAAAGAAACCACAATACTATTTTCTTTGTCCTTCCATCTGATGAAATTGTGTCCTGCATCTTAAGTTGCTAACATAGGTAATATCCTTCTTTAGTATACTGTACAGGCTGTATTGACATTTCTAGCAATGGAAGTAGGACTATGACTGCTTCTACAGTTCTCTTGAAGTAAATTTCTGACTAAGTATATTGCCCTATAATGGAAAAACTTGCAAAAGAGGAAGGAACTTTATTTTAAGCTGGTGAGGCTTTTTAATTAATTTCATTTACCTGTTATTCTTCATCTGTTGCAGGTCAGTATATTATTCTAGTAAGTTACTTTTAAATAAACTTCATTATGGAACAGAAGTCTGTCTATTCAGTCATTAACAACTGCTATCTTTCTATTGTGGCTGGTCAGACTAACAGACTATTTTTGTTTCAGTCCAGCTAGTTGAAAAAGACAGATTCTGTACTTGTATCTCTTCATAATCTCTGACCATACTACACTTTACTTGCATTGTGAATTAGATTTCGTTCTAATAACTAATTGCATTAGTTCTCTCTTTACATGGTTGCGCTCACAATATCACAAGCCATTTTTTAATTCTGGCTTTATGGAATAAGCTGTTTCCAGGCCTGTTTAGCTAGCACAGTTTGTGGAATTAGATCGAAGTAGCTTATAATACTTAAGAATTTAATGTCAGTATTTTAATCAATGTTTAAAATGTTAATTTATCCGTTTTGCTCGTCATCTTTGGGGAGAATGAAACTGATTGCCATAGCAAGGGCTGTATTCTTTTTCTGCACTTTAATCCTGCTGGTTGAAAATCTAGGTTTGTCTATTGAGTTTCACCAGTGTGCAGTTAGTAGCAAAGTGAAATGCTTATGCCTGATATAAGCCACACAATCATAAGCATCAGATTTGAAAATTTTCTTCTCCACAGTTAGTTTTGAATCTGAACAAAGTTGTATTGTTGTAATGCTTTGATCTTAGAGCTGTGACTCTCACCTTAAATACACTGTCCTTGTGAGTTGAGGTACACCTACTGCTTCCAGTACTGTTGTCATTCAGCTTTCAGTGCTGTATGACTTTAGTGCCTTTCAGTAATTATTCAGCAAAATTGTTATTATGTGCTACATTTAGCAACCTTATTTTCTCCAAGGTTGCCCCACTGTGAGTATTATACTTCTGCTTTTTAATGAATTAACATTATTGTGCTATATTTCAGCAAAAGAAAAATGTGTATGCTTACTCTGTTAAAACAGAGCAAAGTTATAATGGTTTGTAGATCTGCCATTCACTTTGGTTCTAGATTTGTACCTGGCAAGAATAACTTCCCGTTTTGCTTTACAAAGCTAGGTGGTACAAACAACAGTTACAGTTTGATAATCTGACAAGTTGTTAAGAGCAATCACAGCACTTAAGAAATCCTTCAAAGAAAATATTAGTACTCACTTCTACTTTATTACAGTATCGATAGAATGATCCAATTGCCCAGTCTCCAGCAATCATCTACATCTAAAAGGGAACTGAATTTCCTTGTCTTTAGTTTTCAAAGTACGTCACTATGACCCTGTAACTAGAACAGAAAGAGTATGGTGATGGTTTAGAACCAGTCTGATTGTTGGGTTTTTTCTCACAAATTGAGTGCCACTTGCATCTTTCACAAGAACCAAAGTGTAACCTTGTCCTCTTCCAGCAGCAGTGACAGAAGATGCATGGTAAGTCGTTTTTGAAGACTTACCCAAGTTCATGTTGTGATGTGCTTTTGGAGTGGTGATAAGCCTCGGAGTTGGTTTCTTTAGAAGCAGAGTCTGTTCTCCACATTTTGCTGGAGAAGTAGATCTTTTATATGACAAAGTATTATGGAGTTTATTCTGCTATTTGAGAGGCTTTGTGTCGTCAATGGGGATCTTTTTTTGTGAATTCTAACAAAAGAGCATCTCCTGCAACACTGCATTGCTTTCAGTTAAGAGTAATTTTCTGTTTTGAATTCAGTCAAAAAGTTCACATTGGAACTGCAAAGAGATTTTTGTTGGCATTGTTCTGGAGTTTTTATCAAGTGCTAACATTAGCGTCTTGTTTTGTCATTGTTTACGTAATTCCATTAGTAATATAACAGCAAAATCAGTTATATTGCTATGCTTATGTAGGCTATGCCCTTGATTTTTTGGAGCAGGAAAATGGAATTATTAATACTCTTTACCTGTCTCTGTAACAGCTGAATCTTCACTGTGTGAATCAATAAGAAAAATTACTTCTTCTGTCAAATCTACATATTTAGGTGAGATTGCATCACCTTTAGCCAAAGAATAAAGGTCTTCTTCTTTTATTATTTCTTTTAATATAATTTTATTCTGACAAATACCTAGAGATTCTGGAAAGACTAGTCATTTCCTTGAAAGTATTTTCAAAGATTAAGATACAAAGAGCAGATTACTTGAAAACAAAGCTTGAAAACTGAGACTGCTGCTAATCCAAATGGGCATCTTCAATTCAAAATATTTTCTTTTCTTACAGATTTTCTAGTGCACAGGTTGTTGTTCAAGAATTCTGCTTATTTATTTGTTTATTTTCCCTGTAACTTAGGGAGAGAATGAATTCTTTATTTTTCCATCACACGGTAACAGGACTTCTTAGGACTTCTTAGGACTTCTTTTCTGAGCAATTTTCCTTGTCTGGTAGGAGGCTGTGTTAAATCTTTTTTTCCTTTCTTTTTCCCGAGGATCAAATTTTTTTCCCCTTTTCTTCCTTACAAGTGCTTCTACCCTACTATTATCTTAAATTACTAGAGATGCCGAAAGACTTAGGTGAATTTAGTGAGCTGAGTATTTCTTTGTGGCAGCTGTATTTTGAGGAATTTTGGATATTAACTTTCAGACTATTTTTCTGTCTTTTCAGGTCTCTGGATGGCAGACTCTGAAAAGAAATGCTGTTTTAAGAGGTATGCCTCATGTAGGCCAAAGTATTCTGGACTGGTTTCTATATAAATGATAAGGCTGTACTTCTGAGAAGTCCCTCTGCTGATCCTCTCTATAATCTTGCATGAATAATAGTTTCAGTGCTGACATCTCTCTGAAATGTGAAAGCTTGTACCAAGATATGCAGGCTTGTCTGGTCAGGGACACAATTTTAGTAGAGAGGTCAGTAATTGCTTGATCATCTTAAGACAACCTTGCCTTAGTGGACGAAGTGGATGAAGCACAAACAAAACAAGTTCACTTTCTGGAATGTGCATATCCCCTTCCAGCCTCTCCTGACTCTGTGTAGACACACAGAGTGTGGGTTCATTTGTTTGCTTGTTTTTTAATTTGGAATATAGTCCAGAATTTGTAAATGTCCTCACTGCCTTTTTGGTGTTTTGTAAGACTTCCAGACAGTGAGAGGCTGACACAGTGCCAACAGTGTGGTTTAAAATAACATCAGCTGGAACCAAGATGAAGAAATACTAAGGTTTTTGCAAATCATCTTTTTTCATGTTAGCTGAATGTTTGGAACATTTTCTCTGTTTGTTTGGGGTTCCATGTTCCAGCACTGAAAGAGTCTCTTCTCTCTCCATTGTTGGTATGTTGTTTCTGAATAATTCATTGCTTGGCAGCTGTTAAGAAAACAGTCTTTTCAAAATGGAGTTTTCCTACCGGGTCTCCCATCCATTTCAAGCAGATGCGGTGGCATATGTTAGAAAAGTAGGCTTTGTCTTTCTAAGAGAAGGAATGGTGTATTTTCTTACCTTAACTTTTTAAAATAGAATCTCTCAATTCTTTTTACACCCTTTGGAGGGCTTCCTATTTCTCTAAAGCAGTTTAGTGCTGATTTGTTCTGCCTCCAGAATAATAACCAGGATGAAGTACTTACAACTTGGGGTAAGAAGTAGCTCTTTAGCTGTTGAGTAGAATTTGGTATTGCTCTTTTTTATGCAGTGTTTACAGAAGTCTTTAAGAAAGTGATGCTAAGAATTAGGGAAGGTGCCATTGCTATTTTCAACACAATCTGTGGACAGAAATCAAGATTGGGGCACTGCACAGCTCTTGGAGGTGCACTCTTGTAGGATGAGAGGCATTGTACCCAAGTTGCAGTGCAGGAGATTCCTATGATACAGTAGGAGCATTTTTCGCCAGTGAGAGTGGTTGGGCCCTGGAACAGGTTGCCCAGAGAGGCTGTGGAATCTTCATTCTTGAACATTTTCTGAGTGAAGCAGGAATATCCCACTGTAACTCAATTTAAGTGGGCCCGCTTTGAGTGTAAGGTTGAGTTAGAGCAGCTTGGAGAGGTTACTTCATTATGACCATAACATTATCCTATGAATCTATGTAACATGCTGAAGAGACACTTTTTAGGTTATTATTTGAGCAGGTAAATCTCAGAAGAACTAACAATTTAATTTAGAAGAACAAAAGAATTTTTGTGTTACAGAGATTTGCCTTTCTTGGCTTTGGCTTTCTGAAAACTAAGTTAAGGTGTGGTAGTTTCTGTTGTCTCCTCACTGCTGTGAGGGTTTAGTGGGAGCCTGAGGTTTGCAGTGTTCAAATCAGCTATTAGGTTTGGAAAATGATATTATAAATGTTCAGAATTAGGTCTGTCCTCTGAATTTACCTGTTTTTATATAGATTGGTAGCTTCCTGTAAAACTTTTGCTTCTGAACTCTTCTGTGATCCTGTGAAAGATTTAGAAGCTCTTGAGGATGCGTAGTCTACAGTGAATGATGGGTCACATTACAAAATAAGACAAATGTACATAGTCTCTTTTAGAGGCTTTCTGTTCTTAGTAAATCCTGCGCAGTCTAGTGAGTCTCTGTAAAAAATAGGAATTCAAATCTTCAATTGGAAGATATGGTTTTGGTCTGATTTTTTAAATATATTTTTGGGCAAGAAGGTATCAGCCTAGGTTGTGCTTTGGAAAGGTAAACTTATCGCCTATTATTGCTTCAAGCCAGTGTGTGTGACCTTAATGGCAACCTGATTGTGTGTGTTTTCTTTTTACAGCAGCAGTTTTAGATGCTGAGCTCATGCTAACTTCATTGAATTGGTGTCTCTGTGATTATGATTGTCTAACAATCGTCAGCAGCTTGAGGTCAGTCAATATAGTAAGAAGTTGAGCTTGCTTATTACATGGATGGGCTGAGGTTTTAAATTCACAGGATCCTATGATAGGATCATATGATAGGACATAGAAAAGACATCAGGAGATCATGTCCTTCATGTAATGTGGGTACCTGTAACACGACCTGAGGGAGTGGCATGACCTGTCTCAGGGGAGATAGGTTAGCTGTTGGGGAGAGGTCCTTCCCTCCGAGGGTGGTTGGGCACTGCAACAGGCTCCCCAGGAAAGTGGTCACAGCACCAAGCCTGACAGAGTCAAGAAGCGTTTGGACAATGCTGTCAGGCACATGGTGTGATTGTTAGGGATGTCCTGTGCAGGGCAGGGTTTGGACTTGACAATTCCATGGGTCTCTTCCAACTTAGGATATTATAAATAATCCAGCTGTTCAAAGCAGAGTAAACAGAGGTCAGACCAAGTGGTGGCACAGTGTGTTATCCAGATAACTCTGCTTTTAAGCAGCACGTTTTCTTGGGAATGTGTATTTAGACTTCTGTGGGTTTTGTTTTTAAAGTTACATTGCTTGTTTTGGAGGTGTGTAAATTCATTTTTGGCTTTCTTTTCAGCATATAATTGTTTGAGAGATGGGAAGATGAGTTATGTGAAAGAGATCACCTGGAATTCTGATTTGACAAATGCAGCTTTTTCAAAGGGAAGGTGTTTAAGAGAGACCTGGATTTGTCTGGAAAATAGAAACATAGATTGTGTGATTAGTCAAAATTGATGTTTTGGATGTTGTATAGTCTTACTGTTTGGTTCCAGTTTCTGTGAGATTACTGGCATGGATTAATTGCAAGTGTAGAAGCTGTCAGTAGCCTAAGCAGAAGGATGTCACTTCATTCAGAATGCTTCAGAGGAATCCAGCACCTGGCAAACATGCTTTGCTTCTTTTACGTTACTACATGTTGATATGCCAAAAGTAGCTCTTTGAGAGTCTACATAATAATACAAACAGATGCTAAGACTTCTGAAGGACACTGAGATTTTGTCAAGAGACATGTCATCTTGTGTTCATGGGAGGCCAGCAGTTAAAAAAACCTAATGTAGTCTTCAGTTGCTTGTTCGATAAACTCAATATTTGCATGTTTGATAAACTCATATAAACTGAATTTTTGAGGGTGATTAGACTGAAGTAAAATCTTAAATATTTGAGAAATATATTTTTAATTCATTTCTGTACTCTGAATGTTGAAGTAACGGATAATCTTTATAACAACCTGGGGTTGAGATAACATAGAAATAGGACTTGGCATATCAATTATGATATACTTGTCAGCATTAATGTCTTGGGAGTATTTTGTACCTTGTGCTTGCTTCTAATCTCCAGATCTAATGCACATTTTTTCTCCTGAAGCAGTGTACTTCAGATTATATATGATTACTTAAAATAAGTTCGATGTGGGTTTTTTTGATGGGGTGGCTTGGCTGTCTTATATGATAAAAATGGTGCTTAACTTTAGTTTGGTGGTAGGCTGTAGAAATATGGGTATCTTGGGATGCCTTCCAAGGAGCAAATGTGTGGTTCAAGTATCCTAGTACTCCTTCTGAGCTGATAGTTTAATTATTCCTGATAGGAGCATGAAAAACATCTGTATTAGCCACCTATCCACATGGAGTTTCTTCTTAAGCATTGTGAGTGGTAGCTTAGCTTTGTATTTCCTAGTATGACTGTGTATCATCTTCAAATGCAATAATAATGAGAAAAAAAGTAGTTGATGATGAAATGTGCAATTATGTTATTTACGTCCCCCTGAAGTGATACAAAACAGGCAGGTGATCAATGTGGAATTACTTTACATAATGTGGAATTACTTTATGTTTTTAATTAGTTGCTATGATTAGTGAATTTAATTTCATGTATGAGGTTGTAACATTAGTGCCTCTATTTTTTCTTTATATGTGTCATTAGTTCTGCTAAAATTTTCTTTCTATTTCCCTCTAGGAAACTATTCAAGTTTTCTGCAAAATCTGAGTATTTATGCTATCTGACTGAACTAACATCTTGGTAATATACCATTTTTTGCAAGCTTCTCTCTACCTTTCTAAATAGATATGAAGTGATCTGGCCTTTTTAAAATTTCATTTTTATTAATTTTTTGATTTTTAGTAAGTCCTCTTGTTACAGGTTAACTGTTTTTAAAAGTGAGAGAGGCGTTCGAAGTTCTTTTTCCCAGGAGTAGAGGACATGAGTCACAATTGTACAAAACACAGGGTTAGATAAAGTCTGACACTGATAGCTTGCTTACAGACCTTAAAAGTTGTATTGTTTATTGGAGATTCAAGGTGTGCTGAAGCAAATATGTCTGGATCTCTGCATGAGCAGAGAAGAGATCCTTTTCCTGTTTTCGTAGCTGCAAGAAGGCAGCATAGGACAGGCCTTCTGAAGAAATGTCATATTGTTGGTTTTATCACCTTTTGAAGCTGAGGTGTCTACTGCCCTGGAAAGACCTGTTACCTTTCTGTTGTTTCTTCCAATAGTTCTTATTTTCAGTCCTTTAAACATCTAATGGGGGAGACTTTCTGTCGTCCTTGAAAGGTGTATGAAACTTCTGTAAGGTTGATTTGATAGGCTCGATTTTGATGTTCTAGAAGATACTAATTTTTCAAGTGTGAAAATATGCATGACTTTTTTCCTATTAAGTTGGAAAAGTGTGTATTGTTCTTGCTATCCTCTTTTTTTTTTTTTTTTTTCCCTGGCACAATGGACTTTATTACTATTTTGTATTATTTTTGCCTTAGTTCCATCTATGGTTCCATCATTGTTCTCATAACATTATACCCAATCTGATTTGTTTGTTTGTAGATGATTCTTCTAGTGTTAGTGTTTATGTGTACTGTCATGAGGAAAAATTGTAATTTTTTCCTTGAAAATAAACAACTTCTTTGCTTCAGATTTCACTGTTAAGACTTTGGCTCTTCTGTCTTAGTAGTGCTTGGATTCTGCCTGTGGTTATCCTGAACACCTTCTTCTAAATTCCTGCATAGACAAGTAACTAGAGTTGTACTGATTCTGCCTTTTTCAGGATCTGTGTAGGCTAATTTCTCTTTTGTCTGTCATTAATTGTGCTTTTTAGCATGCTTACTTTCTATTTAACTGGTGGCTTGATGCCATCCCTTGAGCTCTTCTTGAAGTATGATGTTGAGTAGCTCTCCTCAGCACCACAGAAACCTACATACCTCGTGTCATAGCTTTTAACTGATGACCTCATACACTAACTTTTAAAGATTTAATGTGTGTCTGGTTTTCAGAGGGTTGAAAATAATTCTACAGTAAAGAAAATAATTCAGTTTCTGAGTATAGATTCTCACCTATTTTTGCTACTGCAAAACCAAGCTGCTCTTTTATTCTTCTGTAATGGGAGGTCACAAGGTTTATAACTAAATCTCAAATATGATAAAACAAGCTTCATTTTTTTGCTATTGTTTACTTCTTAACCATGAGAACTGGAAGTCTTCCTAATCTTTTTTGTATAGGACAATGCGGAGTTGAATGGGTGGGTGTTGAATATGTTTCTCCGTAATTTAAAGTGGAACGCAATGGGACTTCTCTACACTGGAATAGTTCAGATTGGTGTGGAAGTTTGGTAGTTATTTTTTCTTAGTATCGCTTCACTGAACATAGTGGAAAAAAAGACAGAATTAAAGATCAGACAACCTTCTTGCAATATTTCTGTGTGAAACTTGAGGAACATGTGTCACCATTCATATTTTGAAATGTTTTCCCATCTGAGCTAGATGAAAACCAGTGTTTGTGAGCCAGGGACAGTAATATCACTTTAAAGGAAAACAGTGTAATTTAGTGACTTCTGCAGTGTGAGAACTAAATGTAGTAGGTTGTAAGCAAGTATAGCCTGCTCTGTTAGTTAACTAGAATGCTGGTCAGGTTCTGGTAACAGTACAATTTTCAAAATACTTTGGAAAACATAATGCAGCTGTGTTTAAAAAAATAACAGTTTATTTCTAAAGGCATGGGCTTTGTGTGGTATTTTCTCTCTAAGCAATTGGGGTTGCTGCAAAAAAAGTTAAATGAGCTTTTTCATTTTTGATTTCTAATTTTTTTTTTTGTTTTAAAGATGTTTATGCCATCCCATGCTCAAAAGAGAGGAAAAATGTCTAGTTCAAGTTTTAGCACAACAAACTGCTCCTCTGCCAATGAAATTATTTTAATCTGTGATGTAGTCTTTAAAAGGGATTTCAGAAAGTTTACTTTCAGCCCCATTACTGAGAGACAGATTCAAAATTAAGCTTTAACATAGTGACACAAGACAAACACTTGAAAGTGTGGTTAAACCTAACAGTTGACTTTTCAATTGTCAAAACACTTTCGAATCTAAAATTACTTAGAGGATTTTTTCCCTCTATATTTCATGAGTTTTCCATCACTACTAGACCGAATATGATGACTCAAGTTACCAGGATAATAGGGTTTCACCTTAAATCTGAGTCCATTGGTGGGTAAAGGAACTTACTAGTAGAATACTGGAAGGGCCATTTTCTATGCTCTTGCAGTACTGCCTTGCAGAACAGTGTGGGGTTTACATTGTTCAGTTTCTGTGAGGTGACATAAAAGGTAGTGCCACCACTGAGCGCGCACGTCCGTGTACGTTGTACGAAGGTCTGAAGCTGGGTTAACACCAGTTAATCATTTATTCCCAAATAGCTACAGCTGTGTTACTTTATGATATGTCTCTTCCACAGACACCAAAGATGCTAACAAGGAAGATTAAGCTTTGGGACATTAACGCCCATATAACCTGTCGTCTGTGCAATGGATACCTGATTGATGCTACTACTGTAACAGAATGCTTGCATACTTGTAAGTACAAGTATAATTAAGTTAAAGTTCCTGGCTTGGTTTTTGTGGGGCTTTTTTTGGTGGTGTTTTTTTTGGTGGTGTTTTTTTTGTTTGTTTGTTTGTTTGTTTTTTGTTTTTAACTTATATTCAACATGTTGTAATAGTTTTCAGTTGAAATTTAAAATATCTATTGTGCATTGGCCAAAATAGCATGTGCTTTACTAGACTGTTTTTCTTCAGCGGATGATTTGTTTTTTTAACAAAGTAAATGAAGGGAACATTAAAGCTGTGCTGTGTAAACTTGAAGGCATATACAATTAGTGGTAATGTCAATATTCAAGAATGCAGCCTGTCTTCACACTAAAGGAATGTGGAATACCTAGTTATCTCTTCTGTGACAGTTGATGTAGCATATTGGAAGGCAATTATTTGGTGACTGCGTCTCCATCATAAAAAGTGTCAGCAGACTTCTTCACCTTATATATCTGATAAAAGGGAAAGGGTATGCTCATGATGTGTCAGTGATTATGTTTTTTATTATATTCCATTTACGAGCTCTGTTTGTCAGCCTTGATGAATTTGTTGTACTTGTCATATGTCATTCTGGATATCCTCATAAGAACTAGGATCATAGGTTTGTCTTACGATTCCAAGAATCTTCCATGGTTCTAGAACCTGTATCCAATCCCCTGGCCATGGGCAGGGTCAGCATCTGTGGGATCAGCCCCATATAACCTGGCCTTGAATGCTTCCAGGGAGGGGACATCCACAGCTTCTTTGGGCAACCTGTGCCAGTTACCCTCACAGTAAAGAATTTTTTTTCTACTGTGTAATCTGAACCTATCCTTCTTCAGTTTGAAGCCATTCCCCTTTGTCCTGTCAGGACATGCCCCTGTACAAAGTCCCTCTCCATCTCACTTGTAGTGCCCTTCAACTTCTGGAAGACTGTGTTAAGGTCTCCCCAGAGCCTTCTTGCCTCATATCTCAATTTCCATAGTGTTGTTTTCAGAGCTAGACTTGTACTTAGTTTTGCCTGAATTTCTTTACTGCTTGCTAGTAAGAGGAATGTATACAAAACGAGTATCATAACCACTTAATATGGCTGACGGAGAGCTAGAGAGAGGTAATTTTTCATTATTCTTTACAAATAACACAAAACCTCAAAAATACCTCTCAGCTGATATCACTCATACCATCTCTTATATTTGCTTATGAAGGAACTAAGGAGATTAATCCACAGCGTTACAATGCTTGCTGAAAAAGCCAGGGAATACACCTTACAACCTTTTCCTGCTGCTTTTTTTGGGTTTTTTGGCTTGTTTCTCCCTTATTTTGACAGTTTATATTTTATGAATACTACTTCACTCTGCCCTGTAGAATTAGTTTTGTGAGAAGAGGTACAGGACCTTGTCTTTCTAACAAAACTTCATACATTGGCATTGCTTGTATTGTATAAGATAATGCTAATAATGTATGTTCCTGAAAAAGCATTCTCGCAAAAACTATCATGAAATTACCCTGTCTGCTGAGATAGTGAATTCTCTTCTAAATTATACCACCTTGAAATTTTCATTCTGATCTACTCAGAACTGCAAATTTTTCTTCTCAAATTTTCTCTAATTTCCTGATATTCAGCCATTCAAAGAGTCTTCAGTAGTAAATGAAGTTCTTGAGTCCTTTAGTGAAAATAATTTGGAGGACCAAGGCCAGTCCTCTGGATAAACAGGGCACATTTTTGTAAAACTGAATTCAGGAGAAAACAGAGTGGTTTTGTTTTCTTTTTTCCTTATTTCCCTGCTGTGGTTTGAGCTTGTTGGTGATGAGTAGGCCTTTTAAGTCAGTTGCTAAAAACTTCATTAGTACTAACAGTCTTAAGTATTTTTTTTTTGTAACCGTTACTTGATGAAAATTTTAGGCTAGATAATACATGCAGGTATTGTTAAACTTTGTGATTGTAATGTCAGTTTTGTTAGTGTTTACATGTGAAAGCTGCCCTTCTACATTATGAAAGGGAAAACTTCACATTGTGAAAGGTATCGTCTTCTGGATTCATCAGGATGATAAAAAGTCAACTTTAACCAGATACAGAAATGAAAAAAGTCAAGAGAAGCAAAACTTAAAATAAAAAAATGAGCATTAGTCTTGCCTCTTCCTGTTCTGATGAAGCCTCTCTGATGTGTTTAAGAAATCAGAAAATGTACAGCTCAGTTCATATCCACAATCAGTGCCCGCATATCTGGGTAAACAGAGATAAGATACTGGAAAATCAAGGTAATAGAAAATTCTAGTAATATTGTTTCAGTCCATTGAACAATTTCCATGTTGTCTGTCCGTTACTCCAAAGACTTCCAGTTTCAGGAGAGTTTATTAATCCCAACCTAACCCCAGAAAAAAAGAATCTATAGAAGAATCTAAAGAATTATAAGCCAGCTAGTGGCATTTATTTTGATGTTGTGCTCAGACTGAAACCTGCCAGAACATTAGCCAGCTTATGACCAATTCATTTTAGGAGGAGTTAGTGTTTACCTAGTCCAAGCTGGAAGATGTGCTGACATAGGATGATGTTTTAGATATTATAGAATCATAGAATGCTTTGGGTTGGAAGGGACCCAAAAGTCACCACTGCAATGGGCAGGGGCATCTTCAGCTGCATCAAGTTGCTCAGAGACCTTGATGAAGCTGTGCTGGCTGTCTGGAATCACCTCCCTGTCCTCTAAGTGCCTTAGCACCACTTCTAGGGAGATCTTCTCCATGATCTTCCCAGGTACAGAGTTAAGGCAGACAGGTTTCCAGGTCTCTCCCTTTCTGCCACTTCCTAAAAGTGGAAGTAATGGTTTCATTTTTCTGGTCACCAGGGATTTCACCTGTTTGTCAGGACTACCGTGTGAGTGGCTTGGCAGCTACATCAGACGATTCAAGACCCTGGGACATGTCTCATCAGGTCCCAGAGATTTAGGTGTATTCACATTCCCAGTGTTCATGAGTTTGTTCTTTTCATACAGTGGAAAGGACTTTTATGCCCCCAGTGCCTCCTTTGCGGTTCCACTGTGTGAGAGCTGCAGGAAGAGAAATTACTAGAAAAGACTGAGGCAGAAAAACTGAGTACCTCAGCCTTCTTCTTGTCCATTGTTACTGGCTTGCCAGTCATGTTTATGTGGCAGAAAATACACATTCTTTGACGTTTTTCTGACTTACTTATAGAAATCCTTGTAATTCTTTGTATTCTTTGCCCAGTTCAGCTTCAGCTGTAATTTGGCTTTTCTGACCCCTCCCTACACAAATTAGCAACATCCTTATACGTTTTCCAGGATACCTATCCCTGCTTCCTCTGTCAGATTCTGCTTTTATTGACTTACTAGGAATGGAATTTGGCTTCTCTTTTGCAAATGGATCTACTGTTCTGGCACTCTGCTGGAACAAACTTCTGTGCAAGATGTGTGCTTAATGTGCATAGCTGTGAGGCTTTGTCTAACCTCTGCCACAAACAGTGCTGTTATCCTGGGTGTGTAAATACAAAGCACAGTGCAAAGTTATAATGCTTAATTTACTGTTGCTTTATTTTTTTAAATTATCAGTGTTTATGTAATTGTACTATCTTCTTGTTTGAGAGGTAGATGGCACTATAGTTACAGAAATCCTCTCTTTTTGTGTGATAAGTGCATTGATACCAAGACTACATGAACTAGTGCACTTCAAATAAACCTCCCTGCTTTTCTTCATACCCTTTTCAGTTGTAACTTCAGGTGGGTGAGGATATCATACAGTAGTGTATTTTATGAGTACTGTTTTGGGGCAGGACAGAGGAGAGTGGTGTATAAATAGTTTACTTTGGAAAGAGATGGGTAATTGTGTGTGTGCGCATATAGAAACATGCAACTTAATAGTGAATGACTGCTTTAGCAACACCTAGCAGGACATTTTACTGAGGGTCTGTGACAATGTAATTTGTTTTCTGGTGGAAGTTTACCTGTAGTGTACTCTGTGGAAGTTAGTATTAAAATAACACCCAGATATTCACTTTCCTGCTTTGGAATTTTTTTTTTGTGCTGACTTTATTGCCACCAAACACATTTGGTCTGTATGTGGCCATGGTTAAAGCAAATACGTTTTGTCAAGTATCTTAATGGCAAATAGTTCCTGTAGTGTCATCCATGCACGCTGAATGTTGACCTGCTAGAAACTGTTTTTCTAGTAAATTTCAAAGTGGGACTTTGTGTTGTATGCTGTGTTAAGAAGGTTTTTGATATGTATGGATACTTTAATTTTTGTGCATCCCTTCCCTGTATCAAGAAAATTAATGAAAGGTACTGGAAACTGTATTCTGCAAGATTAGACATGCATATATGATGTAAATTTCAGTAATGTGCATTCTGTGACTGTATAAAACCAGACTTTTATTATGCTACTTTTGTATGCTACTTTTACTCCTTTTTAATTGTGAATGTCTTTATTACTAGTCTGTAGAAGCTGCCTAGTAAAATATTTGGAGGAAAACAACACCTGTCCAACCTGTAGGATTGTTATACATCAGAGCCACCCATTACAGTATATTGGGTAAGTATAAAAGCAGAAGTGCAAGTAGCTTCACTCTAGACTGGTTCATCCCCTTTGATACAGTATAGCTTCTCCTGAAATTTTCATTCTTGCTTGTCAGCATTTTGAACATTTAAAAAGAAGTTTGAAGGAGATTGAGGAGGAGATGCAGGATTAAATTTCTGCTGTGAATTTGCAAGGCCTTACCATGGCAGCTTGTTCCAGACTTAAAAACAAGTGAACTATACACTTAAATGTTTAATTTTGGTGTGATTTTTAATTGAATTTAGTAATTTCTCATTTTGTATGCTTGGATTGGAAAAGTTTTATATATGAAGCATTTGTGGGAATTACACTTTTACAAAATTATCAAAAATTAGTCTCAGTTATGCTTTTCAGCATCTGACAGGAATGAGAGAAATAATTTTCAGCTTTATTGCTCAGTTAATCTTTCAAAGGTCTGCTTAGGTCATAGGAAGAGATAAGAATGTCATAGAATCATCATAAAATGGTTTGGGTTGGAAGGGACCTTTGAGATCATCTAGTTCCAATTGCCCTGCTGTGGACATGGACACCTTTTACCGGGACCAGGTTTCTCAAAGTTCCATTGGACGAAACATTTCTGGGGGGTGGGGTATGTACAACCTGGGCACCCTCTTCCATCCTTGCTACTCTCACTGAAGAATTTCTACCTGTTTTCTAACCTACACCTGCCGTCTCTTAGTTTAAAACCATTCCCCCTTGTCCTTATGTCTGCATGCCTATGTAAATAGTCTGTTTCCATCCTTCTTGTGGGTTCCCTGCATGTACTGGAAGGCTGCTCTGAGGGTTCTCTGAAATCTTAGTTCTCCAGGCTCTACAGCCCCAACTCTCTCAGCTTGTCCTCACAGAAAAAGAGGTCCATTGCTCTCATCACTTTCATGGCTCTCCTCTGGACTCACTCCAACAGATCCTTCTTATCTAGGGGCTCCAGGGCTGAAGGCAGTGGTGTAAGTGGGGTCTTTGCAGGCAGGGTAGAAGGACAGAATCACTTGTTTCAATCTTCTGCTAAGTTTCTTTTGGTGCAGCCCAGGATGCAGTTGTCTTTCTGGATTGCAAGTGCACATTGCCAGGTCATGTTGATTTTCCCATTTGTTAACACCCCCAAGTTCTGCTTCTCGGAGCTGCTCTCAATCACTGCTCTGCCCAGCCTGTATTTGTGCTTGGGATTACCCCAACCCAGGTGCAAGACCTTGTACTTGGCCATGTTGAACTTTGAGCTTCACATGGACCCACCTCCTAAGCATTCCTTCCTTCCAGCATGTCAACTGCCCCACAACTTGGTGTTGCTGGCAAATTTGCTGAGGGTGCCCTTGATCTCAGTGCCACTGATAAAGAAGTTAAACAGCGATGGTCCCAGTACTGACCCCTGAGGGACAGCACTTGTGACTGGTCCCGCCGTGGATACTGAACTGTTGATCACAACTCCTTTGAGTGCAACCATCCAGCCAATTCTGTATCCACCAGGGGCTGCATTGGTCAAATTCATGTCGCTCCAGTTAGGGACAAGGATGTTGTGCAGGACAGCATCAAATGCTTTGCACAAATACACGCAGAGGCCATGACTCACCCTTTCCTCATCCACTGTCTCTGTAACCTTGTCGTAGAAGACCACCAAATTTGTCAGACACGGTTTGCTCTTGGTGAAAGCCATGTTGGCTGTTGCCCGTCACCTCCTTGTTTGCCATCTGCATTTGCATGGTCAGACTTTTTGTTGGATTTTTTCCTCCTTTTCTTGTCAGACAAGACATTCTCTTTCTTCTCCTTGAGTTTTTTCTTTTCATTTTACTGCAGTGTAGTAACTTCTGCTGATGAAAATCCATTGTGATGGTGTGTCTGCACTAGCTGTTGCATATCAAGTAGTATTTGTCTTCTGTGATAAAGCATTTGTGTTTGTTCATAGCATTTTTCAATGTGCTTTTCTCTCTTGTCTAACAATTTCTGAAGCATTGGTTATAGCAAATGAGTCTGATTGCACTTTTACAGAAAACTGTCTGTATTCCACACACACACACACGTTGCTCAAGCTCATCTTCATTCAGGAGCCTGAAGCTAAGTATGCTGTCTCCACATTTATATAATACATTGATAATATCCTGTATGAATGTATAATTAGAGGGACAGGTAGATGCAAATAAGCAAGAATGAATAAATTATATGTAAGACAACATCTTTGCCTTGGTTCAAAAACCTGTTTTTGTGCAGAGAGTGGCCAGGAAACAACATGATACTGAGAACAGCTAGAAAGCATTTGTTATTTGTTTGTTGTTGTTGAATACACTTCAGCTTCAATGAGCTGCTTGAATTAGTTGTAAAATATTGCCCCATCAAAACTGAAACAGACTTTGTCCAGCCTACTTTTGAATATATTTACTTGCCCTTTTTAAAAAATAATTGAGAGTCCAGAGTTTCACAGGGTGTTTGAAAATGGAGATTTAAACTCCTATTCATCTCCATCTGACCAGAAAATAGGTAAATTAAATGTTTCTCCTTGTTTACATGATTAACTGCTGTTGAATAGCATCATAGAATCTTAAAATTCTTTGGGACCTTCAAGATGATTTGTAAGATCCAGCACCCAAATTGTCACCTCTGGTGATGTCTTAATTACATACTTCTGCTGAAATATTTTTGGCAATGTGCTTGAAGTCCATATATGACACTTTGTAACTCCAGCCTGTACGAATGGGATTACTACTACTCAAAATAGCATGAATTTAGGATAAGTGATATTCTGAATCTGTTGTAGTGCTACTTAAAATACTGTAATTACTGTTTATAAATGTCTTGATTTGTCACCATTTCTGTACTTCTGTACTGATCTCCAGTGCTGTGAAGTGCTCATGTCAAGTGGTGAGAAGCCTGAGACTATTCTTGTAAGCCTTTTCTGTTCAAGTCAGATTCAAGGCTTGATACTGCAGACTCTTTTGGGATTAATGACATTGCAGCAGGCAAGGCAAACTCATGAAATGTTTTTTATGCTATTTCTTAATTGGAATTTAATGTAATACGTAGTTTCTTTGAGACCATAACTTATTTTGGACTAGAACAGGATTTTGCTAGGTGAGCTGGGGATTAAAGTTTAAAATCTTGATTGGCCCTGCTGCTCTACTTGCAGTGGGATTTTTTCATTTGAGCCACACTACCTTTACAGGCTACTTAGCTACATAATGTTTCTCAAAGTTAAAATGTTGTCTTTTAAGAATAAAATAAAATTTAATTGTTGCGGTCTTTTTCTGTGAACTGTTCTCATGCATTTTAGAAGAATCCCAATAAAGATAACTAATCTAGAAATGTGAGGAATTAGTGTATAGGAGTAAGAAACAAGCTATCCTTGATTGTTTTGTAAAATAAATGAATTTTACATTATTAGTGATATGTCTTGATGCTGAAGGACATATTCACTGGGGTGATTTCCTCCACAGCCTAGTCTTTCACAAACTTTCTTAAATTGCTTACCCTGTACTTCTTCATCATTTGTTTTGTGTTGTTGTTCTTTCTGGTTTGATAGAAATACTGATTGAGAAGTAAAATTCTTTTCAGGTGAATTTAGAGATTTTTGCATATGGTTAGTACTGGAACTTTTTAAAGAGAAATGTTTTCAATCAAGATGGTGAACTCAAGCTTTTGATTTTGTTTTTGTTTTTCCTTGCTAGTCATGACAGAACAATGCAAGATATTGTTTACAAACTTGTGCCAGGCCTCCAAGAAGGTAAGTTGTGGTGTGACCTTTTTAAAGGTCAGTTTGCACATACTTTTTTAACATTAAAAAAAAGTTTCAAGTGATGAAAAAGGAGATGGGGGGACAACTGAGAAAAAAATACAGTGGAAACCCAGACTCCTTTACTTGTGTAATTTTTAGCAATTAATTTAATTTCATACCTGTACTGGCAGCAACTGAGTGTGGGGGTGGGGGGAGGCAACATAGGATGTTTCTTCCAAAAGCAGTATTATGTAAAGCAGAATAGTCATTCAGCTTTTGAATGTTACCAAACCGTAATTTGTTTTTGCTAAATTGTGTACCTGTTGTGCAAGCTTTTTAGAATTCTCAGAGGTAAAATGCAATGCACAACTGCTTTTAATTTCTGCTATTTTGAGAGTTTTTTCTTGTCAGGGAACTTTCAATTCCTGTTTTTGTAATCCTCTTTGCCATTAGATCTGTTAAACTAAAGAAATACTTTATAAAATTGCTCAGGGTGGTGGTTTTTTTTGGGTTTTTTGTTTGTTTGTTTGTTTGTTTGTTTGTTTGTTTGTTTGGTCTTAATGTATGTTATAGCTTTCATTTAAAGAAAATATTTTAATGTATTGAAGCTTCTTTTTAACCAGAGCATTTTCAAGTATCAGTGTGATTAAATAGATACTTCAGAAATTATTTCTAGGATATTGAAAATCAGAACTATACATAAAAATTCAAAACCAAAGTTTTCACTGAAATATGGTCATATTCAAAATGGGAGATATTCAGAATTTGCTACAGTATTTTAAATTCCATCTCATTCTAGCAGTAATGGTATAGTGGTAATTATGCAGATAACTTTATGCTGTTTTAATTATGAAAAATAAGATGAGGCATGACTTGATGCGATAGCAGAGATAGAAGACAGTCAATAATGACACCATTGCCACCACTTGTTGGCAATCCTTAAGTGGGAAGAGATTTGGAATAACTTCATAAATATTGCATTAGAACTTTATTACAGGGATTAATATTTGCAATTTTAAACAGCGGAAATGAAAAAGCAAAGGGAGTTTTATCACAAACTGGGCATGGAAGTTCCAGGGGATATCAAAGGGGAGACATGTTCTACAAAACAGCACCTAGATTCTCATCGAAATGGTAAATACTCTTTTATTTATTCTGTCTTTGGTGGGTGACAGCTAGTAAATTGATAAACAAATCTGTTAGAAGTGTGTGCCCAGTGGGTGTATTACAGTCGCAATTGTTTCCTAACAGTGAGGAATAGAATCAGCATAGGATTGTTGCCTTGTCCCTTATTTGTGCACAGAATTTCTTATTTTAGCTGTTAATAGCATGTTGCTTGTGGCAAAGTCAGTGTCCATAGGAGTGCCTACACGGGAGCTGTGAAGTTACCCAGCTTCTGGGCTGCTAGCAGCTGAATCCAGAGGTGTTCTCCTCCCTCCTGTCACCGGCTGTTGGCTGCAAGTGTTGCTTGAGCCTATAAGCACAATTTGGGAATAGCAAAGCTTATTCTATACTGCAGTCCTGAAATGTGATGTTTTAATTGTGTTAGCGTTATAAGCTGCTGCTGAGTATATCTGGGGTTTATGTATCAAAATAATATATATGTATCCCATATATCTGGGGTTTTTTATCTAAGGTGAAACTAAAGCAGATGAAAATATAAATAAAGAAACTTCAGAGGAAAAACAGGAAGAAGATAACGACTACCACCGAAGTGATGAACAGGTGGGCTCTAGTTTTATCTTCTGTTTTAGCTGTTGTGCTTTGGTAAGGTAACTTTGATACTCTAACAGAGAAGAAAATAAGCTTCTTTCAAGCAACTTTTTCTGTTCTCTGATACAAGCACGATGCAGTTTGGGCAATGCTTTTTTGTAAGCATAAGGAAGTTTTACCTTTAGGTTTTGGCAGGAATGGAGAATACATTCATATCTTCACTCAAATGTCTTTATAGTTCTGACTGTTTATGAGTCTTCAAAGTTTGCTGTCAAAACAAATTCATGTAATTTTCTGCCTTCTACAGGAGTTTACCCCAGTGTTACCATGACACATTGAGCTGAATTGATATTGATATTTATGTGTATTGATAATTATGAATCAAGCCTCTGGCACTGTTAACACATTCAGTGCAGGTAGCTCGGGTTGCAGTTGCAATGAGAGCTGCTGGTTGAGCTCTGGATGGGAGCTGGAGGCAAGGGGCCATGAACTGCCAACCCTTGGCACAGGGACCTGTGGCACCAGGCTGGGGACTGGACACTGAGACCTCCGGACTTTGGTGCCGTGAGGGTATGAAAGCCCAGGGGATCCTTTGTTCAGTGTCCCTTCTCAGAGGCACCAGCTGGAGCTGTTGTAACTCAGTTATTGCACCATGATTAAGCTCTTTGAAGGACCTGGATGTCCGAGAATCTGCTGTGCAAAACCTGGGGTTGAGCTGGTAAGGAATCCTGGTCTAAATGTGAGTGTGAAGGGGCTTCAGTCCCAGCTCAGGTGGTGTGAATGTGACTGCCAGAGTGGCTCCTGGATGGTCAGACAGGGAAGTTTCTTTAACAGCACTCTTAGTAACTTACTACATGTTTTGTTTTCAGCCTTTAATACTAAGTCAGTCTTAGCCCTATGTCATAAAAATATCGTAAAAGCAGGGAAACCCACTGTTAAGTTTGAAACACAAAGCTTGTTAGAAGGTGAAAACTCCTTTTGGGATAAACAAGCCATGCCTTTTATGTTTTCCAGTTATGGGTCCAGGGTAACTTTAGCTTGGGTTAATTTTCTTTTCAGTTGCCATGTGAGGGAAGTTTCAAAGGGATTGTACTTGTTACTAGATCCTCCTAGTGCAATACAAGCATATCATCACAAAGGGTTTATACTGTAATGAATAGCTGGATAGGAAAAGAAGTGAGAATTTGAAAAATTTTTCATATCATTTGTATTCATTCTTTTTAAACATGTTAGAATTAAACTAGATAAGCAGTTGCATTAATAGTAAGAAATTATGTTAGGAGCAATCATTAAGAATTGGCAAAGGTTTTCTTACTGTTTTCTTGCTGTAGCTTTAACGTATGGTCCTCTTAAGCTATTGACAATGCATGAATGCGGAGTGAAGCAGCCTTGTTCTGACATCAAAAATTACTACTTGAACATTTTTATCTTATGACTTACCACTCAACCTATGAGATCTCAGAAAATGTGGTTTTCTTAATAGGCGTTTCAGTTTACAGAACACTAGTACTGTACATCACTTCATTGGGTTAATGAAAACTGCATGTAGAAATCATAAGGGGGACTGTTGAAAATTGTTCCAGCCAACTCTTGATTGTTTGCCTTTTCCTGAAGGTAAGCATCTGCTTGGAGTGCAATAGCAGCAAACTGCGTGGATTGAAACGAAAATGGATTCGTTGCTCTGCACAAGCAACAGTCTTGCATCTAAAGAAGTTCATTGCCAAAAAACTCAACCTTTCTTCTTTTAATGAGGTAATATTTTAATTTTTTAAAAAAAGTTTACATGTATAAAAACTTCGAAGGGATGGGTTTGTTCCTTTGCCAAAAGGATGTCTTTTATTCTGATTTTATTTTCAGAGAACAGAAACATAGATTGCTTCTTGAATTATATGTTATACAGCCATTTTCTTGTCCTTTCTTGGGTCTGTACAAAACTTTCTACTTAGTTTGCAGTGCATCTTTCTATGTGCATTTACAAATAGTTGAGCTAAAAGGCTTGGTTATATGCTTCCACATATGTTGAAATTGACTCTGGCAAGATGATTTGTTTGATAGGTTGTAGATGAGTTTGTCCCCAGCGTTTCAGGAAGTTTGCACTCTACAGGGGCCAGACAGAAACCAACACTTGAATAACACTGAAGCCCAGTTGAAGAGAAAGCAAATACTTTGTTCTTTTCTGTGGTCGTAGTGAAGCTCAATCTGAAGTTGCTGTCTACCACACTAGATAACACACTAGAGTGTTATCAGATGCCTACTTTTCCCTGTCTTTACAGGGAATCATGGGAAGAATTTAACTTGAAAGATACAGAAGGAAAAGCAATTCTTTGCACTTTTCTTAGACCAGATTCAAAAATTTACAGTGACAAACTATGAATGCAGCCCCTGTTTATCACTTGCCTGGATCTTGGTCACAGTTTCTGGAGATCTCAGTTGACTCTTAGCTTGACATCTCTCAATTCCATATTATAACACTGATTCTCTGAATTTCATTAAAGCATTTCATCCAAATCAAATAATCTGCTTTCCAGTCCAGTGTGTCAACACCTTGCTGCTAAAACTTGTCAACAGCAAATTTGCATCTCTATCACTTTTCCTTCATAGCTTCTGTACAGTTCAAATTAACACTCTCTCTGTCTCACGGTTCAAGTATATCCCTGAATGCTGCCGGTCTTCCTGAAACAAAACCATGTATCCTGTATCAGGATGAGTCCTCAGCTGGCTCAGAGGTGGTTGACTCTTGGCTTTAGCCCAGCAGCTGCACAGCTACAAGAATTGTTCAAAAGAAGTTTTTTGAATATATTCGATCTGTGACTTCAAAATCTACTTTGTGTCTGCTGGAAGAAAAACTTTTCAGCAGTACTGTTTATTCCTTTGTTATCTGTTTCTACCTTCTTAAAAAGTACATAAATGGTCATGTAATCTTTGTACCAGTACACTAGTTAACATAGAAGGAGAATTGTTGTACCAGTACCAAGTAACACAGAAGCATGAGAACAAGAGAATTTGAACTTGGTCACTTGGTTGCTTGATACAGACTATTCCAAGTTTGAGTTATTGCCATGTAAGTGGACTGCATCCACATTCAGGCCTTTCTGGGCTGTGAGGCAAGGCATTGTAATACAAGCCACCTTATATTCCACCTTGGTGGAACTTACTGTTTTCATACATGGTCCCTGGTTTTAGTTCATGTTCAGATACTGTTATTGAGCTGGTTAGTAGTCATATGATCCTCATGCTTATCTGTTGAGATTAGGTTTCACTTGTAATATCAAGATTTTTTAAAACTGAAATAGAAAACAAAAAATACTTGTTGGGTATCTGTAAAAACCGTGCAAATGTTGCATATGAGTATATGGCAGAAAGTGTTTTTTTAAAAAGCTATCCTTTTAACAATGTCACCTGCCTGGTGTTAGGTAAAAAGAAATTCATAGTATGCTAAATAACAGCTCTGTTTGAGATTTCTGTCTCCTTGTTCATGTATTCATGCTTTTTAAAACCATGTAAAGCTTTCAGGAAAGAACATCAGTACTTGTGGAGTCTAGTGCTTGGGAAGATAAATCAAGCAGTTATACTGTAACTGATCATACTGTATTTCCTAGGCAGGCATTGACATGGTCTTTCAGTACTTTATGTTGAGAGCAGTTACTGTCTTTCCTTTCCTGGTATGATTTTTGTCTGCAGGGCAATTGCAGGATTACCAGTTCCAGTATCTTCAGAGAAAAAAGGTCTTGTCAAATATGTAGTATTATGTGAAATATGTTTTTTGATGTATTGGGTCCCAATGAATTAACTGTTACCTTTCTTTTGTCAGCTGGACATATTATGCAATGAAGAGATTCTTGGCAAGGACCACACGCTCAAATTTGTAGTCGTTACTAGATGGAGATTTAAGGTATGACATGTTCAATATAAATGACAGTGGTTCAATGTAGATCATGCAGTGGCCAAATAAAATGTTTATAAAATAGTGATAATTTGGAACTATACTGCAGTATACCTTTGTAAAAAGTACTTCTATGAATATGTACTACAACATCCTTCAACACCTAGTATTTATTTGTTTCCAGTAAATGAAGGAAAGGAGAATTAAGTATTCATTGCAAGAGAAAAGGCAATACTGGATTAGCTGTCAAATTGTGGTCAAGTCTGGCAGAAGAATTAGAAGCTACAAAAAGTACTATTTTTAATAATAACCCCTTCAGGCAGTAAGAATGAATAGCAAAACCGAACACTTAGGAGGGAAGTCAACACTAAATAGAGTCAGTATATGTATACATGGAGTTATTGGAACAAGAAGTTCGTATTTGTAAATTTGTTTGTTGCAAAAGCAACACATTCTAAGCATACAGTGTACACTGAGGTGAAATCACTTGGTGGCTTTGGATGCATATCTAGAAGAGGTCCACGTGGGAGTAGAGAAGCATTTTTCTGTCTTGGAGTTAAAAAATAATTGACCTGTGTAAGAGTCACAGGAAAAAGTCAATGGTCACTGTTAAATTTGCAGAAATGTCACAAGTGGAATCGTGCTGGAATCTGTTTCAGATGATATTTCTAAATGACATGAAAATGGATTTAAGTAGTTCATTAACAGTGCAGTGACAACATTGTCATTATTTAGTTTAATGGCAGATAGTTAAAGTCTTGGATGAAGTCTTTACCGTTCTGAGTGACAGGTGATTAACAAATACCTGAAGTTGAATGTAGGTATAGATAAAAGGATCCAATACGAATGCTACGATTTTGTGGCATAGTGGATAGAACCAAACAGGAGCATCAAACTGATGTTCATCTGTACAGTCTGCTCTTCACTTGTGAGAGATATGTGTGATTGTGAGTCATGTGGAAAGTAGAACTGTAAACTGCCTTCCCAAGTGAAAGAAGTGGTGGATGTGAAATGAAGCTGAGACATGGAAGGTCCAGAACAAACAAGCTGAAGTTAGTCTTCATGAAACACAGAACTCCATGGTGCAGGATGTTGTGGGTGATAGAAGTTGGCCTATTCATTAAAAAAATGAAGGGATGCTTTCACAGAAGAGGAATCAAGTGAGAGGCATTAAATATGAAGTACCACATACTCTAATACTGCTTTCTAAACATGTCACTTACTTCAGGGAGTTTTCCAAGATAAACAGATCTGCTCCTGAGATAAAGAGGAAAGGGTTTGTTATCACTTATTTGAACCCCATAGGTGAAGTTGCACCTTGTCTTTGTCTTGGTAAATTTTTGACAGATCAGATAGCTGCTCTTGTCTTCAACTGAAGATTTAGTTTATGACACAGAAATTTTTCCTACTGAACAGATTTGTTCTGGATTTGATTCTTAACTTACTGGTATTTATGTCTTGCAGAAAGCACCTCTACTGCTACATTATAGACCCAAAATGGACTTGCTGTAAGGGAACTTTATTGTCCTTCTGGACAGAGCTTTTTGCAGAGACTATCATCTGGCACCTTCTTAGTGCATCATTAATCACACAACACAAACCAGCTGAATAATTTTGGAAGACTGGAGGGCTTTCATAGTGGACTGTCCTGAATATTTCTTCTAGGGATGTGTTACCTAGATGTCCAGGCAGACAATATTTATACTTTTTTTGTACGGAAGAAAGAAGTTTCAACTCAGCAAGACACTACCAGCATTAAGTTTACAGATACTGAAAACACTTCACAGTTCCATGTAGCTCAGCCTGATTTGTCTCTTACAGTTACACACAGAAAAAAAAAGTGAGTGTTGTGGGGTGATATAAATATGTTGCTTTTGACACCAAGTTGCATTTAGTTACTTCTTGCATTCTAAATCTTTAAAAACTATATTTTTGCAAAGTGTTATTGTCTTATATAGTATGCCTGATTGCATTGGCTTTATTCAAGTTATTCTGTAGAGCATTGAACATACCTGATAATACAGTGACTGGTAATAATTTATTATGCTGCATTGAAAACTTAAGAAAATCTGGGAAACCAATAAATTTGTCATTTTTGCCCAGTTATTGCTCTCCCTCACCTTGTGTTTTAATAAAGTTTTGATACTTCTGTATACGTGCTAATTTGGTAAGACTAATAGAAATAATTTTAGTTAATTTTAATGTGCCGTGATATATATTTTGCTATGGTATAAATTGCACCATGTAATGACAAATACTCACAAGTGCTAGATTTGTGAATTTCTTAAAAAACAAGCATTTCTTATGTATTTGTGGCTTGCAGAAATCAGTTTTTAATTTAGAGAATTTGCTATCACTAGCTATTGAAATAGTGGCTCTTGGGCGATTTTGGGAGTATTGCAGATTTTTCATTTCACTGCATAAAATTTCCTCAGATATTATGGGCAGCTTTAAATTTCTTCAGCTGTTTTCTTATGAAACCATAGCATTTTCCTTACTGCAATTCCTAGCTTACATGAGGTGGGGAGGAAAGGGGACTCAAGACAAGATTATTTTAGCACCTTTTGGCCTTAACTAATAATTTTGCTTGCATCAGCCCTAATGGATGCAAGGTAATACACATTCACGTATGTATGGGTACATACATCTATATACACATATAACTATGTATGTTATAGAAAGCACCCTCAATGGCACTTAGCAGGGCTCACTGCACTTTTTGTAAGGCTTTTTGAAATTATTGGCTTTTAAAAAAACCATAGTTGAAAGTGATTTCTGCAAGCTATATCCACTATGTATTGTCCATTGTATGGTTGTAAGAATATTTGTCTGGCACAGGTGTGAAGTCATTGAAAACAGTGTATGCCCTAATATTGCCAGCTGGAAATAGTTAACCTAATTTTTGGAAGAGTTTTCCTGTCAGCTGAAAATGCTAGTTGCTATTCCTATTATTAAACCCCGTTATTTTTTGATAAATTGTCTTTGGATAAGAAGCCCTGCTTCCTCTTGCTGCGCTCCTTTGCTTCTTCTGCTAGAAAGTGTTACCTGATAACCAGAAGCTGATACTGCAAGAGATTTATCTAAGCGTTTTAAATATTCTTCCTCTTGAGTTTTCAAAGTGTTACATTGCTCGGCACATTTCCCTTAATTTCCCTCCCTGGAGTCTTCAGTTCTCCTTTCCCAGCTCTGCTGCTGCTTATGCTTACCTTGGACAACAGGGCTCCTTATTTTTGTTTGCAGTCACAGATGTGAGTTGGAAGGAAATAAAAAAAAAAAATTTGAGCAGAGAATGAGAGGGAGCCTCCTGAATTGTGGAGATGGAAAGGAGAGCCACACAAAGGCCAAAACATGCTGCTGTCCTTGCAGGTGGAAGTCTAAGCTGCATTTGAATGTTTAGGTTACGCAGAACTCTACATCTGGTTCTTGTGTGGCATTGTGTGTGTGCATGTCTGTTATTCATGGAATCAAATTTGGTTCTGATTTTGTCTTGCTGTTTGTGTATTTTCAGCTTGTTTTCTGTGTTTAGCATTACTTGATCTGGCAGAAAAGAACAAATGAGATCATGTGTCTACCATTTTTAAAACTTTCCATGAAAGCAGTGAATGCAGGTGGTGTGGATGTGTACACAAGCTGACATACTGGGCCTCTCTGGAGCTGTTTCTTACGTGGTTGTTACTGTTCTATTACACTAGAACTGTTCTATTACTGTTCTTATTTACACATAAGAGGCTGGCTTTGCCACTGAGGCACTGAGAATTTGGACAAGACTGTAAGGGTCCTTGCTCTGTGCCCCCAGAGTATACACACAGTGGCTGTACCTGATGTAGACGTAATACTAAGGCTGCCAGACAGCATTCTGATTAACCACCTAAGTCAGAATATATATATATATATATATATACACACACATAAACAAAAATATATATACATATACACATATAAATGAGATCTGTCTACCTCAAGTGTGTGTACTGCAGAAAACTTTTGTATGACTAGATATTGATGCAGTGCTGTTAAGTACATTTGGATTTCATTACTTCCTTGTGTACTTGAGCAACTGAGAAATTAATTACAAACACACAAATCGGAAGCCTTTCAAATCTATCTCTTGCTGTAACAACTTACAGTACAAAACTTTTAAGTTTGTAACCATCTTTAGAATCACTTGAATTTGTTATGGTGCTATCAGTATATAGAAAACTGTTTATATGGATACATAAATTCAAGCCAGTATTAATACCTATAGCTGGGGTTTTTGCTTGTAATTGTGTGTAACTGCTTTTGCAATGTGTTTAATCTAATAAAACCGCACCAGTAAAAAGAAAAACAAAAACAAACAAAAAAAAAGCAAACTAAACCAAACAAAAAGCCCACAAACCAACAAAAAAACCCCCAAAATTACTCAGTTGTTTTTCTAAATCACATGTGATAACATCTTCACTACAAAATTGTCCTTGGGAGTGGTGTGACTGTGTCTGTACCATATGTTAGTCTCACTAAATTACTACAATGTAGAGCAAGGTCTTCTTTGGGTCAGAGCCTTGTTTAATTTCTGTGACACTTATGAGACAATTTATATCAAGATTATATTGGCTAAAGTAATCCTCATACTGCTCAAAGTTGAACTGAAATTTGGACTTGGCCAGAGATATTTCTTAGTCCTGGTGAGATTATGGTAGTTTATTTTGGCTTTTGTGAAGATGCCATTACTGTAAAGTAGTTTTTACAATTTCTTACGCTGGTAAATAGTTGCGGTAAGGAAGTATCTTGTTGCATTATCCTCAGCAGCAGTGAGACTGATGAATCACCTGGGCTTAGAGTCTCATTAAGTATACTTTCATTAAAAACAAAGAATTCAGATAGAATATATAATATTGAATTTAAATAAGATTTGGGGGTTTAAATTTTAACTTTATAAAATTATTTATTCTATTTTAAGCCTTCTGTCTTATTTTACCATCCAAGTATTTTTGGTTTCAGTGGTCCAGCTTTATTTACGGGCATATAAAATGAAATTGTATGATATTTTTACAAGCTTCTTCCTTTTACATTGAGTTTGAGTAGCTTTCATCTGTATGTTTTTGTTTTGTATGGATAAAGAGCATTACTTATGCTTTTGTGCAATAGGTTTGAAACATGCATTTATTAGGCTTATGTTTAAATTGTAAATGTAGCATCTACTTACCATTACATTTAAAAGGAATGTAGATGGCTTTTCTCACTTGTTCAAATGGAGTTTTATTTGAGGCTGTTATTTGGGGGTGGGCGTGTGTGTTTTATGCTTTGTACCATTTTTTATTTTAAGAGTGAAATGGGGGATTTAAAATTTCTGTAAGTACAAGAACTATCTGTCAGCAATATTTTAAAATAAACGATCTTGCAAGAAACCTTAATGTGAATTGTGGAAGCAATCGACAAGACTTGCAGCCTATCTGAAAATGTTTTGTGCCATTGTTAGGTCTGGTATATTTGTGTACCATCACACCTGGGAATATTTTTTGTACTGGTTGTGCAATAGTATACACAACACTGTCACTCAGGAGATATGGACCATAAAAAGTATCAGACTACAACTATGATGGTGCTATTTTTTTCAATAGGCTATGAGCCTTTGAAAGCTTATCTGGCTCTTATTGTCTTTGTAACAACACAGTCCTAGGGGATTTACAGATTTTTTTTTTCTACTAGATGATAAATATAGCTTGCTATTTTACAGCATTCTGCATATTACATTGAGATAAATATAATAGGAAAAAGCCAACCAGTCTGTACATCAGTGAGAGGAATCTTAGGTACACGTTTTGTACAGAAGGCTTTATTGAACAGAAAAATCAAGTTTCTGCTTTTCCTCAGGTAATCACTACGGTTTGGATGTTTCACTGAAAACATTAATGCAACTTCAGTTAGTCTGCCTAAAGTTAGTAACAGGGAAAGAAATTGTTCCACACAAAAGTCTCCCTACATAAGATATAATTAGATGTTACTTAGGTCTTGAGATCTGTTTTTGAAGAAAAAGCTGCAGAGAACAACATCAAAGAACATGGAACAATGCTCCAGTCTCTGCTCTAATCAAAACTTGCAGTCAGGACAAAAATTACCTAGGAACTTAGGTCTTGTGGCAAGTCAACAGGTAAAGTTTTACCGGTTTATTTATATACAAATTAAAGGCATCTACTATTTACTCCGTATTTTATCCTACTTAGAGTTTTTTGGAAATCTTTTGAAGCCACAATGACCTACCCATGTCCTGGTGCTAGGATAAGAACTAAATGTCCAATTCTATGAACATTTACATTGGTAACTTGACTAATAACCTGGATAGTTCCACAGAAAGTAGTGGGATCATTCATTCAAACAGAGGTATGGCAGAAGGAAGAACTCCTGAGTTTTGAATACTGATGTTCTACTATTTTTGTTATTTCTGTTTGAAACTGAAAGTATTGGTTTGATGGAATTTTTAATTCAAGTGACTTATCTGGACAAAAGGAAAGTTTGTTCTTTCCTTCTGCAAACAGGACCGTTTTGCAGTTAAGGGACAATTAGCCAGTGCAACCACTAAGCCTTTTATCCTCATATGTGGCATAATAAAGATTCTGGAAATGTCAGAGTGTAAAACCATATTTTTGGCTTAGCTTCGTTGAAAAGTTTACAATTTTTTATGCTTTGTGTTGCTGTGTAATTTCTGTACTACTGGTGGCTAGTTTTGTCTGAATAAACCTTTTGGGGATTAATGCTTAATGTTTTGATTTTATGATAGTGAAGCTTGTATCCAGTGTTTTGCCAATGAATATTATATGCTTGTTAATAAAAGCAGAGAAACTAACTGAAATGCTGTGAGGCTGGAAGTTTTTGTCCCATTCTTTCCCGGGAACATAAGGAACTAGCAGTCATCGTAGCACTGAATAAATGCAGTGTGACTGGAAACAGAGGTGGTGTGGCATTGCATTGTCATAAAATCTGCCTCTTACTCAAAACACAAGGATGCCCTAAAGTATTACTCCACTGGCAGTATGTCTGTGACAAGTGTGTGTCAAGTAACTTCCAGATAGGAAGTTAGATGGCTTCAGTCACCAAGAGGGAAATCACCATTATCCTGGTGTCATTATGTACCTGGATTGAAAGGTACTCACCTGACCTGGATGTGTTGTTTCAACATTGCCCTTACAAATGCCTGGTTGAGACAATATATTAGCAATACAAAACACGTGCTATGGTAGTTGAATTTCTTGCAGCATCTACATGTAATGCAGGTGTATAGCTTGTGAACTGCTCTGCATGCTGAGAGGGCAGCACCTTTATTTATGCTCTTGGCTTGTTTGGAACTGCCAGCAACTCCAGGCTGCTTTGAAGTCAGTTTTAGTCATGCATGTATTTCTTATTTGCACTGATACTACCCATGCATAGTTGTCCTGAAGCATTTACCATTTACTAGCTTCATTTAAATATCAGTATGAGAGACTAACTGCAGGAAAGTCCCCATGCCTGTGTACAGTCACTTAAAAGTGAATGAAAATTAGCACTAATTCAGCAAGTGTTACATATTGTAAGTCTTCCATGACTTTATTGTAAGTGGTTCTAATAATTACCTGAACTTGGTGCTGCTGGTTGCTGCCATCTGTCTGTGAAGTAACCGATGATGGGCTTGGCTCCCTCCCTATTCTGAACATGATGTTCTAACAAATAGAGAGTAAAAACTTTTCCTATTTAACTGAAATTCCCATTTGTGCTAACAGTTGTGTTTACTAGCCCTGAAAGCATAAACCTGCCCTGCAGCCAGTAGGAGCTAACTATATTTTTTCCCCAGAGGTAATACAATATAAAAAAGGGTTTACTGGTATTTCTTACGTTATATGCAACTGATATTTTCTTACTTTGCTGACTGATGATTCTGCTATAAAAGATCATTACTTTGAGTGGCGTACCTCTTTTTTGTGCAATAACTTCTTCCTTGGGACTGGAGCAGTCAGAGAAAAAATCCATATCAATTGAATATGTACATTTAAGATAGATAAATTCAGGTGTTTAAACCCCAGGGTAGATATAGTCACTCAGGATTCAATTGGTCTCAACTCAAGTTAGACTTAATCCAGTGACATACAGGAATACAGGTATACTGCAGTGCAAATCTCTTCATACCTCTGTAACAAGTCACTGTGGGTCTTTAATTTCCAGTATCATCCTCGTTTAGTTTTTCTGTTCTTGATTTTTTTTTTTTTAGGTTTCCTTTTGATTAGTTTTTCTTTGAGAAAGTCAAGCAGTGATCTGGTGTTAGTGGAGAAAAAGGTTTACAAGAGAGATTTGGCTACTAAGAGGAAGATGTGGTACACATTTGTAGAAATATGTCTAGTCCTTCACATGGCAGTGTGCTTGCATTTATCACTACAGCAGTGTCTTACTGAAGGGTTTGAATTAGACATACATGTGCTTTGTCTGTGTTGTGTAATGACTGCGTGTTGATGTGTCCCTGGAAATAAAAACAGAACAAAAATGAAAGCCGAAAAATTGGCTTCAGTATGAAGACTGATTGGGTGGTTTCCATGAGGAGATGTTGTTGTTAAAGCCTTGCCTGTTGTTTTTTGCCCCTGTTTGTAGGTGGTAATTGTTTCTTCACAAACCTGAAGAAAGTGAAACTTCATTCTCATTAAATTCTTTAATGCTATTTGTTTGTTCATTTATTTTCTCCTTTGATGCAAAGTTCACTGTCCCTTGCCTGAATCCTTGTTCCAAGAGAACACAAAGGCTTTCATTCTGGGTGCTCCAAGGCTGCACCATGTGACAGATAGTTTCCATTGCTGTTGGGAACAGTGTTCAAATCTGATGCAAAAAATAATGTCTGTACTTCTGGTCTTTTCTACTGGTTCTCAGCAGGGTGGGGAGTAGAAATTCTGCTTTGGTGTATTTTGTAATACAATGTATTGTCCAAATGCTTCTGTTTTCCCATTTAAGCAATGGCTTTGTAACCAGCTGCAATGGCTTGTACTAGCATTACTTGGATTATTGTTTAAATGTATTTTGCTGTTTTACAGAAGTTCCCGGAAAGAGACTAGTACCATAGTGAATCTGGATGTCAGGTAGAATATATCCCCTGGGCCTGCTCTCACACTTCGGGAAAAGATTTCTTTCTCTGCTTCATGTCAGTGTTACGGACTGTAGCTACAACATCTGATACTTGATGATTTCAACAGAAATGCTGAGCTTTGAGGTTCCCTGTAGATTTTATTGCAGCCATTGCAGTAAGCATTGCTTAAAAATGGTCAATGCTGATTTGAAGCACAGACGATGAGTTGTTGTTTCTGGTTCTTCTGCCACTGGCACCTCAACAGATCCTGTGTGTCATGACTCAAGGGAAAACAGGCTTCTTATTCTGATCACTGTCTCCTCTTTCCCTAGAAAACAAGCAGTCCCAAGCCTGTGCATTCTGATATGACAGGGACTGCTTCACCATTTCTCTGTTCAAGAACTTTTTGAGATTAGAGTATCCTTTACAGACAAGGTTATCTATTCAGGCTCACGAAGTCTTGCAAGTAACTTTGCTAGTTTTAATCAGAATAGCTGGAGGCTAAAGGGGTGCAAAGAGTTGCTCACAGGGCTGTGATGGCAGGTGGGGTACCTCACATTGCCTTAAAGAAAGTTCACAGATCTGAGATACTCAGTGGCTCCCACCTTCAGCATTTTCCAATTCGCCCGACTGGCATCTTGGTATTGTCTGATCTCCGAGGGCCCTTCTTAAGAAAGTGTGCTTTTAACTTGCCTTGGGCCTCATTCTTTTCCTTCATTGGCTTTGGTGGGTTGACTGCCTTTGGTGCGGCAATGTGGGAGCTGTTCCTGCTGGATATGACAAGGCCCCATCTCTTGTCTTTCCCTATTCAGTTACTCTGGTCTGTGGCCCACTTGATGAAACACATTGTGTTGTAAGTGGTGCAGGTGACAGTCCAGCTTCCTGCTTCACACTAGGAGCAGGAGCCAATTCTGTTAGTGCTGTTACAATCCATCCCCATCATGGAGGAGCAAAGAAAACTCTCTGTGAATAAAGCAGGACTCAATGGTTCAATTATTTCCAGAAAAAAAAGAATAAAACCAAAACAAGGTTGAACACTGATACCAAAAATTTTGACATATTTTACTTAACAGTAAAAGAGGCAAAGAGAAAGGAAAGTAGAGAAAAGTTAGAAAAAGGTATGATTATTTTAAAAAATATAGTATAGCTCACCACCACACTGTTGCTACCTTTTTTTGCCACTCATACCAGGTTGGGGCGAAGCAATTTGTGCCTTTTTTCCTTATTTTCTGCTGTTTGAAGCATCTTATCTGCCCTCTCCAATCTCGGGAGCAGCTTAGCTGGAAGCAGCTGCCCACCTCTGAAATGCAGGCACAGTGCCTGATCCCTGTGGTCAAGCCTCGGTCCACTCACAGTGCTCTCACCACACAAGGCAGGAGCAGGGAGATAGGGGGTTTCTCCTATCACTCAAGACCTTGATCCCAGGAAGAAGGATTGGAGGCTTCTCCTCAAGCTGGCAGCATTGGCTCCTGGAGGCCTCAGAGTGTCTCACAGCAGGCAGTGGTGGGTGGGGAAGGCAAATGTCAGAGATTCTGCCTTTCTCCTCCACACTTTTGCACAGGGTTTGCCTTTTTTTTTTAATGGGCCTCAAGCCAGGCTGTTCACAATCCATCCTGCACATAGTTTTCAGGCGTTCAGAAGAGGTTTCGGTAAGCAGACATGATGAAACGCTTTTTGTAGCCTTTCTGTTATCAGGTTCTGCAGACACAGGTACTCATGATGTTAAAAATTATCTATTGTTTTCTGGATTTTGTAGTGGAGTTGGAGAGGAGGTTGATTTTATTACTAATGAACCATTATCCATAATTCATGGATAATGGAAGGGGTAAGAACTGTGTGTAGACTGACATGCTAAGTGCCTGGAACATAAAAAATGTAATTATTGTGGCTGTGGATCTGAAAGCAGAGCCACTGTTACATAACTGATGATAGACTTAATTTGAAGTCAAAGAAAAAAAATGGAATTCTACAGGAGATTCTGAGGGTCATCAGGAAGGGTCAGCTGACTGAGACAGTGAAGTCTGTGCTTAGACAGTGGAAAAAAATATGGGCTTCACAAGGGTTACTTGGGATGTCTGAGAAGTCTATACACTTCTGAGTGCCAACTAATTGGAAAAGGATGCAATGGAAAAGAGATGAGTTGGGAAATGCCTGTTCCAGTACATGAGGTTGTTTTGGATTTTGTGTTGCATACCACTTACTGTCTCTTTGCAGGTTGGAGGTGCTGGGCGTGTATCCCTGCACACTTCTGGTAACCCAGCAGCCCTTAAGCCCAGGAGGCCCTTACTGAGTCCTGTGGCTGTGAGGGAGTGAGGTCCTTGGTTAGAAAGGAGGCTCCGAGGTGGCCAGTCAGAGCTGTGGAAGGGAAGAAGCTGTGTTCTAGGGTGTTCCAGGGTCATTGGATCACCTCTGAGGTGATCAAACCAGTGGGAGAGGTAAGCCCTGGAAGCAGCAAGAAGGGTATCCAAAGACAACCATGTAGCTTCATGGATGGCTACCAGCCAGACAGCCGCAGGGAAAAGAGTAGTGGATGGAGTAGATTATGGCTGCGGATAATGTGATGCACTAGGGACAGCTGACTTTGTCACTGTACACTCGGCAATATGGTAACACATCTCTTTTATCATTAGAATTGTCATTCTGAAGCCTCTTGGTTTCGTTCTCCACTGTGGATAAACCTGACTTCTTGATAACAGACATGGAAGCTGAGTTATATGGGCTTTCCGTGGCAGTCATGCATCTGCTTTTAGTCTTACTGTGCAATGGGTCTATTTGAAAACTACGTTCCATGCTAGCCATTTACAGCTTGTTTCGGAGCAGCCAAAGTCATGCGTAACATGTAGCAAAAAACCCAGATGCTGAACAGCACACTGCTCACAAAAGTGTGTTTTTTAGGAAAGTGCAACATTTTGAGAAACACAGGCACTTTTGTCTAGAAACCAAAGATGAAACAAAAGCTCAGAACTGGCACCAGTAGCAGAATATGTGGACTACACTTGCTTGTGTGTGTTTGTGTGTGCTGGGGCCTCTGAGCTTCAGCTGTAGTCATTCACAGAAGGCATTTACTCAGTGCAAGGTGAACTGAACTCAGTCCCCCGCCTGTCTGACTGCTATTTGCCAAATCCCAATCTTCCCAATTGCTGTTGCTTGGGCATACATCCCTTGGAGGCCACAGCTGCATTCCAGCTCCTGGTACTGATCAGCACACACATCACCATCCCCCGGAGGCCTGCACGCAGAACTGAGTGCCCCTCACACAGAAAGGGGGTAGAAAGGAGTTCACTATGAAAGATGAGACAGATATGCAGCAAGTACAGAGCACAGTAAGACATAGGTACTGTTTACATAACCCTGGTACTTTTAAATCCCTTTACAGCTCTGTTTTATGATGGTTTTTTCATCCCTCAAATCACCTAAGCCTCTCCCTTTTCCTGCCTTTGTTTCCTTTCCTAAACATCCCATAATATGTCCTGTGCAATCCAGAACTGCTTTTCCCCTGCATTTCTTGAAACATCTCGTAGCTCTAGGCAGCAAACCTCCTGAGACACCTGATCTGGGGAGCTGCTCCTGAATGTCTCCTGAGGGTGGGTATGACACCTGAACACTGGGCTGATGGCTCTCCTGGGACAGCCCTCAGAGGGGTCGGACAAGGCTCCTCAGGAGTCATTAATTTTTCTGCCTTTGTGTCCCTGTGTCAGAATTAAATAAAGGCTAAAACTAAATCATCCTGTTGCAAAGGTTTTGCTGCTGTGGACATGAAGAGTGGCAGGAGGGGCAGACTGGAGGTGGTTGCAGATTTTGCTCACCTCTCTTGTTGAAAAGACTGGACAGGATGCTCAGTGCTGCAAGCTACCCTTAAAGGACAACAAAGCACATCTCAGCTCAGCTGCAGTCAGACTTTGTGTGTTTATGAATTTTCCAAGATGTTTTGAATAAACTCTCTTAAAAGTCCACCACTACTTTTTAGAAGAGGAGGCCTATTACTTTTAACACTATCAAGCATGCCTATATTAAATACTTCCCATCTCTTACAATGTGGTGGCAGTGCTCACCTTTGCAGGAAAAATAATTCTTCCTGGAAAGCCTCTGTAGGTGATCATCATGAGGTTTGGTAAGTGCTTTACACAGATTCCTCTCCTCATGCGTTCAGCTTTGCTGGGGATGGAATATATTGCGACAGGGCAAGAATAAAGGATTATAGCTGGCAAAGTAAAGTACAAGCTGAGCTGCCCACAGGCATTGAGTGCACTAACAGCAGTGTGGCAGCTACCTGATGGCTTTTCAAAGCAACAGGCTTTCTAGACAGACTGGAAGTGGGGTCACAGTCAGGGGTGGACTGTTGTGGAATGTCACAGGAGGGAGGACTGACATTTAGAGAGCACTTAAACTAATGGCTTTTTTAATGCTATGCTTCCTCCTGATTTACATTTTGGGGGTATGTCCAGGCTCGTGCTTTCAAAAGTCAATTTTCTTGAGCTAATGGTGGGTTCTGTGGAGCACATCCTAGTCCAGAGAGTGCAAAAAAACCCTGAATTTATTTTAGTGTTTGATGTCTTCTCTTTCATCCTGGTCAGCCTTGCTTTTCTCTAACCATTTTGTAAAACTGCCCTCATCCAGCCATGCTTTTATGTGCAGCCTGTGGCCATGAAGGTACTTCAATAGATTTGGCTCACTGATTGCAATACTGGACAAAATGAAGGGGCCTGGGAAGGGGCAAGCAGAGCTCTCATGGTCTGCTTGGCAGTAAGTTTGGAAGTACTTAGGTTAAGCTGACCTTTTCCAGATTTGCAATAGAAACAGATTGTGAGTCTAAGTCAGGTTAGTCCTGGATGTCTGGATCATTTTGGAACTACTTCCATGCTTTCATCAGCTTTCTGGAACATAACCTAAAGCTCCTCTTTGCAGGACAATTCTTTCAACTGCTTTGCACCAAAGGGAATCAGCAGTGTATGCAGAATGTTATATGCTGACATAGTGAAATATTTCAAGGGCACCTCAGATGGCTGGGCTGGTTATAAATAGTACTGGAGGAAAGCTGCATGAGAGTCACATAAACCACTCCTAAAAATCTCCGCAGGGAGGTATTTTTAAAACCCACCCACTGCAGTTTCACTAGCACCACCTGTCTTACATTTGGAGAAAGACAGAGATGATGTTCTGCAAATATTTGTGGTATCCTAAAAAGAAATGCATGCAAATGATTAAATATTCATAGTGTCCCTTCATATTCAAATGTTTCTTTTTTAAGCCTGCAGCTGACCATTGGCTGCCTTAGAGAGACACTTAGGGACTGCAGGATTCTGTGAGATTTCATATCTAATATCTGAAGCAAATTAACTGCTGGCCTAAGAAAACTTTCAGTTGAGAGGTCTGCCATAAACTCAGCTGTGATAAACCACAGAAATTCTGGTGTATTTCATAGCTGCAAATTTTATTTAACTTTCCAAAGGAATATTTGAAATTATGAGAAGATAGTAGATATATGTAAAATTCAGGAGGCTAATTGAGTAATAGATTACCTTTTAATGAGTAACAATTCTCTTATCTGTCCCAGGGAGCTAGTAGAAGATATTTGAAACACACTGTAGCTTGGTGGCTGCTCCACAGATTTAGTTAGGAAGAGTAAATGGAAGATTTGAGACCAGTTATACTGGTCCCAAAGCAGTTACTGAAATTTTCCTCAAGATATGAACAAATTTTATCAGACTTCCTCCTGCTTCAACCACCCTTACTTTCAGACTTAAGACTTCAGCCCGTTACAGTAATGCAAGGTAATTCTTGCAGTGATTCCTTTCTAGGGCACTTCTAGTCCACATCCTAGCTTTTGAGTGAAGAATTGCAGTGGTTCTGTTAATCCAGGAAGTGGCACTGTTGGAAAGGATTGAGAAGTCAAGCCTGCTCTGCAGCTCCCGTAAGGGCAAATTCGGGTAATCGGCTGGGACAGTGGGATGGATGCCAAGGCTGTGAGTAACCTTTATGTGTGACTACAACCACTCTGAACCCTTTGTGGGGGTCACCTCTATTCAAGATTTAGTAAAAAGACATGTAATGGCAGAAATAAAGAATCATTTTCTTCACTTGCACTTCAGACCCCCTACCAGATCACAGATAATTTGGCAGGTTCCTTCTTGCAGTGCCTGTGTCTTTTAATGTTTCAGAAGGTACAACACAGAGAAGACATACAAGCCCAGGCTGTTCTCTTAAGGCTTCAGATCTCTTCTGGAAAGCCTTTTCTTCTTTGAAAACAAACAAACAAACAAAATCAGAAATTATACTGAGAGACTGACACTGCAAAAGTAAATATGTGTCTCATGTTTTGCATGGTGATCTAGTGGTGCTGCTGTTCAGTACTATTACCTGTGAGACAAAAGAGATCATATGAACATTTTCAATGCATAAGACACATAACTCTTAGAAGTTGTGATCCCTTCTGAGAGAGAAAGGAATAGTCTCTGTGCCCCAGGGAGCATTTATTTCTCAGCTTCTCCTCCTGTGGGCCACTGATGTAAACCTTAGCATTTCCCCAAATGATCAAACACTAAATAGTCATGTCCATAGTTGCCTCTGTGGGCTGCTTGTTTGATCTTTTCCTGTAGCTGGATGTCAAAGAGCTGATACATGACTGCTAGAAGGAAAACAACAGCAGGTTGGCCGTTGTGCAGCATTTGAGCTGTGGAGTCACCAGCTGTATTTCTCCGAGACTAAATTTACAGCAGCAATTTTTGGAAGTTATCAAAGTTTCATGACATTGTAGAAGAAATGTCCTTTTTCCTTTCCTCTCCTTGCCTTGTCTTTTGCACAACTGTGCTCTAGGTAATGCCATATTTTGATAAACTGACTAAAATGCAGCTCCTTTAGGTAGTCAGAAGGAAACAGTTCCTTGATTTGGGTGTCTGTGCAGTTGCCCAGCAGCATGGTGCCACTGTATACCAATGTCACGGTGCAGTGCTCCAGGGCCTGGCCAGTGGTCAGGTGCAGGCTGGTGAAAAACTGAGTAGAACTCCTCCTCTGCTGTTGCAGAGATTTGCATCCTCATTCCATGCACACTGTCGCTGTTTTCACACTGTGGCTGCGAAGATTTGGGGGTGCATCAGTCAGAGCCTCTAACAGAAGTGACCTGGGAGATGAGAGTGTGCATGGACACTGCTGATGGATTTCTCCCACCACCCTGTCCTCGTTGGTTAGCATTGCTCTCCAGGTATGTAGAACTGGGAAGGTAAAGCAGTCCTAAAGGTAATGTCATGAACAGCTTTTTCTGATATCTTGGTTTCTAGGTCATTTTATTCATTCAAAACTGCTGTAGTATTGTCATGGGTTATTTGAACAAAAATTTGTGTTAGATTTCTTTTAGAGAGGCAGCTGAAACAGCTAGCTCACCACCCCAACATTTTCAGTGTTAATATCTATCCTGCATTCCCCGACCTGCCAATATAAACTGCTACTGAGGATCTCCTAGCAGAGCTCAAGTAGTAAACATACAATTCTTTTGGCAGTCTGTAGCTGTTTTATAAATTTAAACTAAAATATATAAGCATTTCTGAGTAATATATTAATATATTCAAAAAATGATCCATCCATTTTGGATCACTTTTTTACTAAATAAAACATCTTCTGTTAAGCAAAAAGGTGGTCCAAAAGAGGAAGTTAATAATTTAGCTTTAGTTATATAAAAAAATCTTCAATATTTCTTTCTACATATCCATCTCTTACAGTTCTTATGAGAATACTCATATCTCCTCTTGGGAGAGTACTGTATTTAATTAAATACATGTCTAACAGTACTGCAGTGACTCACATTTAACTTTTTACTCCCATATAACCTACTCTGGGTGATGCATTTTCAGTGCACGAAGCATTTAAGACTTCTGGTCCAGGCATATTTTTACACAGGAATTGCTGTTTCTGGTTCTGGGGATACCTGTGGTTTCAGACTTTCCCCTCAGTGCTGGAACAGGACTGCTTTCTCACAAGGCTCCTCCCTCTGGAGCCAGACCACAGCTGGCAAAGGGTCTGAACCACAGGTCTCACAAGGAGAATCTGAGGGAGCTATGTGTGTTTTACCTGGAGAAAAGGAGTCCCAGGGGTGACATTATCACTCTCCACAACACCCTGGAAGGAGCCTGTAGCCAGGTGGGGACCAGCCTCTTCTCTCTGGCAACAAGCGACAGGACAAGAGGACACAAGTCTTAAGCTGCACCAGTGGATGCTTAGGTTGGACATGAGGAGGAGTTTCTTCACAGAAAGGGTGATTAGTTGCCCAGGGAGGTGGAGTCGCCATCCCTGGAGGTGTTTAAGCTAAAACTGGACGTGGCACTTAGTCCAAGTAGTCTTGATTGGTCAAAAGGGTGGGCTTGGTGAACTCAGAGGTCTTTTCCAACCTAATCAATTCTGTGATTCTGTGCCTGTGCTGCACCACCTGTCCCCAGCAACCTCACTGCGCCACCATAAAATTTACCTTTGACAAAACAAAGGTGCTTCCTTGGAATTCCCTGGGCCAGCTCCTCCCCACTGTGAAGCACAAGGCATGTACCTGCTGGCAGGGAAGCTCGAGGCTCTGTGAGGACAGCTGGCTGCCCTGGCTGCCCTTGGTTAATGCCACGAGCCAGCTGGCAGGATCACCCAAAGTACATTAGCGAAACTACTTCAGCACCAATCGATGATTTTATCCCTCAGCTAAATTCCATTACTTAATTTTAGAGGCTGCAGCCTGAAAGTCAAACTGCAGTAATGTAATTTGGGTGGATAATAAAAAAAGGAAAAAGCAAAACCACCCTTACAAATAGTCAAGAAACATCTATTTTGCATAATGCTATGGGATATGTTATAATATCTCTTAATCTAATGCAGAATAAAGTTTATTAATCTAGGGGTTTTTTTCTGCAAAGTTGTTGTGTATTCACCTTATTTGAGAGTGCATGCAAGCCATTGTCTTATTGCTTTATTAATGCAGAGTGTGTCACTGCATGTTTCCCAGCTATCTTCTTTAGTCTGAGTCATTTATACCTTTCCTTTGCTTAGTCTGCCTCCACACATCAGGTCAAAAAACAGAATTATAGTTGCCCCAGGAGAGACAGTTTCTATCTTAAAATTCATGGTAAAACGAGTTTTCTGCAAGTGGTCTGATAAGTACGTTCTTTTTAAATTAAACTTTTTTAGCCTATCAAGACTAAGGAAGTCAAGCTGGTGATTTAGTACAGGGGAAAGTACCACTGCATATTTTGATACTTGCACTTCTTATTTCTATATGATTTATTGCTGTTATATATACCTTAGCAGAACTGAGCATCCCAATAGATAATTTTTATTGTACTGTCAGGCTGTAAGAAATGGATAAAAATATGTGGTTCTGTTTAAGAAAACAAAGATGGACTTTAAAACATCCTGCTTATGGATTTATGGATAAGGTCTTTCTCTCTGGTTAGGAATAGTGCTTGTCTTCTATTAAATGTTCTTCTATGGGGTTTGCAATAGAGTGGATGGGATCCTCCCATTGTCTTCATTTCCACCTGGACAAGAGACAAAGAAAGAAGCTCAGATATGGGAAGAACAATTAATTTCATTTTTTGTTGGTTAGAACATTTTGGGACAGATACAATCACTGCTTACTAAGTTTACTTAGTACTAAGCTTACTAAGTTTACTAAGTACTCATTATAAGTAAAGAAGAGGAGTTTTGAGTTCTTTTGTTTGGAGCCTTGTTTTCTCACAAGAGGAATAAGTAAAAAACTTAGTCACAGTGAGGATTAAATGGGAGATAAGTGTGGAGTTCCTGACAGATCTCTGCTGGGGGAAGAGAGAGACTAATTAGAAAAATTATGGGGAAGTGTTATCCCTGTAACACATCTGGATGCAAGTCCCCTTGAATAGCACATTGATTTTAGAGATTGAGTCCAATCATGTAACATGGCTCTAAGTGAAATATTGTATTTCACACTTTTTTTTTTGTTATTGCTTGATGGATCCTTGTCTTGTGACATCTGAAGTCCCAACACAGCATATATTATCTAATTATTATCTAATGTTTTGACTAAGAGAACAATTCATGTCTGACTTGGCTGAGCAGTGTGGCCAAACCTGCGGCAGTCTGCAGTAGAGCATGCCAGCACCCTCTCATTCCATCTCCAGGAAAACAGGAAGATTGCACATCATTCATCCTGGTGGGGATAGAAAAAACTTGGGGAGGAACATCCTCCACCAGAACTTTGTCACAAGTAAACTGTGTCCCTTTGAGCTGGTACAGAATGAAATCCCCCCAAGGTCTGCAGGCTGGCAGACAGAGACTTGGACTCTGATGCTCCACTGAGCTCTGGCTGGCTTTAAATTTCACCTTTCCTTTGGCTCCCTCCTCCCACACACACTGCTGATGTTGCTGTTGTAACGTACTAATTAACATCTTCCACAGAGGCAACCACTTCCACCTGATGGAGACGGCCTGCCATGGTAGTTCATCAGGTCTGCAGGATCAGGTCTGAGCCAGAGGCTGCCAGGAGGTTTCTGAGGAACTGTCCCAAGGCCCTGCCTGCCAGCTTCTCTGCTTCATTAAGGAACAGATTGAACTCTCTTCAAAAGGACAGCTAATATCAAGGCAACCTAGAGTGACACTTGGTAAGCAGCCGAGCAGTTGGAGGCACAAACTGTACGATCCCTCTTGCAAACATTTTGGTTGGTCACCAGCAGCTCTGATCTGCACGTGTGAGATTCCTGAGACCAACAAGGTGGAGAGGGCTGCCTGGGATGGCTCTCATGGAATTGTGCAGGGGGATGTAGAGAGAAAGCTACTTGGAAATCTTGATAGCCATGTCAACAGGGAAGAATTTCATTTAGCAAAACCAAGAAAGAATACTTCCCTTCCTGACAAGGACCCTAATGCAGCAATCTCAGATTCACTGCACTGTGTGTGTGCAGGGCACATTATGGATGAGGGCAAATAGCTACACAGTTCACTGATAGCTCTGCAGGGTGCTTCAGAAGATTGGCCATTTCAGGCTTCTGATTCTTCTGTCTGATAGCTGAATTTGAGTTGCCACCACACTCATGAGATCTGCTTGAATGTGCTTCTACCCCACCTTGGGAAAGTAGAAACTCTGAGAGGGAGAAAGAGACATTTTCCTAGCTCAGCTAGAAGAAGTAAAGATTTCAGCCTCTCTCATGTTATGATAATACATGCTGTGATTGGTCCATCACTACTAACACAAGGCAGCTTAAAGCACCTGAAAATGGAAGTAAAATAAAAGAGATAGAGAGATAGAGAGATGCCTTAGGCCCTCAGCTGCTCGCAGCATCCACTTCTGCTTTAAGCCTGTCTCTGGCACAAACTGAGACAAGTTAAGTGTAAAACTTTGAAACTTCTAGTGAAAATGGGGTGCACATCAAGGGGGAAGACAGTTTGGTTTATGATCAGACAACAGCCAGAAGTTACTTTTAGAACCTGTGCATTTTGAGGTTATATGGGAATGAGCATTTTTTGCTTTAGAGGAAAGCATAGGTAAGAGGAAAAGAGCATTACTTGACTGAAGCAATAGCAAAACTTAGAAAATGGCTGTAGCTTACCTAGGATGTTGATGAACCCACTGCAACAGCTCTGTTCTGATTTGTTTCCTACAGTGTGTCAGAGCCAGCTCTTGGCAGGATTATAATGATACTGCTTTTAATTATGTCCATCTTTTGACACTATTGATTTTGTAAGGTGCTACTATTCCAGCATGCTAGGCTTTGTAATCTATAATTAGATAGATTTGCACATGGCCTAGAAAACATGCTGCAAAGAGTGACTATAGTGTCATCAAGAGTTATTTACCCTGTAGGCTCCTCCTTCCGTCAGGTATTAATTCTACATCTTTCATGTCCTGTACTGCTGTCCCCCAAGATGCTGTGTTATGCTGGTGCATAAGGAATAAATTCAAGACAACAGGTAAAAGACATACTTACATACTTAACCTAACTATAGATCTAAAGCTCCAGTGAGCTGTCATGGCAACTTATGGAGAGAACTCAATATTTATTCACCTATACAGGAAGATGATAATTATGTTCTCTACAGTGTCTTCCACTACTTGTGTAATTATTCTGAGAATGTGAAGGTTTAGAGTGCTGCTGAGTACAGAGCTGGTGTTTTCAGTGTATCATCAGCTAAGATATGATTCCTGAGGGGTCATCATTATCTCAGATACCATCATTTTATATATTAAATTGATGGCAGTGTTTTCCCCACCCATAAGCATAATTTTATGCTTATCCACATAGAATTTAATCTGCTCTTTTATTGTCTAGTCACTTGATATTACGAGATACATATGTAAAGTCAGCTCTTGTCTGGATAACTGTGATTAGGCTAGTGAAGTTTCTGGCCTCCCTGCTTCTCTTCTGACCTTCTACAGGCTTATTTAGGACTGTGTTGAACAGCAAAGGTCACTGATATGCACTTCTTTTGAGATTTTTCCTCTGCTTTCTGCTGCTCTTTATCTTTTCTCTTCTAACCATTTACATGGGGGCTTTAGCCTGCCATCCCACAGTACATTTGTATCTCTCAAGGGCTGTGTTGAAAACCATCAGAACTGTTTCAAGCTGGCACGTTTACCAGGCCATCCCAAGAACACTAATAAATTAGTAAGGCACATATTTCCTCACAAGCACCACTGTGACCTGTTCTTAGTGCCTGTAGTTTATCCATGCCCCTGTAAGCTCTGTTGATTAGAAGACTCTTGGTGAATTTGCCAAATACAGACAGAGTGTTTGCAGGCCCTTAACTCCCCAGGTCTCATGGCTCTGGCGCCTGATGACCTGGTTGTCTCCAGAGAGGTTCTCTGTCAGTAGCAGAGTCTGGACATGTTAATCAGGTCAGATAAATATAGATTTGCCTGAGAACATGCTGGGAAGAAAATCAGAGAGAGAGGTGGCCACATAAGACCTTCATTGTCCTTTAGAGCTCTGGGCAAAAAGGATGAGAGGAGCTTTGAACTCTGCTATGAGTGGCAGAAGAGTGAAGACAAGAGTTGTGTGAAGGAAGTTAGGCAAGGAACGAAAAGCCATTCAGGAATAATGGGAGAACTAGTGACAGAATGCTGCTCTTTGGGAGGGGCACACAGTTATCCATAGTCAGATTTTTGGTTAAAGTGGAGAAATGAGAATAATTTCCATCTCCCTGTTAATTATTTATAAATAAAATTATAATAAATATAAATGAAAGAAGCAGCAACATAAAAACAATCCGTCAGGTCATGTTTGTTAATTTTCAAATCAAAGTTGCTGCCGCAGAGGAGAATTGATGATAGACTCACGGTGGTATGGATATTTATCCCTAGTTGTGGTGGTGTTTTATGGGTGCCAAACTATTCTGGCAGATAGAAAAAATAACCTATGGTAGTGCAAGCTTCAGTTTGTGAAGCTAATTCTTTCCTGTTATATAAGCAAACAAATGCTTGGGAGATACACCTTGGCTACCTGATAGGAGAGCTGTATCCAGATCAGTTTTTCACATTCACCTGTGACCATCATGACTGCTTATCCCATCTGCCCTGAGAATGCCTCAGTTGTTCCTGCCCTCTTGCCTCCAGCAGTCCCTGCTCCAGACACCTTGTGTGAAACCTTCCTGTACCATTCCTGCCCCAGTTATTGGAAGTTAAACTTTTCTCATAGTACAGGACATTGCCAAAAGCCTAGTGCAATCATCAGTAATAACAGCAGAAAGTTATCATTTTAGGTGTGACTAATAGAGTGAAGAATAGGGTGAAGGCTTCATTACAGTAAAGGCCTTGCAGACAGGGAAAAGTAATTATTGCCACCTTGGAAAGCTTATGGCCTAGGGATGCGTTCAGTGCTCAACACCTTGTGATTATTTCTCTGTTGGTGTAATAGAAAAATGGTAACCTTGTCTTCAGATGATGAAGGCTTCTGAAGTTCTAAAAAGTAAAGCTGTGAATTACACCCTCTCCAAAGCTGTTATCATTGATTCCATAATTTTCTGTTCAGTTTTCAGCAGTGTTTGTCTCATAGTAACAAAGGCATTTTCTTTTAGGTTGTTGAAAAAGAGCTGTGAGAGCACCACAGATCTTTCCTGTCCTCTGTATATTCTTTAAAAAACCAGTGTACACATACAGATATATCAAGATCTCCAACCCTCTCCCAAAACCATAGAGCTCAATATGTGGATTTGCAGGTAATTTATTGTGTTCTTTCTCTGCGGAGCTGGCTTTCCCTAAATTTGTTCAGTGGTTAGTGATGCTGGTAAGATGAATTCACAATCACAGCATTTTCATGACCTCCTCTTTTGCAATTCCCAAGCCTCTGAGGATTAATAAGATGAACCAAAATTATTCCTAGGCACCTCTGTGATGCCAGTCAGGTTCACGGTTTCTATTACTCGGCCTGTGACAAGGCCCTGTGACATCCTTGAAACAAAATTGTACTTAGCTGGGCACGCCTCTTCATCTCCCTTGTGCCCTGGTGTTGGTTTGAATTACCAGGCATGTGATGCAGAAGGAACTGCTTGCTCTTCTTGCAGTGCTCTCATGGCAATGTTGGTGCATTGTTGTAACACAAAGAAAAGGGAAAATGATACAGAGGTGAAAAGATACTATGGAGAAAAGCTGCTGTGGTACACGCACCAGCAAGTGAGATCCATGAGATGGGGGAAGAGGATTATGAATCCCTTTCAAAGATGCACCATCTTATAGGAAAAAAGTAAAGGGACAGCTTCTAATCTCTTCTGTGCTTTAATCAAATGGAAACTGGGAATCACTGAAATCATAGGAGAAAAGCCAGTGCATGTGCCAGGCAAAGTGCAAAACCTGTGCATGCACAAGAGAGTCATAGAGCTGGAGTCCACCAGTGAAGAAAGAGTCTTATCTTGTGGCAGTGTGTTAATTTAATCGGTTAGGCTTTCTATACTTTTGTACTTGTTGGGTTCCCTGTATCCCACCCCTCGATTGTTCCTTTGTTTAACTCACATGACTCCGGCACCTGCCATGCGACACACACGGTTAGCTGCCTGTCATTTCTCCCGCCTTTGTAAATCCCTCCTATTTTTCCCCTGATTAGTCCAAGCGATGTTCTATTACACCTGTATCCCCTGGCAACCTGCCCCGGTTGGCTGGCCACCCCCTTTGTCCCCCCTCCAAATCCTTTGGACAAAAACCCCCCGCACCCCTTGCCCCCCGAGCAGTTTCGGGCTGAGGAGGTGTTTGCAATAAACCCTCTGTTCGTCTGAAATTGTTTCCTCCTTTCTTTCCACTGCCTGTGGAATCTCCATCGCTCGCATAAGCCTCTGCCAGGCAAAGAACCCACGGGAGTCAGTACTGCTTGCGAGCTTGCAGACTGACCCCCTAACACTCTGTCGCTGTGTCTGGGCCAGCGGTGACAGAGCCCGTTGGCTCTCTGTGAGCACACCGACGGAGGTGTGGCGCCCACCGTCTGGCACTGGAAAGGGGCTTTCAGCGCCTTTACGGAGCCCACGGGCAGGATTGGTGCGTCTCAGCAAGGAGCTGAGCTCACCTGAAATAATCCCTGGACGTCACATCGGCCTGGGTTTGAGCGCCCTCCGCGAGGGATCGCTCCCCGGGGAAGAGGAGGGCAGCCGTCTCCGCCGCGTCCCGGAAGACGGTCCTTCTCCGGTGGTGGATCTTCTGGAGCAGCTTTGGAGCACCACGCCAGGGGTTCGTAAGTAAGCAGACCTCCCTAGTCCGCGGGGCGGGTCAGTGGGAACGGCGTTTCCCTTTCTGGCAGCCTGTGGGGGACAGCACCCCCCTGGCTGAGGTCGCGCGGCCCCCGGGATTTGGGTTTTTTGGCCCCTGTCCCGGGCTCACCCCCCCCCGGCGGTTTTTTGTTCCCTCGGTTGATTTAAAGCTTTTATTTTTGTGCGCAAGCGCGAGCTCGCACGGCGCGGCTGCCGGCAGGCGCGGGTTTTCGCCGGCCAGCCAGTTTCGGTTTCACCGCGTGCGCCGGCTTTTTGCAGAGCGGTCGGGTGCGTGAAACAGCGGTTTTAAAAAGCGCGCGGTGGCGGGTTTTTTTCGTTGCGTCTTTCGTTTGCTAGCTCCAGAAATCACGCAGGCAGAATGGGTGCTTCTCTGTCTGCTTCCCAGAAAGGAGTGTTTTACAGTTGTGTTGCGTTATTAGAAGCTAATAAAGTTAAGTTCTCTAAGGATTGTTTAAAAAAGCTGGTCCGATGGCTTTTCCTGCACTACCCGACGGCGTCCCCGCCGATGGTACACAGCCCCCGGTTTTGGGAGCTGGCGGAAAAGAAACTGTTACAATTAGGTAACGCCGGGGAAAAAAACACACAGAAATTAGCCTTTTTAATTTTGCAATTAAAGACGGCAGCGACGAAAAAGGGAGTGCAGAAAAGCTCTCAGGAACCCCAGCTAGCCCCGGTTTCCCTTCAACCCAATCCCAGCCCCTCTGCCCCGAGAAAGGGAAATTTGAGGAAAGCAGCAACTCAGAGAGTTGTCAGCCCAGACTCTCCGAAAAATTCCCGGCCCCCGAGCCCCAGTAGCCTGGGACAGACTGCTGGGGACCCCTCGGAAGGCTCTGGCCAAGCTGACCGAGGACCTTTCCTTCCCCCTTCTTCCCCGAATTGCAAACCCAAGGTTCAGTTTAATTTAAACGCGTCACACTGGCCACAAAATGGCGGCAGTGACCCACCTAATGGCGCCCGCTCCTCCACGTGGCCGCCACCCTTCCCCCATCCCCTGAACCCCTTTCTTCCCTCCAACCCCTTCCTTCCCTCAGCTCCTCCCTCCGCCCCTCCCATAGCCCCTCCCCAGACCCCTCCCTCCTCCCCAAAGGTCCCGCCCACTCACCCTGCCCCTCGACACGCCCCTGAGGCAGGGCCGAGTCCCTCTCCCCACCCCGGAAGGACGCCATCTTGCCAGCAATTTTCCCACGCCCTCATTTCCGGTGCCCACGGTTGGGAACCAGAAGAAATGAGCGAGGGTGAACCGGAGGTCACTCTCTCTGCTGCGCCTGTCACCTACCGCAGAACACGTGGTGGTGACACACCAAAACCCAATTGGCATGCCTTTTCCCAAAGCATCATTCGGGATTTATGCAAGGCGCACAAGGAATATGGCAGGGAGAGTCCCTACTTCCGTGGCCTCCTCACTGCTGATCTCGCAGGTGTCCATGTTGTTCCAGCAGACCTTCGGCAGCTTTTCTCTTGCCTGATGAATGGCACAGAGTTTAAGCTCTGGGATGCAGCATTTAAACAGGCCCTGCGAGAAGCAATGCCTCAGTTGCCCTTTCCAGCCATCGATGAAGAGGGCAATCCCCTCTCTCTTGAGTTGCTTGCTGGTGAAGGTTCCTATGTTTCCCCTGAGTCCCAGGCAGCCCTAATACCCTCAGCAGTCCTTTCAATTATAAAAAATATAGCCTGCAAGGCTTTCTTTTGTTTGCAGCCAGACACACCATCACCACCCTATACCACCATTAGGCAGGGACCTTCTGAATCATTTGTTGCCTTTGTAGAGCGGCTCACCAGAGCAGTGGAAGTTCAAGTTCAAACAGAAAGTGCACGGGAAGGTATTATAGGGGAGCTTGTTTTCGTTAATGCTAACGACCTGTGTAAACAGGCAATTTTGAGTCTTCCCCCAGATCTGCCCCGCACTCTCCAGTCAATGCTCCAGGTGTGCCAGATGAAGGTGCCCTTCCTTGCCCGGAGGAACCCACCACCACCCTCCCAGGCAACCTTTCCGCCCAAGGCTGTGCGTGCTGCAGAATCATCCCAACAGCCTCAACATCGTCCGCCTCGGCGGCGACCCTCCTTCGGCAATTGCCCTGGTAGCTGCTTCTTCTGCAATGAGGAAGGACACTGGACTGCCAACTGCCCTAAGAAACCTTTACTACAGCGGACTCAAAATACATCTCCAGGAACACCGGTGCCATCCCAGGCACAGCAAAAAAACTGAAAGGGGAGCGCGGGTCCACCCAGCGCGACGACCCCAATTGGGTGGACCGGGCAGGGAACTCCAAAGGGGGTCAATTGGATGGACATTCTACACCAGACTCAAGAACACCTGAACATGATATAGCAAAACCTATTCTCACCACCTCTTCCTTTTTTGAACCCTACAGGTTGCATCTCACCAAACCATTGTACCTGACGGATAGGGACTTCCATTTTGTGACCATAGACCCAAAGAAGTTACATCAGTGGCCAATGACCGGCGAAGGTAAGTTCATCGTCGTCGGTGATTGCAAATACACTCCGCAGGAGATTGAGGTAGTCCCGGGGACACTTCACAATAACCCCAGGGCCCTCATTCTCTGGCTGCACTGCACTCATCCGCCCACATTTTTACCCGAGGGCCAGGTCATCGCACAAGCAATTCCTTATGGTGACCCAGAACATCTTACCTTTACTGTAAATGCTGTACATCACATTTCCACCCGTAAGCCCTTGGTGCGATGTACACGCACTGTGGGAGATGAATCGGTAGATAAAGATCTTGTTTTTGACACGGGGGCAGATGTTACGCTCATTCCGTCCGCGGAATGGCCGTCGCACTGGCCCCTGGAGGACGTGGACGGGCAGATCCAAGGTGTAGGAGGGTTCCAATCCGCAAAACAGTCGAAAAACGTGGTAAAAATTACGGGGCCAAAAGGACAATTGGCTGCCATCCGTCCTTTTGTTTTAGATTACAAGGAACCCCTGCTTGGAAGAGACCTCATGGCTCAGTGGGGGGTCACAATTGACATTCCCGACCCCTCGCAAAATTTTCAGGCAGCGGCTGCTGAGAAGCGCCCGACCCTCAAACTGAATTGGACGACAGATAAACCAGTCTGGGTTGAGCAGTGGCCGCTAACAAAAGAGAAATTACAGGCGCTTGAGGAGCTCGTGGAGGAGCAATTAGCTAAAGGTCACATCGTGGAGACCAATTCTCCATGGAACTCGCCCGTTTTTGTCATTCGAAAGAGTGACAAAAAACGATGGCCCCTCCTCCACGACCTCCGGCAAATTAATGAGGTAATTGAAGATATGGGGTCTCTCCAGCCTGGGATGCCTTCCCCAACCATGCTGCCACGAAATTGGAATCTGGCTGTAATTGACATAAAAGATTGCTTTTTCCAAATTCCTCTACACCCGGATGATGCCCCGCGTTTCGCCTTCTCGGTTCCTTCCATCAACCGGGCGGCCCCGAGGAAGAGGTACCACTGGAGGGTGCTCCCGCAAGGGTTGAAAGCCTCCCCGGTGATGTGTCAACAGTACGTCTCTTCCTTGCTGTCCCCTGTGCGCGCAGCCACAGAGGGGGTTGTCATCCACCACTATATGGATGACATCCTCGTTTGCGCGCCAACCGAAGATGAACTTACGTGAGCGCTTGACCTTGTAACCAATTCGTTAGTTGCTGCAGGGTTCGAGCTGCAAAAAGATAAGATCCAAACGATGCCACCCTGGAAGTACCTGGGCCTGGAGATTGGTAAGAGGACCATTGTGCCTCAAAAATTGGAAATTCGGACAAATGTCCGTACCCTTGCGGACGCCCATCAGCTTTGCGGTGCCTTGAATTGGGTAAGGCCCTGGCTAGGTCTGACCACCGAGGATCTAGCCCCTCTTTTCAATTTATTGAAAGGGGGAGGGGAGCTCAGTTCTCCTAGGGTGCTTACCGCAGAGGCAAAAGCAGCGCTGGAGAAGGTCCAGCAGGCAATGACATCACGACAGGCACACAGATGCGATCCCGAGCTTCCCTTTCGGTTCATCATTCTGGGTAAGCTGCCACATCTACATGGGATCATTTTTCAATGGGACACGGGTGCAAAAACATCAGCACACAACACCAAGGGCCAAGGCAGAAAGGACCCTCTTCTTGTTATAGAGTGGGTCTTTCTCAGCCACCATCGGCCCAAAAGAATGACACAGCCACAAGAGCTTATGGCTGAGCTCATCCGCAAAGCAAGAACGCGGATGAAAGATTTGGCAGGGTGCGACTTTGAATGTATTCACATGCCAATTGGATTGTCAACAGGCCAAATGACCAAACCCATGTTGGAACACCTGCTTCAGGAAAATGAAGCACTTCAATTCGCTCTAGATTCCTTTACGGGCCAAATTTCAATTCATCGGCCGGCCCACAAACTATTTAATTCAGACGTAACGTTTAAATTGGCTTTAAAGAGTGTCCAGAGCAGGAGACCTCTCGATGCGATGACAGTTTTTACTGACGCGTCCGGGAGTTCTCATAAGTCAGTAATGACTTGGGAGGACCCTGAAACTCGGCAGTGGGAGGCAGATATTAAAGTAGTTGAGGGTTCACCTCAAATAGCCGAGTTGGCTGCTGTCGTCAGAGCACTTGAGAGATTCTCTGGACCTCTCAATATTGTAACCGACTCCGCATACGTAGCGGGGGTGGTATCTAGAGCAGATCAGGCCATTTTACAAGAGGTGTCCAACACAGCTCTGTATGAGCAGCTCTTGAAATTGGTCAAAATTGTCTCCCACCGAGAGCAACCGTTTTATGTGATGCATACCAGGTCGCACACTGAATTGCCTGGGTTTATTGCTGAGGGTAACAGGAGGGCTGACGCTCTTGCTGCCCCTGTAGCGATAGCCCCGTTGCCTGACGTTTTTGAGCAGGCCAAGCTCAGCCATCAGCTGTTCCATCAGAACGCGCCTAGCTTAGCTAGACGTTTTAACCTCACACGTCAACAAGCTAAGGCGATTGTCGGCTCGTGTCCTTCCTGTCAGTCCCACGCTGTGCCTACCCTGCATGCCGGAGTCAACCCTCGTGGGTTGGAGAGCTGTGAACTCTGGCAGACAGATGTCACCCACATTCCATCATTTGGGAGACTGAAGTACGTTCACGTCTCCGTTGATACCTTCTCTGGCGCTGTCTATGCCTCTGCGCACGCAGGTGAGAGGGCCCAACATGTTATCCAACACTTTGTTCAGGCCTTCTCATTCATGGGCATCCCCAAGGGGATCAAAACAGACAACGGCCCTGCGTACAAATCCAAGGAATTTGCTGGCTTCCTGCAGCAATGGGGAGTGGAGCACAAGACAGGCATCCCCCACTCCCCCACAGGCCAAGCAATCGTAGAGAGGACACACCAAGAGATCAAGAGGGTCCTTAAACAACAGCAACAGGTATTAAAGGTGGAACCGCCGGCAATCAGATTGGCCCGAGCCCTTTATGTCATCAATTTTCTAAATTGTTCCTTTGAAAATCCCAGTCCGCCCATTACCATACACTTTGGGTGCAATAAGGAGTGGCAGTTCGATCCCAAGCCCCCGGTGCTGGTGAGATCGCCTGAGTCAGGGAAGGTGGAGGGTCCGTTTGACCTGGTGACGTGGGGGCGTGGGTACGCCTGTGTCCTCACGCCTACCGGGATCAAATGGATACCTGCCAAATGGGTAAAACCATTCATTAAAAGGAAGAGGGAGCGTGACGACAGCGTCCCGCAGGTGGCTTCGGCGGCATTCCGCCGTTGAAGGCAGGTCTCCTCCAGACCCTCTCTTCCCATCCTGTGGGAATGGGACCATGACCTGTCCTTTACCTATTTCTGTGACCCAAATTAATAATTTTTGACTCCCCAGTTTTGTTTTTCAGACCCGGACCCAAGATGCTAAGCCTCCCGACCGTGCTCTTTACATTCTTAAAGGTTGGGGTTTATCGGGATGGGCCGGGTCCATTTTAAAAACATGTCTGTTGATTTTGTTTATTATTTTAATTGTTTGTCTTGCTTTCAGACTAATCAGGAGATTGTTAATTAAGTTAGTTTTAAGTTCCACATCTACCCCCTCTCCGGCTGCTGCTCGGGTCGCCAAGGCCACGGCTCCTAAAGACGAGCTGAAGGAGCTTGAAAAGGAGCTTGAAGAAGAAAGTGACGGTGAAAGCCTCGCAGACGATTAGTGGCCAGCTCAACCACCTCGATTCGCCAAATGTTACCTGGACTCTGAGCATCTGCCGGACCCCCCTCACTTCTGCTCTTTTAGTAAAAAGAAAACGGGGAGATGTGGCAGTGTGTTAATTTAATCGGTTAGGCTTTCTATACTTTTGTACTTGTTGGGTTCCCTGTATCCCACCCCTCGATTGTTCCTTTGTTTAACTCACATGACTCCGGCACCTGCCATGCGACACACACGGTTAGCTGCCTGTCATTTCTCCCGCCTTTGTAAATCCCTCCTATTTTTCCCCTGATTAGTCCAAGCGATGTTCTATTACACCTGTATCCCCTGGCAACCTGCCCCGGTTGGCTGGCCACCCCCTTTGTCCCCCCTCCAAATCCTTTGGACAAAAACCCCCCGCACCCCTTGCCCCCCGAGCAGTTTCGGGCTGAGGAGGTGTTTGCAATAAACCCTCTGTTCGTCTGAAATTGTTTCCTCCTTTCTTTCCACTGCCCGTCGAATCTCCATCGCTCGCATAAGCCTCTGCCAGGCAAAGAACCCACGGGAGTCAGCACTGCTTGCGAGCTTGCAGACTGACCCCCTAACACCCTGTCGCTGTGTCTGGGCCAGCGGTGACAGAGCCCATTGGCTCTCTGTGAGCACACCGACGGATTATCTTTTTGATCATGCCATGGTTTATCTCACTTTGGAAAAAAAAAAAAAAAAGTGGGAAAGTTGTTTTGAAACAAAATAAATCCTTTCAGTCATTATGTACTAGTAGTAAAAATGTATGTACTTCCCAAAGCTTTCTGGAGTCCACATAAATTATCTGAACAAAATGTTAAAAGGGTATTTGAATTTACTTTTGTTATAGGTAAAACAAAGATGCTGATGAATGATATGCATCAAATTTCTGCAAAGCACTGGAAAATTCCTCTTCAGAAGCTTCATTGTGTCTAGATGCTTGGAGCTGGAATCTCTCCTGGTGTGAAACAGGAGTTGTCAGGTTGTGCCATGGAAGAAACGCCCCATAACATGAAGATTTCTAGTGACAAAATCTTTTGGCTCTCTATTGACAGAACTTTGCACAGAATAGAAACAAATGCCATCTCCTGGCCCAGGCTGTAACACTCTTGAAGTGCCTTCTCCATATGCTTAGCTTGCTTGATTGTATGTGAGAAGAAAAAAGTATTTGCTAAATTTGGGTTTTATTGCCTTAAAACAGAACTTTCCCAGCTGATGGGCAGTAAGGGCTCCACTGGATTGTGCCAAGAGTTTTGGTGTGCAGATGATAGAGGAAACTGGATAAACTTAGAAGGGCCAGAGACAAAGACACAGACATTTCTGGGGACCTTGTGGGACTGTTTTATTTCAGGAAGCAACTAAAAGTAGTTGGGAACACAGCTGGAGAAACAGGAGTTTTTGTGCCACAGAAACAGTACTTACAAATGCTTTATTTCAGTTTGTTTCCTCTGGCAGATTTTTTCTGTATTAGAAAATGACTTAATTCATTGCTTGTCAGTTCCAGCAGCAGAACAGAGAAAGCTGGCATCTAAGGATGCTCACTATCCAGACATGGGCGCCATTTCCTGTCAGGTTTTTGCTCCTTCGGGATCGCGTTGTGGCCGGCAATACCCCATTTCCTGGGAAGTGCCCTTGAGCAGGCATCCTCCCACGTGTCCGTTGCCTGTGAGGACCGTGGGAGATCTTCAGGAGAGGAGGGGGAGCACTGGGTCGGTGTGCTCTGCTTGGGCAGCCCTTTCCAGCTGGCTCAGCAGCCACTGTCTGAGAACGGCCAGACCCCTGTACTTGTAAAGGCTTGAAGTCAGCAAGTGCAAAGCAGCAAATGAGCTGGCTGGGTTTGTCATCTGGGCAGTACCTTTGTGAAAGAACTGAGCCTGTGAGAGTTGCTGCTCTTGCAAGAGAAAGGACTTGAGCAGTCACAATCCATGTGCAGTGTGTGCTTTTGTCCATCTCTGGCCCCTGTTGCTCCTTTCAAGCCGTGCTGCTCAGGTGCTCCAGACCAATGCAATCTCTGAACCACGTGGCAATAAGTGGCTCTTGATGCAGTTTCTGGGCCTGAAGAGAGCTTGGAAGGCCAAAGCAGATTGTGATTGAGAATAGTTTTGCGTATTCAAGTCTTGATACTATCCAAAGTCTAGCTTTCTAATGTGAGCATCTGTTGTCCTGCAAAATTTGTGTCTGTTGCATCGTAAACGAAAGAATCAATTTCTCTCATTTCTCTTTGAAATGAGAGACTAAGGAAGCAAACATGAGAAACTTGTTGTGTTCATGATACTATCTTGGAAACAAGCTAAATTCCTCTTGCAAATGAAAACCTGCTCTCTGTTGGGTTTTTTCACCCTCTGGTAACACAAACAACTTAACTTGTCCGCAGTGACATCAGTTGTACACAAAAATGCTTGTGTGGGTTTTGTGTAAAGCAGATTTCTTTATTTGGAGTTATTTCAGTGAAACATTTCCCTCTTTCCCTATGTCCTCAAAGGATGTTTTGAGACTACAGTGTTTTCTGAGCAATTAGATTTTCTAACCGGCTGTTCTGGTCTTCACCAATCCATGCAACTGATTTTAGACAGGAAAGTTTGAGCTGGCCCGCCTGACATGGGGCTTTTGCACATTACAACAACCTGCAATGAACACAGCAACAGGAACACTGTGTAATGTCATCAGGGAGGAAAGCTTCTGAAAGTCAGGGCTACAGCAGCCTGTGGAGAGGGAGAGTGAGCTAAAATAATGCCACAGGAAAAGTTATGGGGATGATCTCCCAGGGGCTTGAGGAAGGGTGAGGTCGCTCTGAGTCATGCTCAAAAGCTGGTGTTCTGTAACACATTTTTTCTTCTTTTTTCTTTTTCTGCCTTGTGGGAATTTTCACTGCTTTATTTTATTATTCCCTCCTGATTCAGAACAAAAGGTTATATCTAAAAATAAACTGTTCACTGGAAACAGGAAAAAAGAAACTACCAGCCTACACACACACACACACACACACACACACACACATACACACACACACACACTTCAAAAGAAGTGAGTTAAGCACCAAAATCAAATTACAAATATTTATAAACTGAAGCAAATTATAAAGCTTGTGTTTTCTTGAAAAGTGTTTATGGGGACTGTTGTGTTTATGGGCAGAAAATGGAGCTTTTACAACCAGCTACAGGCTGATGACTGTTTTGGGTTTAATTTATTCTTCTCTGGGATCCATTGTTCATTCCTGCACTTATGTTTGTTTAACTGATCCCATGGACTGGATCTGTAGTACTTATCCTTTGGCTAGTTCATGCAGTTGTCCATTCATTTGCCACTGGTCTTCCTTGAGACTTGCTCCTATTCCCTTATCAGGATTTGGAGAGATTCCCCCCACCCTCATCACTGGCAATGATTTGTTTTTCAGTTTTCTGTTGAATTTTACGTTTTGGCTGGGTCTGCCTTTTGCCATGTGTGTGTGCAGATTGGGAAGGTACTGCCTTCTTTCCTAGCCGCCTCTTCCATGCTGTCTTCTTGGGAACACACAACCTGCTTTATTTTCACTCATTTGCTTTTCTTATCCAGGTTTGTTTTCTTAGAGAGCTTCCAGCCGCACCAAGGCTCTTCTCATTTCTTGTCACACAGATACAGTGGTGGTTCCCAAAAGAGAATTTCAGTGGTGTTGAGACGCCACAGGGAGACAGGGTAAGTTGCACAGGAGAGATGCATGTTCCTCTCTATTGAGATTTCCAGACTGCCTCTTGCCAAATCGGGTCAAACCTCTGCAGCTCACACCACAGTGAGGCATTGTCTTCAGGAAGCTCTGTGAAAGCTTTCCACCATCATTAGCAGAGGATCAGGATAATAAATTTTCTCTTCAGTGCCCACTCAAGGGGGCAGATGGCTGCGAGGTACAGCACTATGACAGAGGGATTACACTCAGGAATGCAGTCCCTGTTTCCAAATCTAGACTGTTGAGTGATCTTGTACTGGTGAAACAATTCCTGCCTGTATCAGCAAACTCTGTCCTTCCTGGCTCAACCCCTTTACAGCCAAGAACAAAGATCACTGCCAGCAAGTGGTTTTGGCTGACCCCAAAATGTACATTCCTCTCTCACCTTTTTTTGAAACATTTTATGTGTTAGATGTAGCTGAGAGAAGACAGCACTTGTGAATATCTGGTCTGTCTTTCATGATGTACTACATACAAAAGGACATGAAGAGGTTGTACAAGGAATTCTAAGGGGTAGTCCAGAGTTTTCCATGGGGAATTAATTGTAAATTATTCTGGCAATGTTTTTTTCAGAGCCTCCAGGATTTTAGGGGTTAAAGGAAAGCTAGAACTGTGTAAAGTTGTCCATTCTCATTTAGTTGAAGTTTTGGAGTTTGGTACTTGGCAGAGAATATATAAAGGAGAATTTTCGTGGCACCCCAGCAGGTCAAATTTTGTGCAAGAGGAGTGAAAACAATATGTGATTTTCTAAATCCATTTTCTATGTGCTTAGTAAGAAATGTTACTTTTGTTTTGTGATTTTTCTGTTAAGAAGCATTTAGAAAAAACCTATTCCACCTCAAATAGAGAACTTAGATTCCTACAAAAAAAGGGAATGGAAGAATGGTGTTTTGTCTGCTTGTCCATAGGTTGTTTTCTGAAACTCATTAGTCTCAGCTGTCTCCTTCTGGATGAGATTTGCAATAAACTGGAGGCTACAACATTTTATGGACAGTCAGGGAAGATTTTGGCAAATTAGAATACCTTAGTAAACATAATTTTACTGTCTATTGCTTATTACAATATGCACCAAAGCATTTAGTGTGCTTTAATGCTGATGTGTGTCTCTCAGTACTATCTGATATTTAAACTTCTTATGAAACCTAATTTACATTGCAGCAAAACTTCTGTCAGTGATTGTGCCCATAACTTGACAGTTTGAGAGACGTAGCCCATTGATTTCCAAATGAAATGTAACAAATCTTGTCAGAATCAACACTGAATCACAGAATCAACACTGAATCACAGAATCAACACAGCTAAAATGGTCATGAGGAGAGCATCTTCAAATGTGTACCATTTCTTCAGGGAGACAGCACTGGCAACTAAAGGAAGAAAATAGTTACAAGTTACTAATGGCTCAGTGTATTCTGTTCAAAGCCCTGCCCAGGTGTTTGTGCTCATGCTCTGTTATGAAGGAGTCTGTTGTAAAAAAGAAAGAATTTTCTTTTTGAAAATAAAATTTTGATAGTCTAGAAGATGATTTTTTAGTCTTCCTCCAGTTCAGTCTCCTGTGTTTGTGTGCCAAGTATCTTAGACAGCATTTGGTGGGTGTGGATAAGAGATGGAGTTGTGCTTGAATTTATGATAAGTTTGAATCTGAAAATAGATCTTTGAAGGGAATTGATGCTTTTTTTCTAATCCAGAAATATGCCAAGGAGGAATTGCTGGAAATTGTCAATGCTTGCAGCAATAAAATGAGACAAGAAGAAAGTCTAAACCCATAATAGAGTATATTCCTCTAAGCAGTCTAATCTTTGAGAAAGAATGGTTCTAGTGTGGTACACAGTGTGTGACCAGTATTTGCATCTCCCCCTCTCCTGCCCGCTTGAGCAAAGTGTGTCCCAGTTCCTTACCTCTACAATTTAGTGCAGCCTTGTGAAGAACAGATTACCTTCTCAAAGTCTGACACACCAGGTCCTCTCCTGATTCCCAGGCTCAGCCCGCTGGTGAGTGACATGTGTGACACCCAGATGTCAACAAGTGCCTTGTAGAGCAGGGCTAAAGCAGCCTACACTCTGCTGCAAAGGTCTGGCTTCTGCTTTGGGAATTCAATATGGGACAGAAATACAAATATATGTAATTCAACAATTTAGAAAACCTCGGTAAACAGAATGGCTAGGTCTATATGAATATATTAAAACATTTCTCCTAAGGAAGAAAACACCATTCTGTTGTGAGGAGGAACACCTCCCTAAGCAGAAAAATGCATTTTACAGAATAAAGCAAACTAGGGGAAAAAAGGAAGTATTCTGTGAGTTTTACTGTATAGAAAGGAAATGAAAAAACAGGTCCTGTGAAAGTGTGAAACTTTCCCCTGCTTCCACCAAGTCTTCAGCTTATCAGAGATTAAAGTCTATGTTACTGCTGAGTGCTCTGTTCTTGAATTTTTTGCCCTCAGGCCAGTCCGACCTGTTCCCAGGAATGGCTCAGACATCTTCAGGGGGTCGAGGAACTGTGCTCATACATAAATAAGCTGATCTTTCTGATGTGAATCTCACAGCTACTATTGATTTCCTTTTATCTGAAAGTACATTGGAGTGGAAAAATGAAAACTTTTTCTTTTGGATTTGTTCTTCATTGGACTTTTATTATGTGTGAAGGCACAGTTTCTATTTCAAAGACATTAGAAGAGAATTTTTATTTAACCCAGCAGTATCTGGACTGCAAAACCTTCTCTTTATCTCCTTTCTGAAGATTTCTGAAGTCAAATTTGAGGCAGTGAATAAGAAAATTGTAGATGTGTTGATTTAATTAAAGTCTTTTTCAGCTAATGATACATTTCCTGATTTTTTTAACTTTGGATTAACAAGGTAGTTCAAAGAAGTGTTCTGGCTAAAAGTTCCTTAAAAGGAACAGAAATAAGAATCTATAAAGCGTGTCCTCCCTTAGCTGGGGAAGCATAGGCATTCATAGCTGAGGTCTCATACCCATGGAGCACTAAGTCCCAGCTTTTCCCATGTGAGCTCTTAGAAACTTTCCAGTGTATCCTGTGGACCACAGAATCCACAGCCAGGGACAGAGATGGAGATGAACGAGCAACTCAGATCTCAGTGTTTTCTTATGGTGGTGTCATTGTTGGAGCCAGGCAGTGTAAACTGTAGCTTAGCAAACTTTCTGTTCAGCCAATTGCACACTGTGAAAAGTATATTAATTGCGTGAATTTCCTTTTTGTAGTCCCATTAGTGGCCTCAGATTGGTTGACTAGATATAGGAGAACTAAAAAGTGAGCAGTATAAGGTTTAGCTGTTGAGTTACCAGTTTGCATTTGAAACATGCTAAGAAGTGATATAACTTGTATGGAAGCAGAATTTAGAAGCAACTGCGAGCAGATTTCTTATCTCAGACCACCTTGGGAATGAAATGCGTCAGAAGATTTCAGCCCAAATAAATTGGAGACATTTAAAAATTCCAGTGAAATCAGCATGTGGTACTAGTAATTGAAATATGACATTGCCCAGTCCCACGTCCTGTGGTTAAATGCAAAGCAACTTGAATAACTCAAATTAACAAAATAACTCAAATTAACCAGTACAGCAGGAGGGCTAGACTGTGTGAACTCCTGCATTCTCCTGTAACCATGCTTTTAAGGACTGTGAAAGGTTTAGTAGCCTTTTGTGTTATTTGTGCCAAAGAAAAATTTCCTTAAGTAGGATGCTTGCTAATGAGTAGGTAACTACTTGAAAGTAGTGCAGTGCCAAGGTCAGATTTGCAATTGTAGTTACTCAGTCCTTTGAGGGCTTTAAATCTTCACAAGCCTGATAAGGCTGGGTTTAAAAAGTTATAATCCATGCTGGTGAAAGAAGGTCCATAGGCATCAAGTGTGAACACAGCTGATTTGTTTATAGAAAATGCTGCGGGGCATTTTTTGAGCTGCCACTCTCAGCAAATGTGTGAAATCTCGCAGGAGGGAGATACAAGCTCAAATACAACTACCTCAGTAGAACTGACTAGGCACTGTAGTGGATATGAAAATTGACTCAATCTATGCAAATATCAAATCAAATCCTACAGCAATGTCCATCTACTGCTTAAGTTGGCAGGAGTTCTATCTCTCATGAGGAGCCAAACTGCTAAGAAGGAGAAGCTCAGGGTTTTGTCTCAGTGAATTTGTACTGACTATGTAGTAAGGAAATACAGATCTGCCCAGGAGATTTACTTTTCTGACTGTTTTAACACAGTGAAGTGTTTTAAAGATAAAAGTCAAAAATATTTGCTTTAGTCATCATTTGTTGCCATGTCCAGCGCAACTGCAATTTCACAGTTGTGCTTTCTGCCAGATCTGTCAGACCATGAGCAGAGAGGTTTGCAGTCTGTTGTAAGCCCTTGTTCTATTTCTAAATGATTTTGATATTTTCTAGCACTCCTGAGCACTACAATTTTGCAATAACTTCCATCCAGTGCACAGGGGGAAGAGAAGAACTCAAAACATTTTTAAGATCTACTGGCACTTGGGTGTTGGTTGAGGCTGAGCTGGGTTGGCATGTGCTGTCATGGTACTTCTAACTCAGCAGATGGCACTGCTGGGGACTGTATTTGTGCCTTCCAATGCCAGACAGGACCCAATTCTTTCTCTGAGAGGTTGTGTGCAGGTGTTGATGGGTGCAGAAGCTAGCTGCTGCCATGGGGGGAGTGGGGGAGGAGGAGTGGGGGGACAAGGTACACGTCTGGTTCATCTCTGGTTTGGTTGAGAATGCAATGATGGCTCTGTAAAGGGAAGTTTGTCCTGAGCCACAGAAGATTAACACCTGCACCAGCAAGTCAAGGATGGAAGAACTTGGTCGTTGCTGGCTTTTACAATTTAGGGCATCAGATGCACCTTCTTCAAAGCTGAGGCAGGGGAGTTAAAAAACCCAGAGTTTAAAAATAGATTTGCCTTTTCCTTATTCACAGTTTCCTCTGTGAGTGACACATATAGATGACTCCCACCATTCTCTTTTAGGAGACTGAATGAGTGTGTATGTGTGCGTTTGGGGTTTTTTAGCCATGCTATCACAAGTGTTTTCTATGGTCCAGTCACCTCCAGTTGTGCTGTGGGTCCAGTGCTCAAACCCCGGCCAGACTCTCCCAGTGGGACCAGCACTGCCACCAGTCATGGTGGCAGGAAGCCTAGAGATGGTTACAAAACCTGTGAAAAGTGTGGAGAAGATTTTCATCTCACCTTCAAGCCCAAGAAGGCTGAACAGGGCACTCACAAATCTTTTTATCCATGAAAGCTAGAAAGGAAACTTTTCCCCATCAGAAAGGATTTTGGTAGAATTTAATGATCACAGGAGGTGAAGATTAATATGCATGAGTCATAAATATTTCTGGCTCTGCATGCAAGCAGTATACAAGTATACATCCAATCTCTCTATACAGTGCAGTAGCAAAATTAAACACAGAGAAGACACCGAACTTCAAACATCTTGGCAAAATTGCTTGTGTTTTCTTGATTCTACCTTAAAGACTATCTGTAATTTACAGTAGAGCCCTTTTCTATTCTAGACTGAAGCAGCAGGACTGATTTCTGGGTGTGAAAAGTTAGTTTTTCTCAGTACCACTGTTGCAGAATGAGGAATATGTTGAAATTATCTTAAGTTGGGATGTTCTTTAAATACTTTAGCTTGGCTAATTAAGACTTTCCTATATCAGCAAGAAAGGACTCCTAATCAATGGAACGAACAGTTAGCACTCCTCAGTCAAGGACATCAGGAAACCAACCTATATGGATGTTATAAATGAAGGTGTTGTATGTCTATGAATGTCACTGAATAAACTTGGCAAATGACTCAAGGTCCATGTACCCCATGTACCCATAACTCTCTGTATTATAATACAGAAAGTCATGCCTAAAAAACAGAATGACATATGCCTTCCCTTGGGCATGTGTAGAAGTTAGGATTACCTAGTTTAAATGGAAACTATTAACCCATATCAAGTGGGCTGTACTTGGGAAGTTACTAACTTTGAACTTCTGCGTATAAACAATGGTGCAGAGAGTCTTGTTGATGTGCTTTTTTTTTGTGGAAAACCTCTGTACACACAGCACAAATCTCAACAAAGTAATCAATGTCTCTGTCAATGTGTAATTAGTGGCTTGTTGCACACAAGGTGACAAATCCAGTTTTGTGGACAATACCGCCATGATTTTCTCTTTTCTCCTTCTACTCAGAAGGCTCATGCAGCAAAGAAAGATTCTGATGTGAAACAGGTGGCTCCAGCAAAATAGGGAAGCTGTTCAGGCAAGTCTTCTGCTGTTCGTCTTTCACAATGTTTTTGAAAACTGTTGAGAAATTATACAGGGCTTGGAAATAACGAAACCATTTTCCTGGAATATTTTTATTCTTCTAGGAAAGCATGGCATCTGCAAGTGCTTGAGGCCTTTCACTACATAATATTACTTAAAATATAGGAAAACAGCTGGAAAACATTTTTATGAAATGCTGATGTGACATTTACAGAACTTTAGCAAAACTGATTTTGCTACAGTTTTTAAGCTGTGAGAGTGTTGGGGAATTTAATGCTTCTAAAGGCTGTTTACTATTCTTAAACACCATTGGTCACACTATTTTACCAGTAAAAGCCTTCCTTGTAGCTGATGATAATGTGCTTTCTCTTCCCAGCTTTAATGAGGGAAGGGTGAAAGGATCAGAGATAGGAGGTTGAACCATGATGTAATTCCTCTCTACAGCCTTGGCTATTGTAGCTTGTGTGCAGAGATGGGAAGATGATCTCTGCTGGTTTTGTCTGGAGTGGCATCAAGCGTGCCAGAATGCTGACAAATTTCAGAGGTGAGCTGGTTAAAGCTGCAGTTTCTCTCCTGTGGGGATATTGTGACATTTTCACTTTTTTTTTTCACACTTATGAAAAAGAGAAATGACACATTTCTCTTGCAGCTTATGAATTCACTTTCGAGTCAAGTTTCTCCCGGTTTCCAGCAGCCTGCCTGCAGAAAGCTGGGAGCCCTCCCTGTCAGGCAGTTAGCTGAAAGTTCTCCCCAGCATCTGAAGGACCACTTATTCACAGGAAAATTTGGGCTAAACCTTACCCTGCACACTCAGAACTGGACAGCATGGCCCAAAGGCTGAGAGAGTTTTGGGAGTAACTGGTCCCATTGTCTTGTGCAACCACAATACTAACTGAGCTGTCGATGAGATATTTGGTAAGGGTGCCAAGCAGCTTTTTCTAATGAAGTTAAGGACAGGTGTTCCTCAAAGAAAGCTTCAGAGGGGGTTTTGTGCTTCCCTCTTCTTATGGAGACCAGACACCTCTTGCCATGATGGGAAGAAGGGTAGAGAGTTGGAATTTATAGGTGTCCTTTAGGAACTCTTTTATTGTACTGATTTGCTGAGCAGTAAAATGTGCAAATGCAGAGATTTTTGTCATTCCTTGATGTTTCAGGAATGTAGTCACAGGCTGTCACTTAAAATGGGATGTGATGTTCCCAAATTGCATCTTGTTTCTTTGATGCCCATTCTGGGGCTAGGCACTGATGCAGATTTGGGCATATTTTAACTGTTGTTCCTGGCACGTGAACTTCTGATAGAAACAGTCCATCCTTTCCCAGCCTCACTTCCACCAATCCTGGCCCATCTGAAAAGAACCTGAATGTCTGCAGGCAGTAGCCAGAATCACTGAGCAATGCCATCCCTGCTGTTGCTTGTTGCACAGTCTTGTATTAGAGCTGTCTGTGACATTTATTTTGTTTATGAAGCAAACACTCCTACACCCACTCCTGTTTTTGTTTGTTCATGTAAATTACAGCACTTTGCAACTTAATTGCTATGGGCTTTATGAAACTGCATTAAGGACCATGCTAATTGTGGGCTTACTCCCTTCCTATTTCAGAACAGATTTTGAAATTCTGTAATTGGATGAATTTAATTTTTTGTAACTTTATGTAATAAAATTGTGGATTAATATGAAACTAGCAGAAAAAAAAATCTGGCTCTGCATCAATGCAGAGCTGTTTCTGGCAAAAGGTTTTGTATTCTGGGAGTTTAGGCTGGTTTTCAGAACTGAGATCCTGGGAAATGCTTAGGGGATTGGGGATTGGAGAGAAAGGTTCTACAGAAATACCTGAGCTAACCCTCCTACAAGTATGAACTGTGGAACCTCCCCAACCTTCCCACCTGTCAGAACCACCTTCATGATAGGCATGGGGAAGTGGTTTCGCCATGAGGTACAGGAATTTGTGGGAAATACTCAGTGACATGAGCCTTTTGGAAACATGAACCCAGATGGTGGGTCTGGCTCACTGCAGGACAACATTCTAGGTATTGCTGTAATAATGGGCAGCAGAGAGCTGAATCCTTAGTTAGGAAACATGCTTTCAGAAAGTTATGCCTCTGCATTGATTTGGGATAGAGAACATCCATCAGTCATTTTTTCCTGTCTTTATGAGCCCAGATATTCATACAAAAAAGATCAACAAATTTGCTGAAGACAGTCTTTCTTCACCAGAGGCTGGCCAAAGCTCCAGGCTGTGGATTAGACATCTATATCTGAGTTACCTATCAGGTCACTTCACCTATTCTGTCACTGGCTCTATGCAACTATGAAAACTTGTATCATATTCAGTGAACCAATCCTGCTTTTTGCTGGGTTTCACAGTAAACTCCATGAAAGTGTAGAGCAGCAGATGGGCCTGGCAATTTGCAAAACATTCTTTTTGTCTGGTAAAATGTCTTTGTTATTTTTAACCTCATTTCATATTTTATCTTCTTTGTATTTTATCTAATTCTCTGTGGAAATGAAATGCTGTATTTGGTTTTCAGTGCCAGATTTTAGTAGAGAGGAGGGGAGGCAGTTGTAGGGTTGGTTGCTGCTGGAAGCTTCTCCCATATTTGCCAGAGCCAATACCAGATGGCTTCAGAGCAGACCCAGCACCGGCCAAGTGTGAGCCCATCAGAGATGGCAGTAATGACTCTGCGATAACATCTTCAAGAAGGAAAAAATTGGTGAAGACTATGATGAAACAGCTGTCCCCCCAGAGAACATGGAGGTACATGGAGGGTGCACAGATATACCCTCAGCCATGGCAAAGCCCCACTGTGGAGCAGGTGGATGCCTGAGAGGAGACTGTGACCCCATGGGAAGCCCATGCTGGAGCAGGGTCCTAACAGGGACTTGTGGACATGTGGAGAGAGGAGCCCATGTTGGAACAGCTTTTCTGGCAGGTTTTGTGACCTTCTCTGGAGCAGCTAATGAAGAACTGCAGCTCATGGGAAAGATTCAGGCAGGAAAATTTAATGGAGAACTGTCTTCTGTGGGAGGGACCCCATGCTGGAGCAGGGGAAGAATTCCTCTCCCTGAGCACTGGCAGGAAAAGTGTGTGGTGAACTGACCATAACCCCCATTCCCATCTTCCTGCTGTGAGGAGAGGGTAGAGCTGGGTAGAAGGGAGGGGTTGGAGAAGGTATTGATATTAGATTTTACTTCTCATTATCCTGCTCTGATTTTGATTGATAATTGTCATGGGTTAACACTGGCCAGATGTTAATGCACCCATGAATATATGTTTTTTCTCTAACAACTACTGTGGGATGTGATCAGGGACAGAGCAGAGCAGGTTTAAATCTTGAAAACAACAAAAACCAAAACTTTATTACATTACATAAGAACAGAGACAGAAAACTCTTAAACACACACAGAGACAGAAATAAAAACTTCTCAGAACATTTCTTCTTTCCCCCAGTTTCCACCCCCCACACATTACTCTCCATAGACCAAACCTTTGGGTTTTAAATAAAACAATCACCACTCAAAAAAACCCCAATCTTCAATTCAGCAAGGGAGAGAGGAGTCTCTCTCGCACCACAGACTGTTCCTCAGAACACGCGGGTCCACCCCTTATGTGTTTCCATGTCACCCGTGGCACCGCCCAGAGAAGTCTGCCAGGGAACATTTCCTTTTTCCTACGTCCAGCGCTTCACCGCTGTCCATAGTCTGAAAGCTGCATACAGGGCTCTTTTTAAGGATACTTGCATGCCAAGCTCTCCCCCTTTTTCCCCAGGGGCCGAGGTTCTGAGAGCAGGTCTCCCCTGAGGGCAGAGGGCTCCACCTCACCCTCCCCCTCTTTTCTCTGCTCGCTCCACTCTTCAAGTGCCAGTCACTGTAGCAAAAGCAGGGGCAGCTGTATCCACCCAAATGCAGTTCCTGTTCAAAAGAGACTTGAGTTCAGTCTATGGCTAACATTATGCAAGAAAAGTCCAGCTCAGAAGCCACTCTTCTTCAATTCCCTGCCTATCGAATTCTTTCCAATCGTGCTTTATCATCTCGGTCCCAGGCTGCTTCCCTCTCTCCTCCGAAACCACCAGTCATGAGAATCAATGTCTAAGAAAAGTTTCTTTCTGCCAAGCAAGGGTTAACAGTTTCTAGCTCTCAGCAGGGCTGCAGGATCAGGCACTCCCAGGCTCCGCAACCCCCACGTGGCTGGGCACCTTCTCCCGGAGTTTGGGGGTGGAGGGGGGTGAGCACACAAAGAAGGCACTTCCACAGTTCTCCACCCCTCCATCCTGGACGGGGCAGCTCAGTTCCAGTCCTGTCCACTCTCTTCTCCCCTCGGGGGCCCAGCTTACTTTAGTCTGCAGTGTGGTTCTCCTCAGCCCGGCCACGTGGCTCCCCTCCCCACTCAGCCCAAAGCTGAGCAGGGGAGAGGAGATGTTTCTCTGCTGAAACTGGAATCCAAAAGAGGCCGAACCCCCCTGGAGTCCTGCTTTTAACTCTTTGTGTCCTCAGAGGTGTGTCTAAACCTCTGAGTGACCAATCCAGGTGCCAGCAGAAAAGCTGATTACTGATTGGACTGCCCACATCCCCCTGGAAAAATTCACCTCCCCCTGCAACCAGGACAATAATAAATTCAATTAATTTCCCCAGGTTACGTCTGTTTTGCTGTGGCAGTGTTTGGAGAGTGATCTCTCCCTGTCCTTATCTCAATTCATGAACCTTTCATTGTTCTTTCTCTCCGTTGTCCAGTTGCAGAGGGGAGTGATAGAGTGGCTTTGGTGGGTACCTGGCATCCAGCCAGGGTCAAACCACCACAGACACATGACCACATAAACAGTAACTCTAACTTACACAAGAATTCAAACTTACATCATCCCCACTTGCCCCCCAGACAGAGACTGGATGGTTTACTCAGAAAACAGGATTTTTCTGTGCATAAGTTAAGCTGTATAAAGTGAACATCAAAATATTAGGTAAAGGCCTGTCAGCCAGGCTTTTACACTAAAGTAAAAAATTTCTTCCTTCCAAATGTTTGCAGTGATTCACCTTACTGCAGCATCATCAGCTCACCATGCTCCAACTAATATGTGTGGAATATAAGGATCCTGGTTTATAGTGATACCTAGTCAAGGGCTATTCAGCAAGAGAGACAAATTTAAGAGGTAAAAAAAGTAATAAACAGATGTATACACCAGCCTTAATAAGTTAACCATAGCTGTTAGGTCAGGTCTTTGGAGGAACTAAGCATAGCCTCAGAGATGTTTAACTGGAACTTTCTAGTTAATGAAAAAGGGGGGAAAATGATTGTCTTTTGTCTCCTGGGAATAAGTAAATTTATTACGGGATATTTCAGTAGGCTCGGGCAACTGCACAAACTTTCCATGGGATTTCTTAAGGGGGTTATGGAAATGTGTGGGAATCCTCCTCAACTTTTTCTCCATGCATGTGGTGTTGTTACTCTTTCTTGCGTGCATCACTGTCAGCGGGACAAAACCTCAGCATTCTCTGGGCCTGTTTTCCATTGGCCTATTATACATTTCCAGATGTGTGAGGGGCAAGTGTGTGGTCATATGTCCATGTCCTGTCAGGTCAGTAACAGGTTATTCCTGCCTGACCAAAGGGATAAAACTGTTCATGGTACTGTATGAATCAGACTGGTGAGCGGAATAAGTTTTTGTGTTCTTGCCTAACAGATAACAACAGCTGACTGCTTAAGTATTATTTCTTTGTGAGGTCATCTATGTTTTGAGGTTCATCTCTGGCACTGAGACAACTTCCCTCCTTTTTCTAAGAATGCATGTTTTCCCAGTGATAAGTATAAACACAGGCAATGTTCCATACTTGGTTCTGAAAGGATTTCTTTCAATTTTGTTCTGCCCTGCTTGTGAAGCAAGTTTGGTTCTTCCTTGATACTCAAGAATTAAGAACTTTTGATAATTTATTTTGGTCTGGTGTTGGAATTCATTCTATTCTTAGTTTAGAATGGAAAGTTAGCTGAAATAGTGATTATGAGCCTGTTGTACATGGTGCATCAGCATGAGGTGAGGCCTCTGTGTGCCTCGTCCTTCTGCACCCAATTTTTAGGTGAAGTGACCATAAAACAACTGGCTTTTCTTTTGCTTTCAGAGGAGCACAGGTTTGCCTGCCCACTGGACTGGTCTTGTGAACTTCTGTGAGAAAAGGCCTAGAAGAAGATCACTCAGAATGTTTTCTCAATGTAGAAGATCTCCAGCCTGTTTTTAACCTAAGTCCAAGGTTTTCTGTTCACAAGAAACATGTTTTAGTTTGGTTCAGCTGTGTAGGCCTTTCCCATGAATCCCTTTTTGAGCTCTCATCACTGACAATGCACGTCACTAGTTTAACCCTGCATCAGTGAAGGCTCATCCTGTGGTGGGCCGCATCACTGAAACATAAGCAGGTGAATTTGATGTGCAATTGCAGGGCAAAAAATATATCATTATTCATAGGATTTTCTCTGACACCTTTCAGGATATGGATTTTAGGGCCAAACTGAGAGCCCATGAAGAGCTTTTGAAGCATGGGTTGGGATATTCCTGTCTGCAGTGGTCAATGCTTTCAGCTTTCTTGCTAGATGGCCTCTGACAGTTTCTCTTTGCCTACCTTTGTGTCCTCTCGGTATTTGTTGTGAAGATATAGAGGCAGATGAGCTTGGATTTGCAACCTAGCTAGCTGCATTAGTTCTGTGAGGGAAGAACACAAGTTAGTCTTTTTGATGAAGAATTGTGGTGGGAAAGCCTCATGGAAATGTTGTTTGTAATGAAGTTTGAATGCATGAACAAAGGCCTTCCTCGCAGGAGTAAAGCTGGTCACTGCAGGAGTCTGTTAACAATTTCAAGTCTGAATTGCTGTCTTTCCTAAATTTCAGTGGAGGTGTGTCCAGAAGCCACTATCTATCTCCTGCTTAGCAGAACCAGGTTATATCACTGGCAGTCAAAGAAGATGATGAAATTCCTGAGTAACAGTCAAGCGGCAGTAAGGGAGTATTTTTCCAGTGAGTTAAATCCACAGTGTAAGTGCACACTCTCTTAATGATAACTAATGTGAAAAGCAAGCACCCTTCATAGGGAAGTTGTCCTTTTTTTGGTAAAGTCCTCTGTGGATCCTAAGGCCATGTATTCCAAGTGACAGGGAGTAAGTGTGACTGTGGGACAGGGGGCTTTTGCAAAGCACATGTAAAGCTCTGTCTTGGGTTATGTAACCAAAAAGAAAGTGTATTCTATTTCATCTGTTGAAAGCAGTTGGTGAAATGGTTTTGTTTTTGGTTTTTTTATCTCTTGTAACTCTGGGGGGAGGAGGGTGGATGCCTTCTGATAATAGGCCAGCTGTTAAAACCAGGTGCGACAGTGTTTCTCATCTCTTTCCTCAACTTTATCCACCCTCTGGGGGTATATCTTCTGTTAATGGGCCATTAAAGCTCATCAGTGGCATGACACATTACACCATCCCACTGTGAGATGCACCACCCAGAGGGAGAGATAAAAATGGAGACGTAGGAATACCAAGCATCCTCTTTTCCACTAGATTCCTGGAGAAACACCAGACCCATCTCACCATCATTGGAACCTGTCTACTCCACAGAAGATCTTCTCCACTGCACATCTGTCACTCCAGGAAGATTTATTTGGACTGCTTCCAACATCCTGACAACAGGTTGTCAGGTCGTATCTCTGACTCTGTAAGGGTTTTCTAAGACTTTTGTTTGTTTGCTTGTTTGTTTTCTGTAGTACTGCGTTTGTATTTTTAATATTCCTAATAAAGAACTGTTATTCCTATTCCCAAATCTTTGTCTGAAAGCTCCTGATGGCAAAATTATAATAATTTGGAGGGAGAGGGTTTACATTCTCTATTCCAAAAGTAGCTCCAGCTTTCCCTGACAGACACCTGTCTTTCCAAACCAAGACAAGCTCCCAGATGGACAGCAGAACAAGTTCATGAAGAGAAAACCCACTTCACATACCAAGGGAGAAGTACTTGTCCTGGTGCACCTTGGTGAAGCAGAGGATTGTTGGGAATACCACTACAGGCCTCTGGCAAGACAAATGCATTCAGCGCCTGCTGTGTGTCTAGCCTTGTTCCTCTCTCTGTTCTGGAAGCACAGTGAACTGTAATGTTCTGAGCAAGCACTGACCAGAGCTAGCTCATGAGGACAGATGCAGTGAAGGTTTCAGACGTGCCTCAGTCAGTTCAGCCCGCTGTGCCCACCTGACTGCTCCATCTCAATGGCTCTGCAGTGGCAGTGGTTTTTAGCTTGCAAGAGTTAGACTGCATGCTCCTCCTGAATGCTGTGTCTGTTTCTCAAGAAAGGTATTTTGTGTTTGGTTCTGGATGGTTTTGTAGTTAGATCTGAACAGCTACTCTGGGTCTCTCCAGGGTATAATTACCCTGTTGTCCTAATCAATTTCAGATTACCTGTTATGTCTCCCTTCATTACTGTGGTCTCCTTACAGTACTGCATAGGATGTTTTCTTCATACACAATTCCTGATTTCTGCAATTGTTTGTAGCTAGGCCAATAGCACTGCACAACTATGAAGAACAAATTGAGCTGGAAAAGGAAAAATAGACATCTACAGTGACCAACTTTATTTTTGCATGGTAATCAAGTGTTGATACAGTTGTTGACATGCTCTTTCATGTTAACAAAATAAGTTATTTTATATTTACGAAAATCAACAGTAAGTTCCAAGAGTAAGTGGTGTGTAAGATCCTCTGGAAAAGCTCTACATTTGTAAAGAGGAAGGAAGGATTTGTTTTCACTTTACTGCCTGGTTGACTGACATATCCAAATCATTCTGTTATTTGCAGGGGCTGCCTGATTTGTTGGACTGCCAGTCTGAAGACCTGAGGAGAAGTGGTTTATAAATAAAACAGTGGAAAAGCACACCAGAAAATAAAACAGGACCTTAAATACCTTGGCTTAAGTGAGATGAAGAATAGGTTGAATTTGGAGGAATTTGCAGACATAATTATTGTTGAAATAGAGATCTGATCCAAATTACAGGATGACCTGTGGAAACCTCTGCACCAGATCGCAGGTCTACAAACATAGATCTTGGTTACAGCTATTTTGCATTCAGAGCCTGGAACCTGTTCTCAGATAATGTGTTATTCTTGGCATTTCTCCAGTTCTCTGACTTTATATTGCATCAGTTAGGCAATTTGAAAAGTTACACAATATAATCAAGCACTAAAATGTAACACTTGAGTGATAATTTTAATATGAGGAATCTACCTTAATTTCTTATAGCTTTATTTTTTTTGAATTCCTTTGAATAATAAAGAGATGAAACAGAGGTCTCCAGGCTAGCGTTTTTATTTGAGAAGCCAGTCTGATAAGTGACAGTGCAGATTTGATTCTCCCAATAATTTATTTTCAAATGCCTTTAAATAATTTTTTGTTCTAGTGCTTGGAGGATTCTCTGTTCTGTTCACTGAGACTGTTTCTTAGTAAGAAAACCATTGTCTTAAGTGGAAAAGGATCCAGAGAACTTGAAATTTCACTAATATACTAAAAAATAAAAATTAGGCAGTGAATTAACTTCCTTTCACATTCCCACTTTTAGCAATGGGACTGCCATGAAGTGCTTGTTTTGCTTATTCTTGTGTTGAAGTTCAATACAAGTGATGACTAGTGCTCAGCAGCAGCAGCTTCTCTCTAAGAGGTTTGGAGCTGCCAAATGATATTTTTGAAATCAGTAGGACTTCTGGAGGACCTATAAACCAGGGTTTGTGTGCAGTGGGCAAATGTATCCCAGTAAGAAACTACAACCAGGCTTCAGAGGGGCAGGCAGTTTTAAAATATGACACCCCAGGGGTGACCATTCACAGTCTAGGAAGCTGATACCTGTCAGAAAAATTTGTGTTCCCAAGATTTGCATAGATTTTATTTCTAAGAGGCCAGAAAACGTAACAGTGGTAAGAGATGATGCCTGAGCTGATACTGTAGAACAGATCTTTGCCACTTTCTGAACACAAACACTCAGACCAGCATTGTTTGGCTGTGGTGTTCTTGCCTACTGAATCATTCTTATTTCCCCTCTGAATACTTGTCATTTACATTTGCAGCTGCAGCTCTGTAACTTGGGCAGGTTGGGAGTAATTTCAAGCCTGTCAGTATAGCCAGGGCAATTTAGGTGACCTTAGTAAAATGTTCCTCTGTCCAAAACAGTTATCCCTGATCAGGTATAGTAGCCTGTGGGAGAAACCTCTCCTAAAACATAGGACATTTCTTGTGCATGGTTGGAAACTCTTCTGCTTGTCTCATTTAAATTACTCTAGTGCACACAATATGATTATCCAAGGATGAGACCTGATCAGAATTTCATTAGCTTTACTTGCCTCTATTCATTTTAATATTTGCATCCAACCCACTTCCAGACCCCACACTTCCAGCATTACAAGTTTTCCTACTTCAGAAACAAATGAGATGGCAAAAATGGTAAATTCAAGGAAGTTACTGGAGGGAGAGATGAGATAAGAATCAGATCATACTTCCTTTCTTTAATCTGGTGTTCTACAAAATCTATTTATTTATATTTAAATGCAGATTCTATTGAGCAGTTCTGCTATTGCAAGTATTTAGTCATATTTCCCCTTTGCTGTCTTCAGGTTGACCATGCGGTGAAACAAAAAGCGCACATCAGACTCTAAGGAGGACACTGTAAATCAGAAATCCAAGACTAATAATTCTTGTGCTGATTGTTTCCTTTCCTGAAATAAATGGTACATTTTTTCAGGGAGCTGTTTGTGGTTTTAATAATGATGTGGATATTATGCCGAACTGGAAGTGAGGCTGTGAAGTGATCCTGACTGAAAACAAGTATGCAAAAGTAAAGACTCTGGAGGAACCTTGAATTAAAGAAGTGAGTGGAAAATATGAGCACAGGTGAAAATTTCTCAATACTTTCAAGACACTGATGGGAAAATAAACAAAACTTTAAGGAATGCAGAGAAACTCTGTACACTGTGAATCAAAAGGGAGATGATCTGCATTAAATCACTTAATGCATGCAGCTGGACTCTGCATCTGCTTTGCACCTGCATAAAGTGCTTTGGATGCAAGGAGAGAGAAGGGCTGGGAATCAGTTCTCATGTGGCTTTTCTGAATTAGTGCTGACTTGGGCAAGCCCTTTCTCTTAATGTAACTGTTCCTTATCCTAGATTTAGAGAAAGTGGGGAATTTAACAGTAGACAACTTGGGATGTGTGTGGAGGGTTCAGTTTCCTCAGGAAGATGACAGGCATGGACAGCTACTGAATAAGTCATTCATTAGATTGCTAATGGCAGGTGATAATTTCATACCTAGAGCATAAGGAATTTCAAAGCCTTGAACATGACCGAGCCCTGCTTTGGGTAGGAAAGAGAAAACAGTATTGAACAGGGGAGATAAGCAAGAGCTGGAGAAGAGATAAATTTTGCCCTTTTATCTGAAATTAGTTTTGAGTCAGAGGAAAGCTCAGTTGAACTGAGTTGTGTTGGATTTGCGTGACAAGACATTGGCACAAGACTACAGGGGTGGCTTCTGTGAGCAGCTGCTGGAAGTTCCCTCCATGTCCAACAGAGCCAAAGCCAGATGGCTCCAGGATGGACCTGCCACTGGCCAGGGCTGAGCCAATCACAGATGGCAGTAATGACTTTGGTAACATGTTTTTGAAGGAAAAAAACTGTTGTGCAGATGTAACTGTGCTCAGAGAAGTGAGGAGTGCAAAGTGAAAGGAAGAGCCCTGCAGACACCAAAGTCAGTGGAGAATGAGGGGGAGGAGGTACTCCAAGTGCCTGAGAAGACATTCTCTAGCCTGTCGTGAAGACCATGGTGAAGCAGCTCTGCCCCTGCTTCCCACAGAGATCCGTGGGTGTTGCAGAAGTCCACTTGCAGCCCATGGAGGAGCCCCTCACTGGAGCAGATGGATGCCTAAAAAGAGGCTGTTACCCTGTGGGAAGCTCACCCTGGAGTAGGCTCCTATCGGGGACTTGCAGATCCAAGGAGAGAGGCACCCATGCTGAAGCAGGTTTCCTGGTAGGACTCATGACCCTGCTGAGGGACCCTGAGTTAATTTTTTTGCAGTATGTGTGAGGGGACAGAGCATGAAGCCATGTGGGCATGTCTAGATTGTTATTCTATGGTACTTCAAGCCACAGCCAGAGGTGGAAGTGAGGGACTTTTGGGGAGGAGGGTGTGGCTCAAAAGCTCAAAAACTGTGGCAGGGTAGGGAACCTGGCTGCTATTGTTTTTGATTGTCCCATGCTTGGTGAGCATTTTTCATGTGTATCACCCTCTATCTGTACAATATTAATAATTTCTCTTATTAATACTTCTGCTGTTCCTATATATTTTTTCCTTACCTCATTGGTGTTTCCAGTGAATTGTTCTTATCTCAACCAGTGATCTTTGCCTTTTGTGCCTTCAGTTCTCCTCTCTGGCCACCCACAGTGGAGGCAGAAGAGAGGGAAGGGGGAGTGAGAGAGCAGCTGTGTGGTTTGGGAAGTCTCAGTGGGACAACTAAACTGGGGAGTACCACTCCTAAACCATGACAGGGACCCACACTGGAGCAGATTATGCCTGGAGGAGGACTTCACCCCGTGGAAAGGAACCCAAGCTGAAGTAGTTCTTGAAGACCTCTTTCTCATGGTATGGGCTCACCTTGGAGAAGTTCATGGAGAATGGTCTCCCATGGGAGGGACCTCATGCTGGAGCAGGGGAATGGCTCCTCTCCCTGAGCAGCAGGAGAAATGTATGATGAACTGACCACAACCCCCATTCCCTGTCTCCCTGTGCCACTGGGAGAGGAGGCAGACCCCAGGAAAAAAGGAGGGGTGGGGGAGAGGTGTTTTTAAAGATTTGTTTTACTTGTTATCCTGCTCTGATTTCATTGGTAATAAATTAAACTGATATCCCAAGTTCAGACTGTTTTGCCCATGATAGTAATCAGTAGTGATCTCTCCCTGTCCTTATCTAAACTCATGGACCTTTCATTTTACTTTCTCTCCACATGCCACCTGCACAGAGAGGTGACAGAGAGGCTTTGGTGATACCTGGCATCCAACCAGGCTAAACCACTACGTGAGTAATGGAAAATCTGCTTTCAAATTTAGCTTTTTTGCTCTCAGAAAACAGAGCTGGCTCATTCCTTCCAAGCAGTGAATTTAATTCTCCAGGAAGACCTCTGCAAGTTGTCTCCCTGTTGATAGAAAGAGGGAAGCAGAGAGAATCTAGCACAGGTTTTTGCAGAGAGCATTGTCTTTAGCTGTGTGGTACCAGCACAATCTCTTTATCTCTGTCCTGGATCAACACCATTTTTCAGTCAGGCCCATTTGGCAGAGCTCTACATTGAGTAGTTGTAACAGGTACTTTCAGAGAACTGCTGAACTGTTTCCTGGGCTGGCTTTCGAAAATCACGTCCACCAACACCCCTGTATTCTGCTCCTTTCCAGTCTTGGTATGAGTGCCCCCCTTGTACCTTCTCAGCCTTAGACTTGTAAATTTCTGCTTTGCACACCGCTAGCAGATAATGCCACCACTTTTCCACCTGTCCCCAGTTCTCTCTCTTAGGCAGCACACTTTCAGCACCGTGGCCCATTTACCCTCTCAAGCATGGCAGCTGTGTGGCTGAGGGAGGTTGACCTCTGACTGATTTACACTGCATTGCTCGTGAAGCAGAAGGGGAAGGAAGGAGCAAAACAACTCTAGTTGTTCCAAATATCACCCTTGTGTGAAGCAGCTACAAGATCTTTGCAGGGACTGAGATCTTTGCTGCTGCTGCTGCAAATCGGTACAAATTAAAAATATGGATGTGTGGATTACTGACCTCCTTGCTGAGACAGTAGTCTTGTTCTAATTGTAAGGTTTCATGCCTGTGAGCATGGATGCAGCAAATAAAATATCATTGTGTCTTCTAAAACAAAAGTACCTGGGTAAACTTAGCCTGAATAAAACACATGACACTAATTTGTAATTCACAGGTAAAATAAATATGGAAAATCTGCCCTTACACTGCAAAGGTTTGTGAAGACCAACATTTGAGTACCAGAAAGGTGATGTATGAACTTGCTTTGATTTTTACAGAATCATTCTGTAAATTGCACACAACAGATCAAACCCTAGGGTTCTGAGAGGCTCCACTCAGAGGGAGGTGCTGGTCACAGCTCATTGTGGTCCAGACCAAAGTGTCTCACCTAGGATCACTATTTGTGGGGTAACAAGAGGGTGGGCTTTAGTCACAGTAATTTTCCTTCCTGTCTGAAATTCAGATTGGTAGCTTTCCATTAAATTTTGATGATGAAAGTATCATTCCACTTTGGTTGTTATTCAAGCAAGAGAAATAAGTTTCCAATGGGGTTTGTTAAAAACAGGTGCTCGTTAGATAGCATCAGTTCCTGGGAGCAGACTGGGTGTGTGATAAGCTCAAAAAGAGCTGGGCCTCGGTGCTGTTCATCAAGGCTGAGGCCTAACCAGCATTTCTGAGATCCTTACATGACTCCAGGTTTGAGATGGGGAGAGAGATTGCATCACCACACCTATAAAAGTAAGTCTTTGAGGCTGGGTAGAGGCAGGATATGGCTCTTCTGTTTCACTTGACCAATATACATATCACCTTCTTACAGCCTGAATACAGTGCACAAAGTTACCTTCCAGCTGTGTTTGCTTCTCCATCTGCATTCACATGGACTGTGCTTTTGGTGTTTGCTCTGCTGGGTGGGCAGCAGGGGATTGCTCCTGGGCCTGATTGACAAGCCTGAATGGTCATGAGCTGTAAGTGAGCTAAAATATGTTTGCTTACAACAGATCTGTGAACCTATGCCTAGGAAGAGAGATATATTCTATTTCTTGGCATGGTGAATGGGAGTTTCTGTAAATGGTGCTTTAGCAGATGTCCTGTGTTGTGGCACTTGCTGTTCAGAGTTATTTCAGGGCTGATTCAGTACTAACAGGGTCCAAGTCTAGATGCTGAAAATTACATTAAAATGCTAAATGTATCTCTGACTACTGCAAGAACCTCTCTGGCTCACTGTTTTGTAACATAATTAATGTACTCTTTGTAACAGCAGCTGAGTCACATACTTCCCATGTGGAACTTTGATAATTTTGGCTAATGTTAATGCATCAAGTCTCAGCATAGACAATTGCCACAAGTTCAAGTGTCTTGCTTCATGTAGCATGTGCATGCTGTTGAGTGATGTCACGTTTCTGCTGTGGGTTGCACAGCTCGAGAGTGTACTTTCTGCCTAGGCAGGGGTGACGTATGGGAGGTGGCCCTGGGATGAGTGAAATGCCAAAAGGACTAGAGAGACTCACAGAAGAAATAACCAGGAGGAGGAGTGCAGAGCAGCAAAGGCAGCTGGGGTAGCTGGGAGATCTGGTATAAAAGAGTTCCTCATACTAGAAAAAGAAGAGGTTGATTGAGACTTTCTGAAAACTGCTTGGAGGCAAAGCCTGCCTGTTGGGAATCAAACTCTGTAAGGGTACTGGAGGGCAAACCAAGCTGGGGAGAAGCCTGACATCCAGAAAATGTGTGTGAATAGCTCAGGGACAGTCCTGTGGAACACAGCAAAACTGCCTCTAGGACTGCAAAACAGATCTGAGTGCCAAAGGAGGAGGAGAAAAAAGTTTCTTATGCAGTCATTGAAGAAGAAATGAAAGCAGATGGAGAGAACAGGGGTCCTACATCAAAAAAGGCTGAGAGCAAGAGCTGTGCAAAGCGTGTGGACAAGTTGCTTTCCACACCCTGTGTACTCGTTTGAAAGCAAAACCAGTGAGGATCCAAGTCAGAAATACAATTTAATAGAGAGAGAAGAAACAAAAACCAAAAAGGGTAAAAATAAAATAAGATAAATGCAACAGTACAAAGGGCCACTGACAGAGTCATAATACAAACCTGACACCCTGTTGCTCAGGGTGCTGGAAGCAGCCTGAAGTAAGTCCTCCAGGAGTGACAGATGTGGCTCTGTTGGAGTAGAGATGATCCTCAAGAAAGGGTCCAGTCGTCCTCTGGGAATCCAGTGCAAACAGGCTCCCTTGGTGTTTGGGATTGCTGGTTTTATCCTGTGGAAAGGCTTTGGCTCCTCCCACTGGGTGGAGCATCCCACAATGGGATGAGGTGATGTTATCAGTCATGTGAGAGGCCTTAAATGGCCCATTCACAGGTGATGTCCCTTGGAGGAGGATGGGTGGAGGAAGAGATAAGAAGGCACTGCCTTATCTGGTGTTATCAGTGTCCCATTAACAGAAGGCATCTGCCCTCTTTCCACCCCTAGAGTTACAAGAGATAAGGAACAATATCTCCCAACCAGCTTCAAGAGATGAAAACAGAATACACATTTTTGGTTACATTTTTCAACCCAAGACACGCTGCTCTTGGGAAGCACTGGCTGAAGATCAAAGAGACCTGCAGAGGCTGCAGCATGACAGGGACTGATGAGGAATTCTTGTATGGAATAACAGATCTGGGGATCCTGAAGGCAAACCTCTGGTGAAAGAGACTAACACAGTCCTAGCTGTCTAAGTGTGCTTGCAACAATCCTGAGAAGCAAAAGAAAGGTTTCACCAAACACTATGTCTTCTGCCAAAGTTTCCCACTAGGCCCGTAAGCTGGGCTGCCTCCATGAGCTCCTGAAGGACAGGAAAAGGATACTGTATCTATAATGACTCTGCTGTATTTTGATGAAGTGTCAATAAGGGATTGAAGAATGTAATTTTGAGAGTGACGTGATGATGGATCTGCTCTACAATTCCCCAGATAATTCCAGGAGAGCAGGCTCACCTGACTCCTTTCATTTTGCTTATGCTTTGAAGGATGGCCCTGGTAACTGTTGATAACACAAGCAAAGGTTGCCCTAGCTGGTTCCTTGCCAGGCCATTACATGAGTGTGCAACCCACAGCAGAGCAGGACTTACAGCTCCAAGAGCCAGGGGACAGTGTCAGGTGAGAAATCACACTAGGACAGCATACCTGTCACATCGAAATGCTGAGGGTGGGTCCAGGGAAGATGAAAATTCAATATTGCGTGGAAGACAAGAGCTCACCTATTTTCAGATTTTTTGTGAAAGAGGAACCTTATGGTACATATGAGTTTTTGTTTAGTAAGCTGTGTTTATTAGGTCATGAAAGCTACCACAGAGATGACAGGGAGTCCAAGTGCTTATAATAACACAAAATTCAAATTTTAAATCTGTTTTTCCTCCTATTTGGGTCTTCTTGTCAGTTTAAGGAAAAATTCACTAAGCTCTGGATTATTCCCCCTCTAAAGAGAAACATGACCTGAATTTTGGCTCTTGCAAGAAAAGTTGGTTACAGCTGTAGAAGTGAAATAAAAAATAAAACCAAAAAACTCCAACACTACATATACATAAAATCTGTCATGGTTTAACCCCAGGTGGCAACTAAGCACTACAGAGCCACTGGCTCCATCTCCCCACAGTGGGATGGGGAAGAGAACCAAAAGAGTGAAAGTAAGACATTTCCTGGGTTGAGATAAGGACAGTTTATTAGGGAAAGCAAAAGTCACACACACAAGAAAAGCAGAAGAAGGAATTCATTCACCACTTCCCACTGTCAGGCAAGTGTTCAACCATCTCCAGGAAAGCAGGGCTCAATCATGTGTAATGGCTATTTGGGAAGAAAAGTGCCAATACTTTGAATGTGCCCTCTTCTCCCAGCTTCATATGCTGAGCATGATGTTCTAGCGTATGGAATACCACTTTGGTAAGTTCAGATCAGATGTCCTGGCTGTCTTCCCTCCCAGCCTCTGGTGCACCTGCTCACTGGGAGAGCACAGGAAACTGAAATGTCCTTGACTTAGAGTAAGCCCTCATTCTCAGCCTTTTATTCTCATAGAAAATCCAAAATACAGCTCTGTACCAGCTACTAAGAAAACCAACTCTATCTTAGCTGAAATCATGTCTGAATGTTTCTCAAGGTGCAAATTAAGTATAGTAATGATATTCAAACCCCACCAAAGCTCATTTTGTAGGGAGGACTAAGTATTATTTGTTAGTTATGTGCCCCCAAGAAAATATTCTTTGTCCACAGAAGAACTGGATCTTTTTCTGAGATGCTGAAATGTGGCAATTTTCAAGTGAACAATGTATTTCTTTTTTTTTTTCTGTCTTTCATACCACTTCTGATATTCTAGAGATGGTGTTAACACTTCCCAGTTCAATGTTTCTGTGAATTTAAATAGCACATGGCCAACCCTTCTAGCTCATTAATAAAATGATAGAAGATACCTGACCTACAATCTAGTTCTTTAGAGAAATATTACTGCTTGACTGAATTCACTGCTGTTCAACACTGCCCTTTGTATGCTAAATCCCTTCATGCTGCTGAAATTTATGCAACAGCATTGACAGATAGATGATCTGAGTTACTGTTCTTTGGTAAGGCTGTTACAGTTTTTGTTTTCAAAACCAGGAAGAAGCTTCACCACTGAAGTCCACCTATAGAGAGGATATGTGAGAACTGATGTAGTAGTTACTGGGTTAGCTGTTTGTATTAAACTATAGAGGTCTTACACAGTAAGTTATAGCTAACTGTTAGCAGAAGAGTGATCAGTTGTTGGTTTTTTCTTTACAACTTCTGAGTGTTTGGAAGACACTGGAAAAAAATCTGTCTGACTCCTGCAAGCTTGGGTTTGGATTCTTTGTGGTTTCAGGCCTCTCACACCTTGTTTGCCTTATTAGGGGTTGTGGTGGTCTGTGATTGTTTCCTATTGAGGCCCTAAATCCCATGTAGGTAATCAATACAAGCCCATGTGTTCATGCCTCTTTTGCCAGCTTATTACAGAACCTGCTATACCCATCTGGACGATGGAAATAGTGTTGGATCTTTTTTACTCCCTTGCATCCCCATGGAGCTTCAGAGAAGTAGATGATGTACAGCTCGATCCATATTCCTTTTCTGAGTCCCCCTCAAGTGTGGTTGTTGGCGAGTTTTTACTGCCAGGGCACCAAGAGAAGCTATTACCCAAAGTTCTGGAAGGAGTTTTGTCATCCACTTGTTTACAATTGCTAGTCTATTTTTAACTTGAAAGCCCCATATCAGTCTGGAGCCATGGAAATACTGCTGGTTATTTTTTGGCTTGAGGTAGGTGTAGATGCACTGTGCAATGTGCCACCAGTCAGCAGTCACACTGGCATCTTTACCAGTGCAGAGAAGAAAAGATATCAGCCCATGAGTTTGAATTTAGATACTCAGGGGAAAGAAAGGCAGGAAATTATGAATATTTGCTTCTAATTTGAAGACTGATTTAGAGAAGCACAGATGTAGGAAATTAATCAGAAACCCAGGGATGAACACTGTTTAATATTCACTCCATTGTCCTCAGGACCTAAGTACATGCTCTCTGAGACTGGCGTCTGAAGAGCTTTTGTGGGAGCAGTTTCTGGAGAAGGGTAGCATGCCAGGACAGAATAGGGCTTCAAAGTAGAATGGTACTTGATGAAACAAGTATCCTCTCAGAGCTTGTGTAGTTGTGGCTTGCTAAATGAAGCCATTATATAATAGATTTGATCTCTAGCCCCCTGGAAGGGGATGAAACTGTCTGATGCCAGGTGACCAGTAATGTTTCTAGCTGAGTGACCCTGTGGTTCTGTCCTAGCCCTGAGCCATAACCTCTCAGCTGGCCTGCTGCTCCAGCAGCTGTGTGGCACATGGTGGTCCCTGCTCATTTCCTTTCAGCTCTTCAAATAAGGGATTTTTGTCATTGCCTTGCCCAGCAGTCGAGAACTGGGGTCATTTGCTGCCTTTGTGTTATTTTTCCTAAGGTTTCTTGGATGTGAAGCGAGGACTGGAAGGGGAGCAGAAACCAACTTTGTCCTTCACTTGGCCAGCATGGGGTGAGGTGATGTACAGATACCTGAGCTCTTCTTTATCTGTTTGTCTTCAGGAGATGTCTGGGGCTGTGAGAAAGGACTGGATAAAGTGTAGAGGATGACCCAATTTTCTCTGTTGAGCAGAGTAAGAGGAGAGAGACATTTTTCACGAGTCTCTAGTATAGCCATCTCTCACATATTGCTTTCTGGGAGTAAGGGAAGAAGTGGAGATGTTGACTGGATTGGTGGGAAGCTTGTTAGTTTGTGCTAGAGAATCTCTTGCTGCTACCTTTTTGCCACTTTTACTTGTGTCAGCTGAAATACACCATCCTGGTTTTGTTTATTTCACAGTGCACAGGGACTTAGAAACTTTGCTTCCCATTTAGGCATTATAAAGCATTCATTATGGATCATCAAATATGCCAAATGTACAGGGCATTAACCAGCATCTCCTCCATGCATAACTATTTCCCATGCCCCTCTGGCTTTCTTATACTTCTTTAAAATGTTGAGCCAAGGACTTGTCACCAAAGGGCTTATATTTATTTCTGTTGGAGCTAGAGTTTAAAATGCTTTTTTTTCCCTTTGTTATAATCTCAAGAAGTCAATTGTGCTTGCCTGCTGTTGCACCTGCATTATTACTATTAATAATGAATAAGTGCCATTTAAACAGGGGCTTTTTATGTGCTAAGTGCTTCATAAACAATTTCAAAACCCAGTGTTAAAAGTGTATAAATGTTGCCTGGCTGGGCAATTGAAAGCTGGGAAGTGCAAATGTGAACCTGGCTACCATGGTTATGTGCTTTTATCATAATTATTACTTATTAATTCTTGGCTTATTCAAGTCTCAAAAAGTTCCTATTTCAGGAAGAGGATTCCAATGAGCTGGAAAAACACAGTAGAACCAGGGACATGTGGTCTAGGGAGAGTACAGGAATACAGTTCAGATGTGTAGGGGTAGGATCAGCAAAGCTAAGACATAAATGGAACAGAACTTGGCAAGGGATGTAAAGAACAACAAAAATAAGCTATATATGTAAATGAGTCAAAAAAGAAAGGCCAGGGAGAGTGTACTCCCTGATAAATGAGAAGGGAGAACAGGTGACAAAAGATCTGGAGAGGGCAGAGGCACTTCATGAGTTCTTTGCCTCACTTTTCCCTGGCAGTCAGGCTTCCCAACTTCTCTCAAGTCCCTGAACCTCCAGACAGGGGTTGGGAAAAAGTCCCTCCCAGTGTAAGCAAAGAGCAGGTTCAAAACCACCTTAGGAAACTGAATAGGAACAAGTCTATGGGGTCTGACAACATACATCCCAGGGTCCTGAGGGAACTGGCTGATACAGGTGCTGATTGAAAAGCTACAGTGTCCAGGCGAAGACCCCGGAGACTGGAAAAAGGGAAGTGTCACTCTTATTTTAGAAAGGGAAGATCCAGGGAACTACAGACCAGTAAGCCTCACCTCTGTGACTCAGAAATTGATGGAGCAGATCCTCGTGGAATCAATGTCACTGCACATGCAAGACCAGGGGATGATCTGAGACACCCAGCATAGCTTTCTTTAATAAGGACAAATTGTGCCTGACAAATATGGTGATGACCTGTGACGGAGTGATGGCAGTGGTCAACAAGACAAGACCAATGGATGTCACCTACCTAGACTTCTGTGAGGATTTTGATAGGGTCCCACATCACATCCTGATGTCCAAACTGGAGAGACATGGATTGATAGAGATGGACTATTCAGTGGATAAGGAATTGGCTGGATGGATGCAAGCAGAGGGTTGTGGCTCTATGTCCAGGTGGAAGCTGGTGACAAGTGATGTCAATCAGGGCTCTCTGCTGCTCTTCAATATCCTCACCAATGTCACAGGCAGTGGGATTGAGCGCATCCCCAGCAGGTTTGGAGAGGACACAAAGCTGAGCAGTGCAGCTGACACAACAGAAGGATGGGACGCCTTCCAGAGGGACCTGGACAAACCTGGGAATTTGGCCTATGAAATTCATGAATTTCATCTAGTTCCAGTACCAGGTGTTGCACCTTGGCTGGAGCAATCCCAGATGTAAATCCAGACTGGGAGATGGACTCGCTGAGAACAGCCCTGTGGAGAAGGACTTGGGGGCTCTTGTGGGTGAGAGGTTGGACATGACCTGGCCATGTGGCCACTTGCTGCCCACAACCCAACCTTATCCTGGACTGCACCAAGCAATGTGGCCAGCAGGGTGAGGAAGGGGATTCTGCCCTGGTTTATTCTGGTATCATGAGATACCACATCACCTGGGGTACTGCATCCAGCTCTGGGGTTGTCAGCAGAGGAAAAATATGGGTTTCTTGGAGCAGGTGTGGAGGAGATCCCTGAAGATGATTAGAGGGGTGGATCATCTCTTTAATGAAGACAGGATGAGAGAGTTTGGTTTATTTCAGCCTGGAGAAGATTTGGGGAGGGTTGATCTGATTGTGGCCTTCCAATATTTAAATGGCGACAAAAAGAATAGAGGGCTTTTTCATAAGGTAGTGACAGGACAAGGGGAAATGGCTTTAACTGGAAGAGGACAGGATTAAATCAGATATTAGGGGGAAATTCTGTACTGAGAGGGTGGTAAGACACAGCAACAGGCTGCTCAGAGAAGCTGTGGATGCCCCATCCCTCACAGTGCTCAAGACCAGGTGGGATGGAGCCCTGGCTATCCTGAGCTGGTGGATAACAACCCTGCCCATGAAAAGGGGTGGGAAATGATCCTTAAAGTCCTTGACAACCAAACCACTGTGCAATTCTATTGATTCTGTAGTTCTATGGTTAACAACTGGTTCCTCTTTTGAAAAGGAACAGGATGGGAGAGGGATTGCAAGATAAGAAGGAATAGACCCAGAAAGCAGAGGAGTACACCAGGAAAATAAATAAAGTCCTTAGGTGAGGCTGAAAGCCCTAGAAGATGCCCTACTTTTCTTGTATCTGATCATGTCACTTTTTTCAAAAGCAAGACAGGTACTTTCTACAACATTTGGTTCCCATGACACAGGGCAATTTCATTCTTGTGAAAATATTTTATCCAGTTGATGACACATTTTATTTGAGTAGTGTTCCCTTGACCTCAACTGGACAGTGAGGTCTTCTGATTATCTCACTGAACCAGGGAAACTGCTGAATGTCCAAGTTACAGATTTTGTTTTTAGGAGTCTGACCTTTCAGCAAAGAAAAAAAGACAACCAGGTTCTTATCTTTTTTTTTTTCTCCTCCTGTTTTAAAAAAATTGTCCAGAATAATGATTTCTAACTAGAGAGGATGCAGTAGAGTAGGTATCCTGAACCAGTAACGTGGGGAAAAGAGGAATTATTTTGGCTGCCAGGCTTCACTACCTTTCCCTCCACCTCCATTTTCCTCTCTTTATTCTCAGTTGTGCCTAAGTTGTAGTTGTTGCACCCTGCTGTAGATAATACTGATTTGGGCTTAGGTTTGCAGTGTTTAGACATCTCTTGGAGAAAAGCTTTTGTGCATCTGCCACATTGTACAGATACAGCGGGCTTGCTTCAGCTAGCAAAACACAGTTTAATATCTGTCCTCTGCTTAGCAGAGGCTGTGCAGTCAACACAGCTTGTGTGTAGCTAGGCTAGTAGTTTAATTATTTTTTAATGCTGTGCGTGAGGACAGCAAAGCCTGAGACAATCAGGAGAGGTGCTGGCTGTGCCCTCCCTCAGCACAAGGGTTCTGCCAAGTTGGTGCCTTGGTGCTAGGCCACAGAAGCTGTATTTTCTGTGGTACTCAGACTTTCCTCTGTCCCTCATGTGTTTGTCTTGTCATCAAGGAAGACAGATTCAACCTTGCAGGAAACAACAGCAGAGAAGATATCCAGACCAGCTCACCCAATCTTCTTTTCCACTGACCTTCAGCAAAGGGAGTTCCCAAATATAGCATCAAACAAAAGGCTTGCTAGCAGAGGGGGTTAATACATGACAGCTCTTAACGTTCAGTAGCAACACAGAATGTTGTTTTGTGGCAACCTTTCCCTGCTTCAGATGCTATTTTTAATGTGCTTCTTTTAAACCTTATATTAATATTTAATTATAATTAAATACATTGCATGCAACATTAGAAATAATTTAGTACCTCATTTATATATACATGAATATTTTAAATCAGGCTTTTTAGGGAAGAAATAATGTATGGAGAGGTGTAGAAAAACTATACTAATTTTTCTGTTCCCTTTGAAAATTTTGAACTTGTCAGCTAATTTCAGCAAACTTGATAAAAGGATAGAGGTTTCAAAGAAGAATTGCTTTAAACTTTTAATAAAATGTTTCTCTCAGTTAGATGAAAGCAAGACACCCAAATCTGAGTCACCATGAGTAGCAAAAAAATATTTTGCACTCAGCCCTTGATTGGACACCCGAAATCAAGAAAGTTATCATCCCCTCACCAGCTTTTCCCACATACAGAACAAACTTGTTCATATTGGAAACCTTCTGCCACACAACTGCTCTGGTGTGGAGTACATAATTTCCCTGAAATTGACTCAGGTCGTACATACTCTTCAAGCTCAATTCTTTTGGTGCTATTTGCCCTTGTCCTTATTTTGCCAGTTGTCTCCTGGGCTTATCTCCTGAAGGTCCTTGGGGTAATTCTTAGTCTCTCTGTCCTAAGTGACAGTTTCATATCTGCTCAGTGCTTCATTGAAATTCAGACAAAGGAAAACTAGTGCTTTTCCTTTGTCTAGAAAACAAGTGCTTAGGGAAAGACACCAATTCAGCCAGCCATGAGGTATGTATGACAAAAGCACAAATTGTGTATGGTTTCTTCTTCCCCTTTAGAAGTGCTCCTCTATTCACTGTGCTCTGCTATTGGCTTGACTATGGGCCAGGTGACAGCCTGTGTGTTTTCTTTTCCTTTATGCAGTGTTGCTACATTACAATCTCTTGGTAGAGCTCGTGATTTGTAGGGTTTACAAAAAACTTTCAGAAGTCTGGAAAGGAGGCAGGGAGGTTCCCATCTATCATCAGACACAATAGTCTTAACAAATCTGCAAAAGCACTGCAAGTGGAATACAGGATTCTGATAAGGAGTCCATTCCAGGTTAGTCTGGGGGTCTGGTATTTGGGTATGTCATTTCAAACTGTGGCTGCAGACACTTATGCAAAGAAATAGAAATATGTAAAGATCCTTGTCCAAGATGCCTTTCCACTTTGTGCCAAGAGTCTCTACTTTGGAGATGTTTCTTTCTCAGAGAAGTTTTTGTGGAAATGACAGCCAGTCAGCCTCCCTTTACAGTGATCTATTTCTGCAGCATAGTTTTCCTGTGTGACCTCATCCCAGAGTTTTGTAGATAGGTTTATCTGCACCTGAAGCTCTCCCCTACACTGGGAAAATTTGCTTAATTTCTCTTTATTATCATTACCCCCTACTAATAGAGTACTTCAGTGTTATATTTCTGCATCATCCCTTTTCAGCTGTTTTCATCTACACAGTTATTGAAAAATACAGAGTAGTTTGAAAACAGCCCAAATCTTCTCCTCTTCTGTTCTCAATCCTGAATGCAGCCACACCATTGCTCCTAAATGCAGGACTATAGATCAGTCATTACTGTTATATGTAGATAGCGTCTTGTCAGAAATATAGGACTTAATTCTCAGAATGGTGTTCCTATTAAAATCAGATGCCTTCCACTGCTACAATGGGTAATGCGAACTCCTTTGGCTGGATGTATGTGTCTCCATCCAAACTTCTAGTAGATATTGTAAGCAAGGGATTGTTACTGTTCTTAGATGGATATCTGAAAACTGGCCAAGTGATTTGGGTTCTAAAAATAGTAAGTTCTCTCCACGAGTGGAATGATGAATGACTGTGTCTGAATTAGAATACAGGTTAGGTCAGATGGACCCAATTATATTTAAAACTATGTGAGTCAAAACCATTTTTGCATCTGTTTGGTGCTTCAGCTCTGTATGAAACCCTAGGATGTTGGTCTATGTTTGCAGTTTTGCATCACAGCCTTTGAGCTTTGTCCTCACTAGTTTCTGATGACCCAAGCTCATACAAACCAGAGGACCCCAGGAGAGAGAGAAAACACTGGTCTACCTCAAAGAGCACCACAGCTGACCAGAACACTGGAATGAGGTTTCTGAGATTTTGGTTCTGCCAAAGACTTCTGAGTATCTCCAGTTTCAGATAAGCTCCTGACACCCAACCTTATTCTATCTTTCTACTCCAGAATGCAGGGTCTATGGCTTGAACACTTTACCACGCCAGATGTAGGTGGACCTTATTTATTGCCACTTAGCAAATGAACAGTCTCCTTTATAAAGAGGTTAATTTTAGGCAGCCAGTGTTCCTACATTTATCTGTGTTACCTCAGTTGCAGTCCTTTTTCTTCTGTGGTACATTCACCTATCAGAAAAACTGTTCCACTCAAATTTTCCAAAGAAATGTGAATATTTGTATTAGTTACGCATATGAAAAATGACAATACTATAGGAAAGCTGAGCGAGGATCCCATGATGCCCCTTTGAACTTGGTGATCCTAAGGCTGTTTCCCAGCCTGAAAGGTGCTATAATTCTACATTGTCTGTTTAGGACACAGTGTCTCAAACTCAGTTCTCCATGATAAATAAGCTCAATGGATGCCAGCCAGTTTACTTCTCAGGCATCCATTTACAAAAACCAAGGTGTACCGAGCTATTGGAAATAAGATATGCTTGCATGTGCATTTTATATATATTTAAATAGGTGAATACTTCTTGGGTCTTCTGGAAGGACATTCTATTTAAATTGTATTCATAGTTTCTCAGACACTGAAATAATATTAAGCCACATTTCAGTCGTTAATATGTAACATTTATAAAGCATAATAATATTTTAACTATTTATGAGTCAGTGCTTTTAACACAGCAACAGCCAGGTGAGGCCTGAAATCACCATTTCTTGACTAGGATGTGACTGAATTGTAGAAGGAGGTCTGAAAAAGTCTTGAAATCTGTGCAAGGCTGAGTTGGCATTCGAGATGAGGCAGTCCTTCCTGATAAAAATAAATTTGCTGCAATGTTTCCAATTTAGTTTCTTGCCTTGTAATGTTTTACTGTATAATGGTAGTTCAAGAGAGAGAGCATTCACTCTCATTTTGATCTGATCCATTTGGTCTAGGAAGCAATATGTGATTGGTACAAGAATAAGAGAAGTGCTGAGCTGTGCTGTTTCCCTGCTTTTTCTCCCTCTCTATGGTACAGGTCAGGACTGCAGTACAGAGTGGCTCTGCTCCTGCTTGGACATGAGGCTCAATATTTTCAGGTGAGCCCTGATAATCCGTGGGAAAGCTTTTGTTTGTTTTGCGGTGAACGTACTGATCACTTACAGAAGCTGTTCACACTTAAGTTTTCTTTATTGAGTGCTTGATTGCAAAGTTTCACTCTGGTGCTTCTGAGGGAGCATTGTAAAGAGTTTGTAGAGCTTGTCAGTATTGGCCTTTTTTGGGTGAATTGAATTAAACTCTCTCCTGCATGTCTCTGAGGCAGAAACATGTCAGGACTGATCTGGGGGCAAATGGGCCTCCATTTGTTGATGGCAGCTGAGTTTGTTTGTGTTGTGGTGCAGAGAAGTGCCAGGCTTCTCTCCTTGCTCTCAGAAAAGTCAAGGGAAATCTGTCAGGAGGTTTGATTTTTTAAAGTGAGTAGGTTTTAGGTAAGCTTGTACATACCAGAGACCTAAACCACACAATCCTTGGAGGCTGTTCTTTCTGTGGTCATGGGATCATAGAATCATTAAAGCTGGAAAAGGCCTCCATGATCTTCAATGTTAGATTTAAAATTGGGATGACCTCTGGAAGGAATAGGAATGGTGGGTACAAGCAGTTTGGTTTTCAGCACATGGTCATTGCATATGCACTATTGTCTTGTAATGTGATCAGAGCCTTACTTTCATATTTTACTGTGGTATGGAAATTATAAGATCTGCTGTAACACCAATATGAATAAATAGACTCAGCTAGTGTTAGGACAAACAAGATAGGAGAGAGGCGACCTTGCCAAAAGTATTGCTTTGGCTGCGTAGTGACGGAATATGTGCTAGCCAAAAGTAAATCTCCTTTTTGTGTGCATCCTTTTGGATCAACCTGATCTCTTCTCTGCTCTCTTGCAACTCTGCCTTGATCTTCCTGGTGACCATAGTTTTGGCAAATACTGCACAGTTTGGATTACAGCACCACTTGAAAACTGTGGAGCAAAACCATCAGGCAAGTCTGAAGGGTCCTACATTTGCACATGGACTGTCAAGGTATGGGATCCATGTTCTGGATTCTTCTAGCAAGCACCTTTGCAGTATTTTATTCTTTATTAAAAGGTAAAGCGAAATGCAGTAAATACACATACAGAAATATGTTTTTTACTACTGTTTCTGTAACTACCCATCTCAGGAATAAATAGGTGCCTTGTGACTGTAGGCACACAGCTGTAGCTCTGCCACAGAAATGGAGACATTATTTCAGAGGAAATACAGAGGCTGGAGGCAGGGGGAATATCAGCCTGAATGGTAACATGAGACTGAGAAAAAGAGATCTGCAATCTTCTTACTAGAAGAAAGCAACGACAATCAGTGTTAAACAACATGGTTTGCTGCAGCAACCTGCTAATGTCAGCACAGTCCTCATCTCTTCCTGTTTGTTTCAAGAGCATAGATGCCAGCTGGAGTGTCAGGATCTGTCCTTTTTCCTCTCATTCCTGTGGCTTGACTGCCTCAGTGTTCTCCAAACTGCTCTCTTAGACTCAGTTCTCTCCTCTTACTGCCTTGTACTTGCAGGACAGTTGTTGGTTCTATGTCCTGTGCATTTCTTACTACCATTGTAGGGTTGCTGCACCCTCTCTCCTCTCCATAGCTGCTGCTTTTCATGAGTATATTGGGGTAGGAAGGGGACACATGGAAGAGGCTGTATAGAGAAACAGAAACAATTATGAAGGCTGGCACTGCAATTGTGACCAGATGACCAAAGAATGAACTTTGACTTTTAGATAATCCCTCAAGCTTTCCAAACAGTTTCTAAACCAGATTGGTACCAGTGTGTGGAAGGTATAAAAAACCCCAAAACCTCTTGGAAAAGCACAAATGTGGCTGTGATTTTTGTCTGTGGTTTTCAAAATCATCCATCATGAAATACACAGAGGGGCACCTGAGGGTCAGGTCATCACCACAGTGAAGCTTTCTTCTTTTTCTTTCAATTCCTCTGCTCTTATTCACTCTGATAGGCAGAACTGTTGCTCTGACACAGGCATTGCCTGGACTTTGTTCTGGATTTGTCTGGACTAGAGTTAATTTTCTTCACATGTCTAGTATGGGCTATGTTTTGGATTTGTGCTGGGTTTGGATTATCAACCGGGTTGATAATATAGACATGCTTTTTGTATTGATGAGCAGGGCTCACACAGAGCCAAGGCCTTTTCTGCTTTTTGTACTGCCATAATGGGGAGGAAGTTGGTGGTATAAGGGAGAGTAGAAGGAGATACAGCCTGGGCAGATGACCCAAATTGACCAAAAAGATGTTCCAGACTGCTTGATATCCTGCTCAGTGTTTCAAGCTGAGGGGAAGAAGGAGGAAGGAGGGGTGTTCAAAGCGATGGTTTTTGTCTTGCCAAATCACTGTGAGGTGGTATGAGGCCCTGCTGTCCTGGAGATGGCTGAACAGCTGCCTGCCCATGGGAAGCAGTGAATGAATTCATTGTTCTGCTTTGTTCGTGGCTTTTGCTTCTCCTGTTAAATTGCCTTTATTGGAAGTCATCAGTTTTCTCACTTTTATTCTCCCACAACCTGCTGTTTGAACAAGTGGATGCGTGGTGGTTTGGTGTCTGGGCTTAAAGCACAACTGACATACAGGTATTTTTGCACTGTTGCAACACAGTATTTCAGCTTGGGATAATGGCAAGGAGCAGGAACATCTTGTCCTAGTAAGTGTTTTCATGGTTTTTCAGGCTACTACCGCTATTCTGGAAAGCGGTACAACCTAGAGAAGTAAACCTCTTGTTTATGCCTAGTATAACATGAGATATACTGCTCCACATGTTTGTATTTGCCCTGCAGAGTGTCTGTTTTGTCCCTTTCACCACTCTGCATTAGCAGTCTGATGATAGAGCAAGCACAGTCCAAAAAAGCCCAGAAAGTTTAAAAATTAATCTCGTCACATAATTAAACAATGAATGTGCGAAGATACATCATTGCTGTTTATTGCAGTTTTAATCCATTTTTCTTAAGTACAAATAGAAATAAATATATAAATATTTATACATACACACACTCCACATGTATTTTTATGGATTTAACATTGTCTGAAGCAGCTCTGCTGATCAAACCCAGTGCCAGACTGGTAATGCTCTTCAGCACTGGGTAAAGACAATAGCATGGGTAAATAGTAAAGTGAGTCCCTCAGTGTCATTTCAGAGCCTGCTTTGGCATGTGGCACTGTACTTGGAGGGCTGGGTGCTACCATTACTGTCCCAGCTGTGAGTCACTCCATGCTGCTCTGCAGGCTGGAGTAAAGGTGCCTGTTCATGGTTCAAAAAAACCTGGTATTATCACATGGGCCCTGTGCTGAGCAGCCAACCTGACGCTGCTTTCCCTCTTCCCACAGCCTCAGGGGCATGTGGGCATAGCTCACCACACTGGCAGTGCTGTCTGTAAGAGAGTATGGATAGCCACCTCAGTCTTTTTAGGTTTTTTTTGTAAACAACAGGGTTTGGACTGGGATGACATGGAAGAGTTTGTGCATGGTCACTTCAGGTGAAAAATCTCATGAGGGTTGTGAGTTCTATGGTCAGGTAAGGAATACTGTCTGCTGCTGGTGTTCTTAGGCTTCTATTTCTTTTCCAGTACTTTGCTATTTATCACTTCCACAGTGTCCACCTGTCTTGGGTTGAAAAATGTAACCAAAAATGTGTATTCTATTTTCATCTGTTGAAACTCATTGGGAGATATTGTTCTTCTTTCCTGCTCCATCCATCCTATTCCAGCACCCATCCTCCTCCAAGGGACATCACCTGTGAATGGGCCATTTAAGGCCTCTCACATGACTGAAAAAATTACTTCATTCCAATGTGAGATGCTCCACCCAGTGGGAGGAGCCAAAGCCTTTCCACCAGGATAAAAGCTGCAATCCCAAACACTACCATAGCCTTTTTTTTCCACTGAATTCTCAAAGGAGTACTGGATCCTTCTTGTCAGCACTGGACCCTTTTCTTTTCTCTACAGTATCATCTCTACTTCACAGAACCACATCTGGAGGACTCCAGGAGGACTTATTTGGACATCCAACACCGTAACAACAGGGTGTCAGGTCGTATCTCTGACTCTGTCAGGGTTTTTAGGATTTGCTTGCTTGTTTGTTTTTTGTACTACTGCATTTGTATCTTTTTTTAATACTCCTAGTAAACAACTGTTATTCCTATTCCCATATTTTTGCCTGAAAGCTCCTAATTGCAAAATTGTAATAAATTGGAGGGAGGGGGTTTTTTACATTCTCCATTCCAAAGGAAACTCCAGTTTTCCCTGACAGATACCTGTCTTTCCAAACCAAGACACCACCTTACTGTGCTGCACCAACTCGTTCAAAGGACCTTGAGCAAGTTTCTGCACAACAAAATTAAATCAGGAAAAGTTTCACTTTAAGCATGTCTATGTTTAAATGCAAAGTAAACAACAAACTAGAGACAGGATAGCTGACATACAGCTCTTAATACGTGCACATACACTTTATAGAGAGAGGGAGAAATAACTGCCTGAATAATGCAGAAACTGTTGATATAATGGCCTTTATGGAACTTGTCTGGTGATTAAGGCACCTAGAGACAGCCAAATACATATCCCTGGGAATATTTATTTTCAAAAATGGCCCATCACATTTGCTTGTTTGCCTGATTGTACAACTGCTAGCATGCTGTCGATTCTGATAGAAGCTGGCACTGCCCAGCCATGATGTGAAGACCGGGATGGGCTGCTGGAATGGCTCTTTCCTCTTTTTTTTTTTTTTTTTTTAAATTCTCATGACCCAAAGCTCCCTTTGTTTTGCCTAGATTTTAACTGTGATAAATCCTATTTCAGGCCCTGGTGAATGTCACAGAGCTGTGCAGAGATTTTCTTACAGAATTCATACCAGGATCCAGTAGAGTGGCAACCTGTCTATAGAAAGAGCATATATATATATATATATATACACACATATGTATATATGTGTGTGTGTATACATGCATACTGGCAGAAGGAAGATAGCACCAGACAGATGTGGAAACAAGGACTGAGGGGCAGAGTAATTTTCCATAGATCATTTGTGCTACATGGGAAGTCTGTGCCATTATCCAGACAAAATGACGTGTCTGTCAGGTTTGTCTGCAGAAGTGGACTGCCCGCTATAGTTGCTGCCGAGACAGCAGCTTGATTTATTATCAACATCACCACTGCCATAACACTGCTTCGTGCCGCACCATGAGTGGCTGTGATGCTATAAGATGTGACACCAAAGTTATGTAACAGCAGTGCATACCACAAATGGCCTGGTGGGACTTGATGTAAGTATAATCCACGGAGATTTGCTGAGGGATTCATGAACTAAGGCATGTCAGCATTTTCCTGTGTTTTCTTGAAGGAAGAACTAAGCGGACAAATTGGTGCCAAAGTATGTCTTTATCCCATGATATTGAAAACCCCAGGGGGAAATTTTGATTATATCATAAAAAATGTCAGCACCACTTTGAAAAGAGTTTCCTTTGCCTCCTTTTTTTCCAACAGTAACTATTGTTACTGTTTAACTGTGCTGTCTCAGTGTTGCTTTGTTGTGTGACTATGTAGCAAAAGGAGAGAGTAATTCCATCAGTCAATAAACAGTGTGCTCCTTATGTAAATTTATTCTTATCATGCTTCTGACCAAGCTCAAAAACCTATATACTCTCTGCCGACAGTCAGAAGGCTAGCAGTGCAGAGCAAAGAGCCAGGCAAAACAAAAACTTCTAAGCTGTGAGTTTGAGGTGGAATGGTCTTGGTTTGGATGTGGTGGTGTGTTTTTTTTTGTTTTTGTTTTTGTTTTTTGGTGGTTTTTTTGTTTGTTCGTTTGTTTGTTTGGGTTTTGTTTTGTTTTTTTCTTTTCTTTTTTCTTTTTTCTTTTTTTGGCAGTTGTGTTATCATCAGCTTTGTGTGTTCTATCCCTTATGGAGATCCTGATTTTTGATGCCATTTGAGAGATGATGACATTTCTGTAATTAATAACAGTGTGGTAATTTCTCACTCCTCTCCCTCTCCTTACACCTCTTCTCCAGGGCTGATAACCTACCACTGAGGATGTGAGCACTACAGACAGCATTATTATTACAGCCAGTTACTATCTTACTGATTCTTCCCCAGAGAGAATTTATTTTCTTATGGGGAAGAACTATCAGAGTTAGGTCTAGGAAAAGACAAACCCTTCCTTCTTCTGCTAGAAGGATTATTAAATTTAATCTTATTCTTTGCTTGAAAGTTTCCTGGAGGCATGGTGCAAGCCTTCTAAACCCTAATGGATAGTGAGGAAAGACTGGGATATTTAAATAGCTGCACTAAGTTGAGGGAGGCTCATACAGTTGGTAGGAAGTCCTTTGGCATTCTGGTTTCACTGTTTTTGACTTTCTCCTGGCAGAAACACAAATGGCAAGTCGAAGAACATTTCACAGTTTGCTTTGGATTAATGTAGGCAGGGCTCTTCTGAACTAAACGTGGGAGGCAGGGAGGGAAGGAAGATGGAAAACTCAGCCATCTGTCAACATTTTTAAAGTCACATTGAGAAGGGACATTTTTATTCTTAGGGCTTTTGGAAAACTTTCCCTGACAGCGCATTTCACAGAGGACTCTTTCTGACAGGGACTGGTATCTATTCAGTGACACATCTGGGGAAGCAGATTGCACTGTGTGGAGCTGAAGTTCACTGCAGGAGCAGTTCAGGAAAGTGGAAGATTGGAGGGAAAAGAAGCTTGAAGCCATTCTTGTGGTTTAACTCTAATACTAAAGTGCATCTTTAGCTGGTGCTTACTCTCTGGAAATATCCACCGTCACTCAACAAGGTTCTGAAAACCTATGGACAGATTTTCTGATCCAAACACTGAAAATAATTAACAAACTGAAAAAATTCCAACTGTCGTGAAGACAACTAAGCACTTACTTCCCTGGTATTACCACCAACCCTCCCAACATACTCTTTCTCCCAGCTTTTCGTGGTTTTCAAAAAGCATGAAGAAGAAAATCTTAAAATGGGTTATCATCTGGATGCATTTTGCTCCTCAGGGGCAAAGAAGGCATTAATAGCAGTAGTAGTAGTAGGACACAAAAAATAGACTGTCTGTATTTCTTCCTGTATTTCCTGTGATGGAGCATGCAGTCGGTTGTAACGCATTGTGCATGGATGTGAAACAAAAAGCTTCTGAATTTTCTGCTGTGCATTGTTACACTGAAAATACTGTTTATGGTCAAGAAGGAAGCATATCAAGGAAGAAGTAAAGCCAGAATTTTATTGTTAGTATGATTAAAATATTGAGAGACTATTCAGTTTGACTTCACTTCTAATTGTGGGAAAAATCATAGAATAGCAATGTAGCTGGAGTATTGCTCTGAAATTGTCAGAGACACTGTCATGAGTTGGCGCTGGCCAGATGCCAGTGCACACATGAGTGTATGTTTTTCCTAATGAACTACTGTGAGATGTGGTCAAGAACAGAGCAGAGCAGGCCCAAAACTTGAAATAGAAAGAAAACTTTTTTAAACTACGAAAGGAAAGGAAAGGAAAGGAAAGGAAAGGAAAGGAAAGGAAAGGAAAGGAAAAGGAAAAGGAAAAGGAAAAGGAAAAGGAAAAGGAAAAGGAAAAGGAAAAGGAAAAGGAAAAGGAAAAGGAAAAGGAAAAGGAAAAGGAAAAGGAAAAGGAAAAGGAAAAGGAAAAGGAAAAGGAAAAGGAAAAGGAAAAGGAAAAGGAAAAGGAAAAGGAAAAGGAAAAGGAAAAGGAAAAGGAAGAAAAGAAAACCTAAACACACAAAAACCAGAAATGAAAACCTCCCAGAAGATTTCTTCTCCCCCTCCTAATTTCCACCCATTCCACACTCTAACTGTTAACATTTACACGTCACCCTCCATCTTACTTGCTTAAACCAAAACCCTGGGTTCCCAATCAAAGTCATCATCACTCAAAAAACCCCAATCTTCAATCCAGCAAGGGAGACCCTTGCACCACAGACCCCCCACAGGAAACACAGGTCCACCCTCCCATGTTCCCATGTCACCCATGGCCCTGCCTGGGGCAGTCTGCCAGGGTGACACCCTCCTTTCCATGTCCAGTGCTCTCACCACTGTCCATGGACCAAAACCGCATACAGGGCTCTTTTAAGGATGTTTGGCCAAGTACCAAAAACCAGCCATCTTCTCATATTGGGACAAGCCCCCACATTTACCCCTGGGGCCGAGGGTTCCAAGAACAGGCCACAAAGTCTTTGGTTTTGAGCCAAAATGCATCCACCCAAATACAGTCTTATTTATGTTCAGGAGAGTTCAGGGTCCGTCTATGGCTAACATTATGCAAGAAAAATCCAGCTCAAAAGCCACTCCTCTTCATCTCTAGCTGATCTGGGGGTCTTTTCATTGTGCTTTATCATCTCGGTCCCAGGCTGTCCCTCTCTCTTCTGAAACCACCAGCCATGAGAATCAGTGTCTGGGAATAATTTTCTTCTGCCTCAGAAAGAGTTAAAAGCTTCTGTCTCCCAGCAAGGCCACAGGCTCAGGCACTGGCAGGCTCCAGCAGCTCCCACACGCAGCAGCAGCTCAGCACCTTCTCCCTGGGCGGGGGGGGCGGGTGGAGACGGGACGAGGTGGGGGGGGGATGGGGACAGGGACGGGGAGATGGAAGGCACCTCCAAAGTTCTCCACCCCTCCATCCTGGATGGGGCTGGCCCAGCTCCAGTCCCATTCTCTCTCTTTCCCTTCCCCTGGGGCCTGGGCCTACCTCAGCCTGACCACCTGGCTCCCTCCCCCACCCAGCCTGGTCAGCTGGGTGGAGGGGAGGAAAAAGATTCTCCTTTCCTGAAAGCAAAGCCAGAAAGAAAAAGTCCCTCTGGGAGTCCTTGCTTTTAACCCCTTGTGTTCTCAGAGGCGTGTCCAACCCCTCAGTGGCCACCGAAAGTGCCAACATTCAAACCTGACCACTGATTGGTTTGACCACAGCTTCCTGAAAAACTCATTTCCCCTCAAACCAGGACAGTGTTCTTCATGGAGACAGGGGAACAGAAACCTCTGTTCAGGCCATTGCATCACCACAGGATTCCCATGCGCCCATTGCTCAGTCTCTGTGTGGTACACTCCCCTCACTGTTAGCATCTTGCAGCAAGCATTGGGAAGGTGGGGATGGCTGGGTCACCAGGGGCTCGCTGCAGCTGATGGAATCAGATAAGTGCAAAGGAGGGTGGACAGGCACACTGGAAAAGTAGCAGGCACATACACTCAAGCACAGAAGCCTTGTTTACACAGAACCATGTGGACAGAATCCATCTGTTTCTAAGTACACAGACCTTCAAACGTCATTTCCAGCTTCTGGAAACTTAGTATTTTAATTTTACCTCTGTTCTTTACCACAAAGGTAAGAATAAAATTTGTTGTAAATTCCCAGCATTTCTGGGCTGACTGTTCTCTGAAATGTTTTTGCCTTTCTTCTTAGGTGGGATTCCCACTGAATAACTACAGCCTAGACACTACAGAATTTTGTGTCTTTGAAGTCCTCTTTCTCCTTCCTTTCCTCATTCCCTCCCTAGTGAATAGGCTGTTTAAAGCCCTCCAGAAGATATAGTCACAGCCACAGAACTCCACAGAGGATGGCTCAGCTGTGCTGCAACACTGTTCTGCTCAGGATCAGAGTCCAGGGAGAAGGGGCTGTAAGGTCTATGTATGTGACATACCAATGTATCTGTGCATGCTGATAGCCAGCCCTGACCTGCTAGGAAGACAGAAAAATGAAAAATGGCAGAAATAAGAAACAGCAAAAAGGATAGCACTTGTTTAAAGAAGCTGTTAATAAGTGATGGGTGTTGGGAAGACAATGACACTGTATGGATCAACTAAAGTTAAAGAAAACCTTCAGCCTCCCAAGGGAGTACCTCTGCTCCCAGTCCAGCCCTCTCCAGCAGCCCTGCTGGATCCAGCAGTGTTGTTGTTTAGATTTAGGGGTGTCCCCGGAGAGGGTTCCCTGGGAGCCCCCCAGGCTCTAGGTTCATTGGTATTCACATGCAGGCAGGCAAGGAGACTGCAGACAGCTGGTGAGGTGCTGATGAGGTGAGGATTTATTTGGAGTTTGACCCCAGGAAGGCAGCATGGTTACTGAGGGAGAGGGAGAAGGAGGGGGAGAGAGGGAAGGGGAGAAGAAAGGGGAGAGGAGCAGAGCCTGTGGAGGCCTCCAGGGCAAAGAGGGAGAGCCCTCTCCGTTTGCACCCTTAACAGAGGGTATCAAAGTGAGCGCAGACAGATCTAGAGGCCAATGGGGTTACAGACACACGATACTGCAGGGGAGGTTACAGACTTGAGATAAACCATACACTTCCCAGGGGTGAGCCAGAGCAAACCATTTCCATAAAATGCAATTCCACACAGCAGAGTTGAGCTCCCCATCATCATAGCTGCTGTCCTCAGTATGAGTCCCACCACACTCCACATCTGTGGGGAACAGGAGCCCCATGAGGACCAAGAGGATTCCATGCCATGGCCCTCCATTCTCAACCAGATCTGGGGAAACTCATTTGTCCTGAAAACCAGCTGCTGGGAGACCACTGTGACTGAAGGGCTGAGTGCTGGTGACTGCAGTGGGAGACCACAGGTCACAGCACGTGTACCTACTGCCAGCTGCTGGCAGTGAGTGTCTGTACCTTCCCAGGACTGTGAATGAGGGGGGTATCTGTGTGGTGTGACTAATGGACGACTTTCAGTCTCAACATCTGGAAAGCAGAGGGGCCTCAGGTCTGGGCTGCTGTGTGGGGAGACATATGATTTTGGGGTGCCTGTAGGTGAAGCCCACAAGGAGGGGACTTGTCTGTCTGTGCCTCTGCCTATGCAAGTCCTGCATGTGGGTGCTGTGAAGGCAGCTTGTCAGTGTCAGTGTGTGGCTGCCCGTCCTCTGTGTGTCTGTGTGTGTGACTCTGGGGTACACGCTCCAGTTTGATACTGGCTGAACCTGAAAATGCGAAAGCAGCAACCACATTCCTCATGGGCCCAGGACACTGGGCTGGGCTCCAGTAGCAGCTCCTGACAGAGTCCATATTCCTTTGGCTGTCTCCAAATAAAGCAGTATTTCTGTTGTTACGTGTGAACTACTCAAGGAAGATAACTCCACTCTTCTGCCTGTGAATAACAGCCTGTCAGCTGCTACACTTGTGTTCCTGATCTCTTGGGCAATTTGGTCTCCATCAGATGGGCCCTGAGAGGTTCAGAAGAGCCCAAACTGTAAAGAGAGAGGATCAGGGAAGGTTGTATCTGAAAATGAAACATTTTTAAATGAAACATTTTTAAATGAAATTGCTCTGTTAGTCAGAACAGGTGGTTTCAGGACCTCTTCCTGATGTGCATAAATTTTAGTGAAGTTAGCCAATGTGTTTATCATCGGAACCTTGTCTCTTGGATGGGATTAACTGCAGTCAGTCTAGAGCTGTGATGGACTGAAAACAGAGTACTTGGGAGATGCAGAGGGTTTAAATGTACCTGTTTTACTGGTAAGAGAATGACTGACTGCCTGCCTTCCACTGGCTGATGTGAGAGAATGAGCACTTGAGGAGAATGGCTACTTGAGGGGCAGAAGATGCACTATCACTCCTGCCTGCTGCTCCTTCCTCCCTTTCTCTGCCAAGAAAAGTGATACCATGTTGCCACTATAATGAAATTAGTCTGTTTATGTGTCTTTTTATGTTCATCCAGACATTGCACAAACATCAGAAACCTGGAAAGCAATTTTCAGGCCTTGGAGGCCAGGAAGATATCAACAGAGTCTGACAACATGCTGAAATATTCTGGTGGTGTCATCTTCCTGAAACATCTGCTGTGAAGTGCTTCTCCTCCAGTTTTATTCTTGATTAGCCCTTTCTCTATGTCAGCTTTATTCTATTTTTGTTGGTTAGAGTACTACTCAGAGCTTAAATAATTTCTCGGGTTAATAAAAGCAGAGGATTTCTATCCTTCAAAACAGGAATCAAAGTAAGGAAATGTCAGCGCTTTTAATACAAGGTTGTGGATTTCATGGGTGCTTCTGCTTAATTAAAGAAATTTTAAAGTTGTGGCATCCTTTTAGTATTCTTTTTGGTCCCTATGCAGTAGAAGGAAAAATAAAACCACAACAGTTTTTCATGCCTTCCTGTGCTAAATGTCAGTGTGAACAGGCTTAAATGTTCTGTCCTTTCTTGGTGGGCATTTTATTTCCAGGCCATTTGAGAGAGTAGTTACTCAGATTTGTCTGCTGTCACACAGAGTGGGGGAGAAGAGCTGAGTGTTACTTCTGAAGTGTCATAAAGAAGTGGAGCATTCATTCATATTCATAATTAACAACACAAACAGCTGCACATGCTCTGTCTGGCTCCTCTCAATTTGTGTTAGCGTCCTTGTTTACATGCATCCAGTCATCACTTATCTACTGCTAAGGAAGAGGAAATGTTTCAAGGTGACACTGTGGAGGTTCCCATCTGTGCTCCCTTCCAGACAGGGCACTCCTTACCAACACAGGCACCTCTGTCTTTTCAATGAACTGGTGCTGAGGCCAAGCATATCCAGAAATTATGCCCTGACGTTTTTACTGTTCGGTTCTGAAGGTGACTTATTAAACAATAAATCATGAAAAAATAGAGATAGAAATTCAAAAACTGTGTTTTCCTAATACATCTTAAAAACAACCAAAAATTCTTCCTAGACAATTTCCCCAAAGTTAGGGTAGACCCAGAGCCTTGCAATTATTGCAAGCATGGAATCTGACTTTTACAATGCCAAGATGAATTGTGCTCAAATCAAGGTCTGTGATCCAGAAAGAGACACCCTCTCTTTTTTGTGGTCATTAATCCATGCCTCTCAGCAAGATTGCTACTCTTGCATTTTACTCATTGAAGGATAACGTGTTCCCTAGCAGGTGTTTCCAAGTACTTTCCTGAGGCACTTACTCCTGGGACATCTCTCTGTGTCAAGTCTACAGGCAGTCATACTGAAGTCTGGCTGGGTGTGGAGTTTTACCATGCAAGCAAAGCCACTGAAGCTTCATAAGAGCTGAAGTGTTCCCATTTGTGTGTGTGCACCAGAAGATTATGCAATAACACTGGTGAGACTGGGCACTTATTGGAGAGCTACCCTTCATGCTCAAAATCAAGGTCATATTATTACTGGAGGGGCAGGCAAAAGCATGGATGTGATATGCAAGTTCCCGTATTTTATGTGTATATACATATATGTATGTATATATATTTACTTTTTTTTTTTTTACTGTTGGTTTCAACTAAATATTCAGCAAACTTGAGTGAAATTACTGCAGACAGAAATCATATTGCAGGATTTTTGAATAATAAGCCTCCTGCTTGTATGCCAAGCTGGAGACAAACAGCATCTGTTGATGCAGCCTGAAAGATTCTCGTCACTAGGGCAGAAATGTCCCCCTTATGCTCTGTCACTGTGCAGGAGGGAAGTGCAGACCTGCCTGCTTCCATGGCAGACAGGATTCTGGGCATGACACTGGGCCCAGGGCATCTCTGGTAACTGCAAACTGGCACTTCTGCCTGTGAAAGGAGCTCCAAGCTCTATACCCACATTTCAAGCCTATTTCCTGAGACCTTTTCTGCCAGGAATGACTGTTTGTGGCTGTTTTCCTGTCTTCTGCTGAACTGCACCTCACCTGCTCATCTACCAACGTGCTGCCATTCAGCACTTCCCCTCCTATTTCTGGTGTACACGTGGTGCCTGCAAGAAGAATGGGAGAACGAGGAGCAATCCCTGTAATTCTTTAGAAAAGAGAGCATCAAAGCACTGCTCTTCCTGGTGCTGCAGTTCAGAGACAGTGAGAGAGCCATGGACAGGCTCCTATAATCCCATCTGCTAGTATCTGTAAGACTTAAGTCTGTCTTTGGGGTTTTTTCCCTGGTAGAGCACTCCTGACCTCTGTCTGAGATGGGTCTGGTGAAAAAACAGGGCAGAAAAGAATTGCCTATTTCTCACCTTAAGCAACATGGATCTTCATTCTACTTCATTTGTTTGTGAGGTTAAGGATGAAAAGTCTGGTTTAAATGGTCCCTATCAGGCAGCAAGACAAATGATGTATATTTGTGTTGTTCTACAGCTTTACTTTTCTGTTAGCTTTTGTTTTACCATTCACATCCCTTTTGGTTGCATTTTTTAATATCTGTGTAGATTGCACTTCCTTCTGCCAGTTTCCTTCTGCCAAGCCCTCAGCAATACCTGGTAGTTTTCTTTTCCATGTTTCAGTCTCAGAACTCAAGGTTATGCTGTTTCACTCTTTGAAGGGTTGTGTGCCTCTTATTTACTGGCAGCACAGATATGGATGCTGCTGTTGTTTTTCAGTTCATGCAGAAGCATTCCCTCTGCTTTTCATGGCACTGCAATTGTAGGATTTTTTTCAGTGTCTTCATTGTCTTTGGTCACATGATTAAATCAACCCTACAAAATGTAATCTTTTGCTGGGATGTCTACACTAGGTGGTCCACTATCCACCCAATCATGGAAAATGGTTCTCTAAAATGAATTCTGGACCCTTTAACCCTGATGAAATCTGTAAAACATTTTTTCTTCTCCACCTTTCCCTAGTCAATTATTTCCTAGTATTAAGCAAACACTTCATGCTAGACTAGGGTTTAAATTAACTTCTTGCCTAGCAAGGAAGAACAATAATCTTCACTAGAAAACTTCATAAAAAATCTGAAAGATACAAGAGCACATTCTTCCATTTGCCATCCTTTTCTGCAATCCTTTTGCTGTTTCTCAGCAAGCAGATGACTAAAAGTGCCTTTTTAAAAAAATAAATAATAGTGTCTTATTTGCTTTTTAAACACCTTGAGAAAAGGGAGTTTTTCTTTCCACTGTTCCATCATTTACATCTGCACTCTTGGGTCTCTGGATACACTAATATGAGTTACATCAGTGTGACTACACAGTGTTACCAGGTTCTTCTAGATAGTCCACGCAGGGGAACTGTAACATTTAACATAAAATTTGTTTATTTGAACACACCTGATGTTACCCTGGAATATTCATTTACCCCAGATTTTTCATTTACCCCAAAATTTAGGTTACAGTTAGCAAAATACACTTCTTCAATACATGGTTCTATGAAAAATACCAATGTGATTCAGTCACTCTTCTCTGTAATATGCTCACCAGCCTGATGCTGCCTGTTCCCAGTCTCACCATGATGACACACATGGGTTGAAGCCAGCTCTAGTCCATTGCTGTCTATGTTTTTGCCTTAACTAACCTGACTGGGACAAGTTGCTCAGTGTTGCACTGTTATAATATTTTAAAATTTTTCAAGTGGAGTCAAAATCATGTTGTCATGTTGGCATTTTTCTATAATGTGTTTAAATCCATGCCTTAGTAGCAGGCCATCATTTTATCAGCAAACTGCAAAAAGAGTGGTATTTTCAGCCATTTTTAATTTCTTCTCCTTGTTGGAGAAACTACTCTTTAGAGAACCAAAACAAAATTTCAGCCATTTTTGATAATTTTTAAGAAATGACCGAAGACAGTACCGTGAATTTCATTATTAAATTTGAGCTGGCTTGTTTGAAAAGACTGAAGATGCACACCTGTTGGAGTCTAGAACACCCCTCTGGCCACCCTGGAGGGTTTGAAGACTGTACAGGGGGGTCTGGGATCTGTACGGGGGGGTCAGTCAGACCCACACAGATCCCAGGAGGACACTGACTCTGATTCCTGTCCATGGGAGTGAACACTCACATGCAGGAAGAATCACAAATCCTAAGAATTTTAAATAAGTAGTGGATGGTTTATTATAGAATATAAATATAGAAATTAGGATTCTTAGTATATGGGGCTGAAGAGGCAAGATGGAGGAATTGGGGAGCGGCCCCTGTCTTCCTTGTTCTTGCTCTCGTCCCCCATCTTGTGCTGAGTTGGGTTTTAGAGATTGGCTTAGAGTAGAACTGGACATGTTAGTATAGGTAGTAGGTATTGGTAAAATTTTGTAAATAAAAAGTACGTCTCGGACAGTGGTTGGGTCAAGGGTACCGTACATAAGGTACGGGGCTCTCTGATCCACCCAGTCTGCCGCGTGTCCTGCTCTGCTGGGGACGCCTTGCAGAGCTGAGAAAGAACTAAGATAATGTACCCTGCCAGGGAGGCCTGGCAGAGCTGAAAAAGGACTGAGATAATGAAGAATAAACAATCTTGGAAATGTGCACCGGTGGACTCAACTTGTCGTCTCTACCTCTGGTGTGTAACACTTAGGGCAAAGAGAAGACTGAAAACCTTATTACCCCTGGGAACAGCAACCCAGAGGAAACTCCCAGGGAACAGCAACCTTGGGAGAACCCTTATTACCTTGGGGTCAGCAACCCCAAGGAGAATCTCAAGGAAACAGCAACCTTGAGACACACCTAAATCAATCCAGGATGAAAACAAGGGAAATAATTAAATTAGTTCCTTTCTTTGGCTATTCAGCTTCCTGTTCAACTATAAAATTTTTTGAAACTAATTAATATGGCACAACCATTGATCATAAAAATACCATATTTCTGAAATATGAGCTATAAATATAAGAGTACTTTAATGAAAATTGACATGCCAGTTCCTAGGTCTTAAATGAAATATGATTCCTTATTGTGTAAATAGCCTGGAGTGAGGGAATATTGTGAGTTACAGGGAGCTCTGTGGTAATCTATGATAAAAGGGAATAAATCATAATTAATAATCTCTAGATTCCATAAAGCTTTTTTTTTCCTCAAAGCATCTTTAGAAAAAGAAACAAGATAGAAACTCAAAAGGAAACTCAGAGGTCTTGTAAGAGGAAAGGAAAGTGAATTGAAGATTAATATTGTCAATTAAAAAAGAATAAAAGTAAGATAGATAATTACTAGCAGGCATCTGCCACTGAAGGAAAAGTCTAATCTCTAAGACTGACAATTTAAGGACACAAGAGATCTGTAGTCCTACAGTTATCATTTTCTCTTAAATTCAAAACAGCTGTCACATTTACTAAGGAATATATGTAGTAGCCAGTTCAGTTTGTTGAAATAGAATAAGATCTACTGATATCTGAGAAGAAATTCTCTTGAGGAAGGCCATGGTAAAGCTTTTATGTTCTAAATAGGAAGATATTGCACTCTACTGCGTGGCAGAAACAAGCTCAAACTTCCATTGTAAGCTTTTGGATAGTCTGCAATCATGAATTAAGAGGATGTCTTAATCAGCTTATGGTTAACACTTGCTATACCCTGGAAATTAATGAATGACTTACCTCAAAGTCTGTGGAAAAATGTATGTTTTCAGTGACTTCAGTGAGGTGTGGGTGTTTCAGAGGTGAACCTTGGTTTGTAGCACATGATATTTTGTGCTATCGTTAGCCTTTCTAACACACTTCTGTTTGGAAACAAGAAAGACAAGAGGGACCATTGTGCTATGACAGGTGTACATGCACCAGGTTTGACTAATACAAATAGCTTAAGGGTCCTCAAGGGCCTGAAAAGCACTGCCAGATTCACCAACAGATCTTTTCAATTACATATCACACTGTGACTTAACCATAATGCCATTAGCTATACGATTTTAATCCTATTTGCTGTCACTGAAGACTTCATGCTTTGTCCTTCAGGTCTGTTTCCTGAAAGCTCTGACAGCCTGGGTGAAGCCAGCTCTCCCAACCTATTTTTAACACAGTTGCTTCTCTTGCTGAGCTTATAAATTTATTAATAGAGTTCAATTCTTTCAGGCTTTACATATTAATGCAAAATGAGACTTATACAATCAAAAATCTCAGTTGTCAAGTGGCAACTCAGGTACTGACAAGCTGTGGCCTGGTTACTGTTTGATAGCTGTCATAGCTACACTAAACTAGTATTATCTACAATTCAGCTGTGAAATCCAGCTCCCTGTTTTAACACTGTAACTGGCCACATTGTCTGTATTGGACGTAGCAGGAGAAAATGAAAGACAGATAATGGTCTGTGCATTACAGAAGTATTTTTGGAGATTTTCTGAGGAAATATTGCAGATGCTTGATTCTGCTGTTAATGCCATGCTTTGGTTATGTCATATCTCTATGCATCATAATAATGAGTCCAGCTTGTCTGTAGTACTTATATTGGGTATTTACACAGTCTTCAATGCCTGTCAAAGCATATTCCTATTCATTAAAGTCCAAAGGTTAACATTAGCCTCCATTTCATCAACAGCACCAGCCTCCATGGATATATTTTCAGTCTAGCCATCAGCTTTATCCTGGCTGGTTTTGTACTGGGGTGGAGAAGACATACCTTGATGGTGTCTACTAATCTTTCAAAATTTTCCTTTAAACAGCTCTAGTTGAACATGCACCATTTTTTATGTTGCACGAATATCTTGATATCTGGAATAAGCTGCAGCTGTTTTGTAAGCTATTTGTCATGAAAATTTGTCATTTTTTCTCTGCAATATTTGACTGTTGCTATCTGTATCTGGTTTGAGTCAACTTATTAAAACGTTTGGGGGATAGGATCCATTTCTTTCATTTTGTGGGATCATAGTTCATAAATCAAATTTTAAGTCAAAGCAGTAGGAATTTTATCAGCAATGACTGAGAAAATGAAAGATGCAGGTGTTTGGTTTCATCTTTAAAATTGCAACCAGTATAATTCTGATGTGGAAAATATATCTCTTTTTCTAGTTTCATTTTGGTTTTCGGTATCCTGTTTGTAGTGGCTAGGCATTCTCAGCAGTGATGGGGCCTCAGAATATGAGATGTCCTGTCTGTTAGAGTGAAACAGACATAGCCAAACAAGTGATGGTGAGTGCTCTTGAGTCTGACACAAATGATTTAAGGTCTCTTCCTGCTTGTTGTAGCTGGTGTAGTACACGATGGACTTCATTTAATGTACTGTCATTTGTAAGAAAACACTTATAGCCACCAAATTATGTGTTAAGAGGGTTTTGAACTTTTTTCACTTGGTGTTTCCTGTTGGTTTTCAGTTTTCATTTTTTACTGAGAAGGAAGATAGATCAATTATAATTTAGGCTTTTCATAACTTGTTATTTTATTCTTGGCTCTATCTGAACTTCTATCACTGACAGCACTGAGGCTGGAGTTTGTGTGCAAGCAATCCTAATGTTTTGATCTCTAATCCCTGCTCTCTTTCCTTTGGAGCAGAAAAAAATAGTGATTTAAATTCATATATGAGTTATGTTCTGTTCCACCACCATGGGTAAAGCAGAAACATGACCCTAAAAACATTGCTAATCTGTTGTGAAGAAAACTTGCATAATGACAGGAAGCTGCTCAGCAAAGAGATGAAATTGGAGAGAAATTTTTAATTTGGTTTTCCCATCATCTTAATATAATAAGCAAGGCAATTTTGTACAACAGGTCAAACAGTCTACGAATGCAATTTATCAGTACCAGAGGGATATGACAAGAAATTGTAGCATAGGAGGGCCTTGTTGCATTTAAGGAAAGGGAATGCTGTGAAACCCTTCTTCCTATTGCTCTTTGGTCTTGCCTGAGCACTCAATTTAAGGTTGAAGGTGGAACTAAATTCTCATTTTGTATGCTTGTTAGGAAAATCATGTTGTTCTCATTATTCTTTAATCTGTGTCTCTTTAAAAAGGGTGGATGAACTCTTTATGTCAATCTAACATATTTAGCTACTCAGTGTTGCTAGCAGCATTATTCCAGGAATTCTCCATGCTAGGAAGCTCTTAAAGTCCTAGGACTTAAGTATTGGATGCAAAAGGCATTGAGAAAGTCACATTTAATATCTTAATTCGTGTAAGCTCGTTCCAGAATTATCTGGTTGCCTGTGATTATAGTTTCTGCACAACGTGAGATAATTAACCACAGCAACAACAAAATCATGTTAAATACCATCCAGTAGTCCACGTTACTTGTGAAATTAAAACCCCCAAATATTTCTTTCCAAGCTTTTTGTGCCCTGCTGCTCTGCTGCTAACAGTAATGCTAAAGGTCACTTGGTATGAATCACTTCACACAGTGAATCACTTCACACAGTGCTCTGTGTCAGCAACCAGTCAAATCCTGCATCTGCTTTGGTGAAACCTGCCATTCAGACCTGCTCTGGAGTAAAGAACACGGGTATCACAGGCAGATGGTCTCAAAATGACCTTTCTTTAGCCTCTGAAAACCTTCTCAGCAGATTTATTACTGTGGCACACAACAGGGCTTTAGAGCTGAACAGAGTCAAGTGCTGCAGTAGATGAGATCTAAGGAGATGAAGAGCTAGGGGTTTTTTTTCACAGATGTGTAAATGTGTGGGCAGGGCTCAGCTTTGCTGACTCCTAGCTGCTGGGGAGGAGCAGCAGGTGAAGGAAGTGATGCATACTTACAGCTTTATGCTTTCTTCCCTTGGGCCATATCAGGAAGGACATGTGGCTGTGTCCGTGGCACCTCCACCCTGGTACTGCCGTGAAGGCACAGCTCCCCACCTATCCTTGTGCATGGTTCCAGCTCTGCAATCAGTGAGGGACAACTCAGTGTCCTTGCATTGGGACTGGCTTCTGGGTTTGTTTTATGCTACATATGCAGCAGTGTGGTATGAAATGCTTTACTGCTAAGTTGAGGGAATGGAAAGCGAGCAGTGAAGTTGATCATTTCGATCTTAAAGGCAAGATTTTTAAAATCACAAGTGGAACACCTTCCAGTAGAATACTTTTCTCCCCTCCCCCTGGGATTATCTGTGTACCAAATTTACCGGAAAGATACACTGTGGGGAAGGAATTACCTTCCCACTGCTTTCCAACTAGACCAAGTGAAAAGCAGGCTGTTTCAAGAATTTAAGTTTTGCCAACAATAATTTTGCTGTCTCCAAAGAGCTCCACACAGGTGTCTGCCAAATGTTTATATATGTCCTGGGGAGCTATTTATTCAAGTGTTTTCATTTGGAACTGGGTAGCACACAAAAGGGTGCAAGTGCATGCTTACTGCTATGTGGAAACCACTAGCTCAGCAGATGCAAGCACTTTCCCAAGCTTTGTGAGCATTCAGAATTTCAAGCTGCATGGGAAATGGCCAGAGTCACAAAACCTTGGCAGTGCTAATCTGGTAGTGATGAGTCATTGCTTGCTGGTAATAGAATTCTTTAAAGAAAAGAGTGAGTCATCTTTTGCAGTACCAAGCAGGAATTAAATTGCCTCTGGGCATAGAATTACAGGAAAGTAAAGCCAGGGAAATCCTTTTAGTGCTGCAGTAAAAGCACACAGATTACAGGTGCTGATGCTAAATTGATCAGTCAAAGAGAACAGGAGAGGCATGTGACTCTTAGTGCTAGCCAGCAGAACAATTTTAGCTAGAATGTCCTAGATGACCTCTCAGTAGAATATTATGTATGCTTTGTTGCTAACCTGGTTTCTGACATAGGAATCTTGTCCAAGTCTGCCAGAACCATCTGAAAGCAGTCTTTGTGATAGCACAAAATCTTATCTCAAAGCATTTTTAAACTGGTCCTAAATTTGGTATTTAAAGAAAGTACATAGAGTGGAGAATTTTGTGGCAGCAGGGAATCACCATCCAGTGATTCACCAATCACACCCTCTGGAATATGGGGAAGAACATAACTGAGCAGCTTAAAAGAAACCTTTCTGTCCTCTTGATGTGGAGTTGCTATAAGAACTGTGCAGTCTCCTTATGTAAAATAACACCTGCACTTCAAGGGCTGCCTGAAATTTGTATAATGCTGTAGATTGAAACTTGTATCTTATATCCTCTGTGCCTTGTCTTGTGACAGTAAAACGTGTTTGTTTCATAGAATCACAGAAGGGCTGAGGTTAGAAAACCATCCAGAGAGTCTGAATCCAGGCTTATGACTAAAATAAGGATCAGCTAGAGCAGGTTGCTCAGAGGTGTGTCCAGATCAGTCATGGCCATCTTCAAGATAAAGATTTCACAACTTCTCTGGCCAGCCTTTTCCAGTATTTGATCATATTCCAAGTAACTAAGTTTTCTTGTAATTTTTTTTATTACTTTTTTTCTCAGATTTGCTGTATATAATTCATCTATAGCTAGACTGGAGTCTCAAAATGGCTGCAGATGCATCACTCATCAGCAATAAAGGGCTGGTGTTCTTCTGTGCTTTACTCAACCATCCCACCAGTACAGGGTGTCTACCAGCTTAGGGTATAATTCATCAGAGGGGCTTTGCAGGTTGCTGCTGTGAAAGTTGTACACGCTGTGCCACTATCTATCAGGCAGCCTGACCTATGCCATGATGCATTTCTGTAAGTGCAGCAGTGCCATGCTGCTGCTTAAAGCAACCACCTCATCACACAGAATGAGCTGATATGCCTGTGGGAGGGTTCATGTTACTGGGGCTTGGCACTTCTTGCAGTCTGCTCACACAGTGTCTCCAGCATACCTGATTTCTCAGTTCATCTCTGACTCCTGTATGTACAGTCTGGGAGTGCCCATGACATAAAACTGCTTTTCCCAGGCCTGGTCTTTCTCTAGAGTAAATTAAGGGCTAAGGGTAGGTGTGCCTTTTTTTCAGTCTCTGTCACAGTGATAAAGTGTAGACACGTTTGTTTTTAGGGCACTTTTTGAGGCATGTACTGCGTTCTGTCCAAAAATGTTCCCATCTGTTCTCAAGCTTCTGGCTTTGGCAGCCTGTTGGTTCAGACTGGTAACACATCCCAGGTCTGGTCAGGAGGACCCCAAAACCTCATAAGAGCAGAGGAATCTTATTACTTATCCCTGACGTCAAATGCTGGAATGACAGATGCCCAAACATGGGTCATACCAGCACCCTCTTTTAATGTGTTATTCTTTCTTTTGGTAACAGTGGCACATCATCAAAGTTTTATAAGGAGACAAAGTTCACAGGCAATTTGGAAAAAATCAAATTTTCCAAAGCTTTGGCAGCTGTACTGACCAGTACAATTGATGCCCAGTTTATGTTACCAAACTGAAATGGCAAACGCTGCCTGGCAATTTGTATCATTGTGCTTAAAGTATTTTTCATTGTCTTTTCCAGGTCTCTCTTTTCTCAGGAGAAGTTGGGGATGCTGAGATACACAGACAAACTGAACCTTCCCTGGTCTTCTCCAACTCTGAGTTAAGGAAAGTGGATGTCAAGTGTGCAATAAACTTGGGGCCCGTTAGACAATCCTTAACGAGCTGGCCTGGCTCCTTTCTGAACTGAGATGAATACAGGTTTCAAAGTAGGACGTGATGACATTTAAGCAGTGCATGGGAAATTGTGTGGAATATTTCCGTAGTGGGTAGATTTGTAGGTGTGGGTAAATTTGGAGGTCACACATTTTGAGATACATTTACATTGACCTCTGTAATTTATATAATCTGTCTAAATCACTGAAGTATCTTAGTTCCTTTGGATCATGAGGACTCTTTTAGAGTTTGTAGGAGAATATCAGTTCAATTATGAAACTACTTGACTGTGGTTTTCCGATTATATTCACCAAGTACTCCAAAATCTGAATTTCTAGTTTCCATATGTGTGCATGTGTACGTGTATGATCTGTTTTCATGCAATGTCAGTTTTTTCAGGTCCCTGTGGAGAATTTCCTGCAAGAAGGTAGAATATGAAAACGATTTATAAAAGGTGCTAATACTAGGTTTGAGAATACTTGTGCTCTTGTGTGAACACAGTAAAGAGTGGCTTCTGCATTTGCTGTAGCAGAAGGGAAAGAAGCCTGTACAACATGAGTACTTGATGGTACTTTAGGTATCAGTTTAGAAGAAGACTCACTCATGTTGCTAGACATTTGCTGCCCATGTTGTTGCACAGCAGGTGCATGAGCATAAAAATATTAGTGAGTTGTGTGCAAAGATGGTCCTTATTTCCAGCATTAGCAACAGATAAGACTCATAATATGTCTCATTTCCTGACAGCTTGTCAAAAGCACTGGTGAGCAGTACTGAAGCAGGGGTTCAGAACATGGGACCTCAGGGCCAGCTTTTTGACTGCTAAATGGGGACAGTGACTTTTCTCCCACCATATTTGACAGTTTATGCTGAAAGACAAGATCTGTTTTACATTACATATATCAGGTGCAAACTGGTGGAAAAATGACACTTCTGAAATTATTCTTTAGCAGTTTCTGCATTGACTATCTTTTGCCATTATTTGGGTACGGGCAGGAGAACAGAGGGAAAGGAGCACAGGCAATGTGTCTATTTACCATTTCATCATTCACAACACGATGATCAATCTGAACAACTGGAAACATGGTTGTCACTGTCAAATACTGAGTGTGTGACATTTTGTTTTCCTTTGCTATGCCTGCTGGATGGTTTTGTTGCTACATGCATGCTGTCTTCCTCCTTTCTACTTTCCAAGTAGGAATTGGAGGTGAATGTTTGTCATTTGCTTCTGGCTGTTTACAAAGCATTAGCCTTTACATTTTTTTCATTTTAACAGCTATTTGTCTCATTTTCTTTTTGTCTTTCAGCTCAGTGTCCCTGTGCTTGCCTTGATTCCCACTGGGATTTCAGAGGTATGGAGCAGCAGCAGCAGCGCTTATCTGCTGACTAACAGGTTCATGAGAACTCTGTAAGTTCTTGTTGGTCTTGTTTGGCTTTACTTTGTGTCTAGAGGACTATACACTGGTGTTGTAAGTATGTCTGAAGTTTCTGTCCTCTGCTGTGCTTCTGCAAAGAGCTGCATGTCCCACCAGATGGAGTAAGATAAACAGCAAATTCACAGCCTTTGATATGTGCTGGTTTCCAACACAATTTGAATAAAAACTGGATGTCATATGGTTAACAGTGTATATATAGGCTGTACTCAGCTGATTGGAAGGGCCAGATACTTGCCTCTGCTTTGCAGTTCTGTAACATAGTGTTAACTGGGATGGCACATGTCTCAGAAGCAGATTAACATTAACAGTCAACTGGAAATCATGTATTTCCCCAAGGCCCACAGGCACCCTGTTGTTCTACAAAGAGAGATAAATCAGGGAAGAATGTCAGTAATTCTTAGGGAATTAGCTATTCAGTCTTTTATTAACCAAAAAAAAAAAGTTTTATTTTTCCATAATTCAACATCTTTCCATATAGAACAGAAACAATGTCACAAGTAGAAACCCTGCAGAATTCTGCAGAACATTTTGCAAACATAAACACCAAACCTTGGGTGGCCTACACAATCAAAAATACGTGTCTTTTCAGTTGCCAGCAGCAGCAGTATGCCAAGAACTGAGTCAGAAATTACCCCCAGGAAGTTTGTTTTTGAAAATAGGCAGGTTGTATTAGGATGCATGGTGAGCCTGTGGGAGTAAGAGGCTATCCACGTATTGTCAGTTTGAATGTCATTTTTGTGCTTGCATAGGCTTGTAGATTGTGACAGGGCCCTTGGAAATGCCAGAGAAATAATAATAATAAAAAAGACAGCTAGGGATCTAATACATATTGGGGTTTTTTTTTGTTTGTTTGTTTTTTGGTGTTTTTTTGGGGGTTTTTTTGGTTTTTTTTAATTTTTTTTCCATTTTTAAATACAGTTCCTGCTTCTGTGAGCAAACTAGGAAAACTTGTAGCTTTCCTGCTTGAAAACTCCCATAGCTTCTCCTATATAGTCATTCATGTTCCTGGTGCTATGTTTTGTTACCTCTGCAGAAGATTATTCTGCTTTCTTTCCCTTGGTAAACCACTGGTTTTTTTCCCCTGTCTTTTTTGCTACAGTTTGGGCTTTATTCAGTGACTGAGATCATAAATGTATGTGCTTGTATTTTAACTGTTAGCAGCGATCTTGCAAGTATCTTGAGTTAAAAACATGTTCAGGTGGTTTTTTACAGGACTTCTGACATGAAGCCATAATGCAATGTTGTTGAATAAACTATCCATACAGAATGCTAAAAGGTGGAACTTGTACTGGAACTGTGCTTCTGATAAAACTGTATAAAAATTAAAATTTTCAAGGTACATTTATCATACAGAGTTGTTCACTCACAATCCTATCCCTGAAAAAGAAAAACAAACAATAAAAGAAAAGAAACCTCCCCAAACCCTCTCATATTACAAATATGTGCATTACTTAATCTGTATACATATATATATGCATGTATGTATGTATATATGTGTGTGTGTGTGTATGTATGTATGTATGTGTATGGTAAGATTATGTAACTGCTGTTTCTTTCCCTTTCTATTTTAGTTTCTCAGCATGACTGCAGTTGTCTACAGAGATAATTGGAATATTTTTGCTCCTGTTGCCCTAAAGAAGGAGGACAGAAATGTTGTTGCTGTTTCACAGATGAAAAGAAAAGAGGTCAAGTGGATTTTCTCAAGGTCACACAATGACATCTGCAGCAGAGCTGTGATTTGGAGCCAAATCTCCTGAACCACAGAATTTGGACCATTAAAAGCTCAGAATATATCAGATGTAACAACCATGAAGACATCCAAATCAAATGCATAGTTTTTATGCACTTCCCCTCTGCACCCCACCCCCCCAACATAATAGCAAATTGTGGCCTTTTCTTGAGCAATGCTCCAGCAATATAATAGCTCTTTATCATTATAATCTGCAAAGCTTGATTGGACTGCTCATCTAGTCCCATATTTGTTGGTATAGGAATGCTGCACAGGAACCACTATTTTAAAAAAAATATCTATTTTTAAGTACATATGTGCCTCATTGTTTTTTTCTTTAAATTAACTGGGTAATGAAGGCTAAGACAGGCTAATACATTTAGCCTGGTCATGAAAGGAAGGATTCCAGGTCTTTCTCAAATTCTATCTTTAAAATGCACCTATGGTGAACTACTTTCAGAAAAAGTTTAATTTGTCATGCCCAGAGCCATTATGTGTAGTAGTCATCTATTTTTCCTGTGTGCTCTACTGTCTCCCTGCTCTTGTTTGGCTTTTTTCCTTCAAACAGTCAGCATATTCGGACAGAACAACTTTTTCTGCTATTCTACACAGACTATAGGCTTTGGCAGCCTATTGAAATACAAATCAGAAATAGGCAGTTGCATCCTCAATGCCCTTCCCTTTTCCCCACAAAGTGGAGTTGTCTCCATTGGCTTAAATCAGCACGTAAGCCTGACAGGCTGCCAGTGCTCTGCAGACTGAGTGGTTCTGCTTACCACATTTTGGGGCAGTTCTCCTCTGATATCTTAAATAACCTGATTTTCTGACAGTTTGGTCTACCTACTTTAGCACTCAGCTCTTGCATTTTAACCTTGTGAGGGTTATCCTCTATCTCTTGTGCGCTGATTAGCTGAGAAACTGGAGCTAGGTTAGTTCTGTGCGCAGAACTGTAACAGCTTTCCCCCGCACCTGGCAGTTTCTGTTCTCATTGACAAATCTCAGCTCCAGAGACACTCACTCTGCCTTTTTTCTTTTTTATTTCTTTTCTTCTTGTCCTTTTTGTTTTTGGCAGGTTGGGCTGCTTCTGAACAATGTTCATTTAGGGTCATATATCTGCTGGCTGCAAAGATTCTGCTGACTTCTGCTGCTTCCCTGACTCATTTTGTCCCTTGCAAACAGCCGGAGATAGGCTCTCTCTCTTCACCGCAGTGGATGACTCAAGCAAAGGATATAGATATGTATGGCTCTGAACTCTGGAGGCCACAGTACTCAGCAAACTTTTCTGGACTCAGTGGCTTCCTGTCTTCGTTCACTGAAGGAAAATCAGAGGGAAATGTTATATGTAGTGGATTAGTAGGTCCCTTGGTCTCTAAGCATTCATTTTTGTGGAGAGAAAAATTGTTCTGAGATTGGAGGATTTGCAGTCCCAAGTAAATGTGAAATAAGTAAGTGATTTATTTCACTTGAGTTGGACTTGTTGGTCTGTTTTGAGAAAATCACTGTGTTGCACTATTATGCTTCCACTGATATGGCATTGAAATGCACTACCAGGTATATCTCCCTCAGCACTTTAGTCATATCCTCCACTGGTTTTGACAAATGCATTGAAGTGACTAGGGGCATTGGAATACACTCCTCAGGGAAGTGGGGAATCACCATCCCTGGAGCTATTTAAAAAACATGCAGAGGTGGTGCCAAGGACATGGTTTAGTGGTGGACATGGCAACGCTAGGTTAATCGTTGGACTTGATGTCTTAGTGGTGTTTCCCAGCCTTAATGATACCACAGTTCTATGGTGCTATGATTCCAAATGTCTGCAAACTCTGTATGCAGATGAAGTTTGTGACTCTGGCATTGTTGACAAAGAAATACTATTTTTGAAGTAAAAAGAAACCAACACAAGAACAAAACATGGTGGCTTTGAATGGATGCCTGGAAAATGGTGAGAACATGCCAAGTTATATATTTTTCCTAGTAACATACTTGTTTGCATCTGCTGTGGGGATTTTCTGAATAAATTATTTATTTCTGTTTAAGAGAATCTGTTCTTAGCATTTCTCTGCTATTCTTCACGTTCTAGTAAACTTAAAGAATTCAGAAGTACTTTTGACAAGAAGTACTACCAGCATGATGAGACATTGTATGATTACCTCCTGATGATTATTTTGATCCTGGTCTCTCATTTTTTGCATAATGCCTCTTGGAAATCATGGTGACTTGGTGATCACTCCAGAAGAGCTCACTTTCTTCTGCAGCTTCCATGTGACCTCACAGGTCACTTCTAACATTCCCAGTCTGTTTTAGCCATTCTATTCTTTAGATATTTGAGAGATTTTGAACAGCTCAGCAGAACAGAGACATTTTTCCTACTTCTGTCTTAGGTCCTGCTTTATGTTATGCTCTCTGGCCAAAAACGGGCATGTAATTCTAAAGAAGATAACAGAAACTGACTGTTTTGCAAAGGTGTATTTCTATATGAATGTGTGCTCACAGAATCATCAGCAAAGGTACTGGCAAAACCAGGTTTAATACAAAAGTGAAATCATAATGAAGGTAATTGCTCAGCTCACTCTACTACTTGCTGTGTGGTTAAAGCATACAGATGAAAAATTGGACTGAATCATAATATCAATAAATCTGAAATTAAAATCAACCAAAAATTATCTGTGTAGAGCCTGGAGATGGAAAAGAAGTATAAAGACGGGAAAGGGTAAGGATGAAAAAAAAAAAAAGGGAGGCCCTCCCACAGAGTCATAAGTCTCAACATAGACTCCTGTGCAAAACTTAGCTCTGGACCTGAACAGTAGTTTGTGCCTAGAGAGTTCAACAGCACTAAAACAACCATCTAATTTAAACAATTTACAAAAGATTCTATAGACTTCACTTCAAACCCTATTTATAGGCCTAGCTTATTAATCTAAAGCACTTAAGAGATTCTAGGTACATTTTCTGCAGCACTTTCAGACAGACGTAGGGTAGCTACAAGGTACCTGTAAAAATTCTCCCTCGAGCTCAGTGAAGTGCTTGTGTCAGGTGTCTGCATCTTCTCAACTGGCAAAGGTTTGAGCCTCGAGGAGTGGGAGTATTGGCCCAGGCTTTGTGATCATTCTTTGGCAGTGGTCCCTCAAGTACAGCAAATCTGAGAGTTCTCTGGCTCTGAGAGGCCCCAGTCAAAGGGAGGTTGCTGGTTACTGCCCACCGTGGTCCAGGAGAGCTCAAAGGGTCTCACTCAGCACCACTATTTATAAGCTCACATGAGAATTTGCTGTAAACACATTAACATCCTGGCCACAATTCAAGTTGGTAACTTCCTTTTAAAGTTCAATAACAAAAATGTTGCTCCCCTTGGCTTGTTTTTCAGGTGAAAAAAAAATGTTTCCAGTGGTGTCTGGTAATACCGGGAGCTTTTCAGACAGCACCAGCTCCTGGGAGCAGACAGTGTTTCTCATAAGCTCAAGAGGAGCTGAGCTCAGGTGCTGTTCAAGAATAAGGCCTAATGAGTATTTCTGAGATCACAGTGTGGCCAGAGGTTCAGGACAGGGAGAAATGGACTACCAGGCTTTCTAATGTTGCTGGGATGGGGTTTTTTTTCAGTGTGTTTTGTGCAATTTTTGGTTTGAGTGGGTTTTAAGTTGCTGTTGCTTTCGCTCTAATGGGCCAAAACCAACTTCTGACTTCTAATGGAAGGATATTTGTGTAAAGGAATTTTTTTTTTCAGTTCTCACTTTCCCTATTTTGATGGAAAAAGAGACTATGGGCTGAAATATTGTATTTTCACTCAGAGCGAAAGAAATACTTTAAATGTTTTTTTCAACTTCAGAAGAAATTTTGAAAATGCTGGTTGAGGAACCTCCAATATGCAGATTGGACTTGCTGTCATGTAAGCATCTGTTTTCTGACAAATATTCCTTGACACACCTTCTGTCCATAATTAATCTCATAAAGAAAGCAAACACTAAAAAAGGTACTCAGCCTACAAAACGAAAATCAGAAGTCCTTCACTGGTGTAAACAGTCTTCAAATGCAATTCAAACAACCATTTTCATTAATCATCTTTTTAATTTATAATGTTATAGTAGAGTAAAATGCAAAATATTATTATTCTATTCACTTAATTGAAATGCAAAATTACAAGGGAAAATGGAAGACCATTCTGATCTTTTTTATACTGTCACATGGAAAAGATTTTGTTCCTAATTACAGCAGGAAGTATATTTGGAAAACACTATTCTGCTGTCCTAAGCATCTTCATCTACGTATAAGGTTGATTCCTTTGCCAGACTTTTAGTCAATTTTGCTTCCCCACTCTAAAGTCTTCCTTTGAGGTAGTCCTCGTTTTCCCTGCCTGTCTGGACTGTCCTTATTACTGGCCTATGAGTTTTCACCAAAAGTGTTCAACCCATTTCAGAAGGACTATGCTCCAAAGAAATACTGTTCTCTTAGAATTTCTGCTAAGGCTGGCTGAAACAGAAGATTACTTTTTTCTCCCAGTAAATCCATCCCTGTACAGTGTTGGTTTTTCCACAGTAGTCCAACACTACTTATGAAGTTTCATAGCTTGCAGGCTGCTCCAGACTTTGCAGAGTCTGGAATGGAACTGTAGTATTGTCCAGCCTGTTATTTCCAACAGGTGATTGTTTTGGACCCTAGTTCATGTTCAAAGTCTTCCTTTCTTCATCCTCATCTGGTGGAATAAGTGGCATGCCACCATAGACAGCTGTCCTGCAAATAAGAGGACTAATAAACTTTGGTACTTAGTGGCAGCTGCTAATATGGGCCCTGATTGTAATTTTTGTGCCCCTGAAGACCTTTTCTTTTCCCAATCAAGCTGGCTGAAAGCTTGGGGATGCTCAGAGTGCCATGGTCTAATGCAATGAATATGCCATTTCTGATCTCTGACTGCTGCTGTTTGTGCTTACTGCAGCTGAGTCCATAGCAACTGCAGTGGTGAATTTGAATAGTTTAACATATCATCCTGAAGATGTGTGTGACTATTTCAAAGTATTCAGTTGTTTGGACATGCCTGGCATTGCTAATTGCTATTTTATGTGCCTAGAATGGATATTATGCCTTAGAGCATCTGCCTGTAGAAATAGAAATAATTAATCCACCTGCAGTATCCCAGAAAATGCCTGCAGGGTGTCCACAGAGCCCCAGGGCTCCATTCTGCTCCCATCAATATCTGGCTGTGAGGATAACATGCTTATAAATTGCAACAAATTTGAGGCACCCACGCTGAAATGTAGTGCTTAAGTGAAGAGAGAAGAGGGCATAAAGGGCAGTGAGGAAAGGCAATTTAAAAGGATGAAGTTGCTCTTGAACTGCTTGATTTGCTTCCTTCTTTAGGGGTGAATTAGATTGAAGAACAGACCCTACAAGCCTACTGCTAGCGTACGTCAGCAGAAACTCTAACCCTGAATCTCTACAGTTCAGTAGCTTTTAAGCTAATTCCTCTGCCTTTCCTCTGGTGTGGTGTAGCTATGTGATGTATGCATAGGACCAGCTGTCTGCTGCATTCCTCCTCTGTTGGGGTGTGTGTATGCTGTGGCACAGGCAGTCTCCTCACGGGTTGGAATTGTCAGCATGTTGTCTGGCACTGCCCTGTTGGCCTCCACCAGGTCCTGCCACTGCAGTACAACATCAAAGCCTTTGCTCCTGCAAGACCATTCCTTGTTTTACCTCAACCAAATGAAGGTTCTCCCCCTAGTCACAGTCCTGAGGCAATAGCTCTTCTACATTTGCAGGATCAAATGTTTATTTTACCTGTTCCATCGAGTCATATCCATTTTTGTCTCATCCTTATAGGTTTAGTTATAATCTTCATATATGGACCATGGAGGATAGATTTCATCAACTGTGGAGGACAAATTATGAGATGGTTAACTAATGGCTGTATTAAGATTGAAGCTTGTGCCTTACCAATAGCATTAAAACCTTTGTTTTATTACTATTTCTTGAATATTCTGATTTCATACAGCTCTTTAGCTAGTATGAAATGAGCTGTTTTTTAAAAGCTTGTAAGAAGAGGATGCAGGAGCCTCTCTTGAGCCTCTGAGCTGACATGGGAATACCAACTGAAATAACGTTTTAATGGATACCTAACAGACATACTGCTGGACAAAGCAACACACTGAGTATAGCAGTATGTTGTTGTTTGAGGTTTTTTGCAAATATAAGAACTAAATCTCATATTCCACCTACAAAAAGATATTAGTCCTTGTCAAAAAGCCCTGAAAAAAAAAAAAGGGAAATAATGCTGGTTTAATTTTTGCTGGTTGACCATTGCTTTTAGTTATATAGGCTAGAGAAGCTAGAGGTTAGATAAATAAATTGGAATCATTATTTGTATAAAGCCAGTGAGCTGGAATTCCCACTGACTCTATTTCTGTCACATTTCTTTCCACCTCTTTTATTGCCTATTGTTTCCAGATTCAAAGAATAGGCAATGTAGAATGAAATGCTGCTAGTTCTCTAAGAAATACATCATCCAGACCACAATTGATTAGAGGGACTATTAAGCAATGCATGCTGCAAAAAGCAACTAATCTGCTGAGAAGTAATTTTCCAAGTGCAACATTTTTCACTGACTACATATTTTAAGAGGTATCTCATTATTTAGGTCTCCTCTGGGTTAACATCCTTCTCTCTTTCTTGCAAATGTCTTTAGAGAAGAGGTAGCCTAGATTGAGACTGTACATATTACTCTTCCTGGAACTTAAGCAAAACTTTGATGCCTTGCAAAATATTCATTAGCTGATTTTTTTTCCCTCAGATTTTCCACTTTCTCTATGTTCCTCTTTCCATGGAAATTCAAGTCAGGGGTCCAGTTTGTCATGCTGCCAGTTTAGGATCATTTTAAACCAGCCTCTGTGTCCTGACCTACATGACATCTCACTGCTTCCTTCAGTCGTCTAGGAGAGGCAGTCACAAAGCTGTTCTTTGTTCTCCTGCGTGCTGATTTGCCACTAATGAAGGTGTGTGCTGGTGTGCTAAATTCCAAGCCAAGTGTTTTCCCATGGTTACTGCCCTGCCAGCCCAGCTGTCTGCCTGCACCTGCTCTGTGTTCAGGCTGCCCGTGTTCCTCCTGCTGAAGCTTCCATTAACTGTACGTTGTGAGAAGCTTTTCCCAGCCTTCCAGGTTTGGAGCAAAATTGCTAAAATGTATTTGGGGCTGGAGAATGAAAAGAAGGTGAAGGGTACCTCATCAGTCTTAATCAACCTGCTTTGGTCTGAGCCAGCTGCAATCAGCCAGAATGGGTAGCTTTCCCTCTCTTTCACTCAGTATAACTCACAGCAGGCCTGCTGGACAGTCAGTGTACAACTTATTAACAGTGACTAGGCCAGGCTGTGACCTTTCACTACTTGCACAAATGATACAACCAGATCTCCAGATGCAGCAAAAAAGGGAAGGGGCTTCTCTGCTTCAAGCTTCCACACTATGTTAGAATTCGATTTAGACAACCAGTTCAAAGAGATCACAGTAAGAAAACTTAAGGGCCCCTATTGAGAAAATGGGCAGTAATTTTGCTGTCTCTGTGATGTTATTCTTGTGAAAACAGTCCAGCAGCACTGTCAGTTGTATTGTCAGTTTCCAATACAGTCAGGTGTGTAACACAAGAGTGTTCTGCTAGACAAATACATGTGCCTCCCACTGCACGAATTTTTCTCAGGGCTTTCCTCCATCTTCTTTAGAGACAGACAAGGCAACTGTCTTATTCCTGTTGTTTATGCATTTGATTTTGCCCTCCCAAAACAAATCTCATATCAAGATATGGAAAGTGGAAGCAGGAAGGGCAGGCTTTAAACCCAACCCACAGCTACCTCAAAAGCACTGGGCTATCTCAGCATTGTACATAGCATAGATTATTTTTAATAAGAAACAAACAAACAAAAAATCTGGAAATTCCTAGGTAGAAAGGAATCAATGAAGGATTTCATGCAGAAGTTTCTGTGCTACCTCACTGTGTACTGTGTGAGTTTCTCACTGTAGGATCAGAGGGAGTCACCATGCAGAGTGGGGAAAGACAGTCTTGTCCTAACCTTCTGCAGCACAGCAGCCCTTTGGAAAATTCAAGCCATGACACATGTACCTATTGTTATTGGTCTGTTAGCTTTTAAAATTATGGAAAATGTAAAAAAATCTGAAGGGACTGTTCAGCCAAGATAGCCCTACAGGGGGGCTCCTTCCCTGCCTGACGAGGCCCAGCACAGCTACTGTTTTTAATGGGCATAAACAAGCAGGAAACAACACAATGGATGAAAATCAAATCCTGCCCAGCAAAGAAGAGGTTGAACAAAAAAGCCAATGGTGTATTAAAGCAGTGCTTATGTTAAAATTTATTTATGAAAAATCAGCCATCGACCTCTGTGTTTCTGTAACTAGTGAGAGTTAACTATACAGAAATAAAGGATTTACTTGAATTGTAACATTACTTGGATTCAGAGTCTTTTCTATCTACCAGGCACACAACTAAAATCATCCTTCATTACTAACAGTGAGACATAGAACCATTGCGTGAAAATCTCAAAGGTAGTATCATATGACTTCAATTGCTCTAAATTGGGGATTTTTTCATTATTCTTGATTTGCTGGGTGACAAAGAACCATTTGCATCAGTGTTGCTGCCAGATTCAGTGGCAAGAAGTCTCTTCCTCTTTTCCTTCTCTCCTTTCACACCACTTTCCAGTAACATTAAAAGAAGGATTGAGGAACACTGAATACAAATTGATAGAGAAAGTGAGGATGGCACTGCCCCTCAAAGCTAGAACCTGCAAAAACATCTCAGGCACAAAGAAGTGATGAAACATATATAGAATTCTATGAAGGATTCTATTATTTGCTATGTGTAAAACAAAATCCCAATCATTGGTCCTGCTTTGTCCATGAAAAGTTGCATTAAGGCTGATTTTGAAGCTGGTTTCTAGTATGTTTATGGAAATGAAAAGTAGGAGTTACTTGTTTAAAGAGTGAAACTATTGTATAAGGAGCTCTATACAGGTAAAAAATGGTTGACATTGTTGTATTTTATCTACCTTTAGTTTTGTTTTATCTTGTTTTAAACATCTAGGATGTAAAGAGTTTTAGCAAGCAAGCTCTTTCTCCTGTGGAACACTCTTCAGTGTCTGGTGTACTGGAAACAGTGAAGAGATGAAAATTCAGACTAACAAATATAAAAATTGCTGATGAGGGTCTTCACATGGCTATTAGGTATGAAAGATGTAGCTAGTGAAGTTTTCTGCCATCTGGAAGACAAACAGCATTTCCTTTCTTGTGCTGTTATACAGAGCTGATCTGCTATGTTGGAAAGAAGTCCTGATTTCATGCCACCTTCCCAGTCCTAGAGATTTTAGACCTAGAAACCCCAAATATCCTCAGAGATTTCTTGAGATGTATACCACCCTCCCCTGCCAGGGCAGTGCACAAGAGCACATTATGTGTTGCTCTCCATTTCTTTTTGTTAAGTTCATATGCCAATTATCTGGGGGAAGAAAAAAGTTGCATTTGTTGATCTTTGCTGAGCTGTGGTAATTCATGCTGCACGTTCCTTCAGTGCCTGTTTGCCACAGTGATGGCAAACCAAATTTGATATTGGTGATATTTCCAAAGTGGAAAAAGCGCTCATTGCTTCAATAAGTCTTTCATTGTACTTCACAGAAGAGCAATTTAAACAAAACACAACACTGAAATCAAAACAACTCTTCCACCGAGCACTGGCACAAAGAATAAATAACACTTCAGCACTCTCTGCTATGCACTGCCAGCTCTGTGCCGCAACTAGTCAAACAGGCATCTTCTTTCTCTCTCAGAGAACCAGTTTTGCCCTTTTAGGCAAACTCCAGGACACCATCTTTAGCACCAACAACACACCTGTGCTTGGGATACAAATGACGCTGACCAGTTGTTGCCTCTGTTTCATGCTGTGCTGGGTTTGATTTATAATATCTGCACGGCAGAACTCATCCAAGTCATGAAAAAGGTACAGTGAGTGCACACCGTACAATTGAACATGCCATCATTCACAGCTCTGAAAAAGACTACACAAAACCTTCTGAAGGATCTGCCTGACCTTATGTGGAAAGAGGTTAAAACTGGAATAGTGCATTCATTCATGTGCTTGAAGAGAGTGAAAAGGAAACTCAGATGAGTCTATGCACTTTCCCCAGATTTTCTGAGATTTATTTAAGGCAATACTTAACTTTAAAAAAGGAAGTACAGAAGTCAATATTATTTCTGCTAAACATTATAAAGCAAATAAAACTCTGTAGAGACACAGAGAAATGTTCCTGTCTTAAACCATAATAATGGTAGCAAACACTCCCACACTTATCATCATGTTTCATTTATGTAATAGGCATGTGACACAATTTATTTTTCTCTGAGTGATGCAGCTGCTGTTTGCATCTTCCTTGGAAACCCCTTTAGACTACATAAAAAGTGGGGGGGAATTACATTAACTAAAAGGTAATGCTCTTCTGCAAAACACCAGATTTACAAGGCCTTTTTGTACTTTATCAAACCCACTTTAAATCTGCAGTCTTCATTAGCTGGAGGCATTCTCCTTGATGACTGCAAGAGAAGCAGCCCTCAGATTGCTTGCTCATAACGTGAGACTGGGTTTCAGGGCTGCAGAGGTACATTGGGTGGAAAGCCACAACACTGAAGTGCTCTCATTGACTGCAGTTCCAGAGCCTAAGAGTGACTGCAGAAGGTTGTGCAGAGAAAGGCCCAGAGCCTTGCCATGCTCCCTGCCCCTGTTAAAGGAAAACTTGTAACCAAAAACCTTCTTACAAATCAGAAAAATTCAAAACAAAAACCAACCCAAACCCCTCAAAGTGTTACAATTGCAGCAATCTTACCTTCTGGCTCTGGTCCTGTTGCTGAGCACCACTGAAAGAGTCTGGCTCTGGTTTGCATCTTCCCTTCAGGTTTTTGCATGTGGATGGAGACCCTGCTGAGTCTTCTCTTTTGCAGGGTGAACAGTCCTAGCTCTTTCAGCCTTTCCTTGTAGGACAAGTGCCCCAGTCAGTGATCTTTCTGGCATTTTGCTGGACTCTCTTCAGTATGCCCATATCTCTCTTATGCTGGGGAGCCCACAGCAGGTCTCAGACCTCCAGGAGCAGCCTCACCAGTGCTGAGGAGGGGAGAAGGATCCTCTCCACTGACCTGCTCACAACACTTTTCCCAGTGAGGCCCAGGACAACATTATCCTTCTCTGAGCAAGAAGTGCAAGGGTGCAGAGCTGGCTCATGTTTAGCTTGGTGCCCACCAGGACCCCCAGACCTTTTTCTGCCCAGATGCTTCCCAAATATAGTTTGATCTGAGTATCATTCAGATCACTAATGAAAATGTGGACTAGGAATGAACCTTATATTGACAGCTGGGTATAATTCTGTTTACTGACCTCCAAATATACCTTGCTACATGGATCTCCCTGTTCATGACCTGGCACTCCATTTGTTTTTCAATCCATCTCATTGGCTTTTCATCCAGCCTATACATTAACATCTTGTCTAAAAGGATCCTACTGGAGATAGTATTAAAAGCTTTTTTGAAGTTCAAGTATCCATTGCTCTCCTTTCTTCTACTGAGTAGGTAAGCCTCCTATACCGTACCTCAGTCCAGAACTAAAGTTTTCCCCCTTCCAGGGAAGAAATGAAGCTGGATGCCCTGTAGTTGCCTTGCCTGCATCTTTTCTGTAGTCTTCATCTTTCAGGAAATTTCCACATTGAAGGGGAAAGGTTTTCTAGCTTAAGAAATATATGGAAGTACATTTTATTTTATTTTATTTTATTTTATTTTATTTTGTTATTTTATTTTATTTTATTTTATTTTATTTTATTTTATTTTATTTTATTTTATTTTATTTTATTTTATTTTATACTGCCACTGTGTTTGAACACTCTCCCCTCTCAATATAATTTCTTGAGATAATATCATAGCTTTTCATGAGACTTATTTTTGACTGGTTTCATTACAACAAGAGCCTATCGAGTACAGTCACAGGGATAACTGGGTGCCCTGGGTGATGCCTCAGCTCAGTTCAATAAGTATTCTGTTAATATGCAGTGTGTGGCTGCCTATAGTCATAACATTTATATTCCCATAAAATAACCTTGTACAGTTGTAATATATTCACAGGAGGAATATTTAAATATAAATTTCTTGGAGAGTCTTTGGGTTAATGTTATAAATAAAAAGGACTCATTCTAACAATATTGTTCATTGTGCCTTCATTACTTGCATAAATCTTTTTCTTCCCTAACTGCTTTTAGAGAACATTTTGTCTACATAAAACATTGATTTCATTTGGTGGTTTTACATACTTTATTAAGGTTGAAATTTTTTAAAATACAACTTTTAATATGATATTATAAAGTTGTGGGTTGATATTACTGTGTGTTGCTTGGCCATTTATATCTGGTGCTTGAGCTCAGGCACGCCTCAGAAGGACAAGATGTTGGTCTCATAATCAAAACAGCTCTTGGAAGCATGGGTAAGAAGCTATCAGACAAGTGCCACAGGATTTTCAGTGTCTTCCCACACAGCCTGTAAAAATTAGTGTCATTTTCTCTCATCTTCACCTGTTTCAGGGGATTGCCCAATGAGGCACCAATTCGTGTAGTGTCAACTCTTATGGGTGTGATCCAGTTACTGCAAATGTATGTCAGTGGAGAGAGGGAAAAATGAACACACACCCAAGTTCCTTGTCAGACTGCAAGGGAACCATCCTGGTTATTTCTTTTCCCCGCAATGAGTTTCTTGGTGACTTGGCTTACATATTTTTCTAATGTCAGATTGACAGAAAATTTTGGATCTTCCTGTATTATCATGGCTGCAGGAATGATGTAATGGATGAGGTATATATTGAGATCAGAAATCTTATAGCACTTGAGAACTTAGTCCATAATGAGGAAGCAAAAAGATCCCAGTTCTCTATTACCCTAATAGAATTAGGAGAGGATATTTAACCTTCTCTCCTTCTCTTCCTGGTCTTATCTGTACTGAATGCTCTAGAGTCACTGTAAATCTTTTCCACTTACTCTCTTGAAAGAGCACTGAAAAATATTGCTGTGTACTTTGACGGAGTTATAAATGTAATAAAATTGGCTCTAGAAATGTCATGTTTGTCTATAAAGTCTGCATTACTTCAGGGAATATTTATTCTTGAAAAGAAAAAAAAACAAAGGAGAAGAGAAAGGAAACCAAATTATATTTTAAAAATAATCCTCAATTTCATTTGAGGTACAAGCTCAGTCTTCTTTTATATGGGATTTGCATGTTAATTCATTAATTCTTCCTAAGGCCTGGTTCAGCCAAGTTAATTTCCTCTAATTCTACATGCTTTAGTAGTCTTGCTAAAGTCTAAAGGAATCAGTTATTTCACTGTAGATAAACTCTGCTTAATGATTTGTTAAGCTGGGATAGAAAGTGCAGAAGCAGACAGAAGAGGGCTATATAAGGGACATGTAGCCTACCTTGATGTCTCACTGAAGGACTACCTCTGCCTAAGACATCCTAGCACATCATTGCCTAGCCTCTCTTTAAAATCTTCTAAAGGTGAAGATCACAATTCTCTCTACAGCTCATTTTGCCTGATTTCCCTTAGTGCCTAATGCACAGCTGCCTTACGTTCATTTAATTCCACTGCTTCCTGTCCTACCTACCTTATACATAAGAAAAGTACAAAGAAAAAATGAAGTCTCTGCCTCTTTACAACAGCCCTTTATGGATCTGAAGCTGTTGGTGGAGCTCCTTTCAAGTATTTTTTGGGAATTCCAGCTATGTAAACATATGCTTATTCTTTCTGCTTGCCTGATGTGCCATACCTATTTCTCAAAATGCCAGGTCCCCATACTGTAAATAGTATTCCTGCTGAAGCCTTAGTTAGGATTACATTTTGCATTCTCTCATCATCCATCTCAGAAGAGATTTTGCATTTTTAATGTTTAATTTTCTATCAGTATTTAATCTGTGGATGAGATGAACCATTCCTCATGATGTGGAATCAACCAGCAATTTGTACATTACCGCTGACACAACAGTAAAATGTTGAGTTCCTTATAAGCTGATTATGACAGGCAGAATGAGAGCTTCAGACAATTTTTGTCAGAGAAACTCTCCCATTGAGTGCAGAAAGGACCTTCCTGCTTTCTAAAGACCTTCTCACTTAGGATCCACACTTAGCCTCAGAGAAGGAGAATTTCCACTGCCATCAATTCTTCATGAGCATGTTTGAATCTAGACAGCAACTTTACCTTTCAAACATCTCTGTATTCTTTATCATGGGTCCAAGAATTATAAAAAAAAGAAAAGCAGCATGAGCAGGGAGTTTCCTTACTCCAAACTCTCAGCCACAAAAATACAAGAAGCCATTCTCTGGAAATTCTCTCTGAATGCATGAAAAATCTTTACTGAGTGTGGGGTCAAACAATGTCATAGGATACCCAGGGAGGTTGTGTATTTTCTATCTATGGAGACACGCAAAATCCAACTGGATGCATTCCATAACTGCTGTAGCTCACCCTGTTTCAGCAGGCAGGCTGGACTAGAGGATCACAAGGCAGCCCTTTCAGACTTAACTGTTCTGTGGTTCTGTGAAGTGAATGAGCTCTGTTCTGTGGGTTAACTGCTTCTTGCCTTTTGGTGTGGCCAGTTTTAACAGGTTCTGGTCCTTCTGAGTGATAGACTACGATTTTACTTCCATGTTGCTGAGGAAAAAAGACATTCTTCTGTTTAAAACCATGAACTTTTACTGTTCACTGCTCTTTACAAATTGCTGCTATTCATTGCCCTGCAACAAGCAAGCTGTTATATTGAAAACCTTGTTTATGGACGAGAAGGAAGCACATTTCATTTATTAGTAAAGCCAAGAATCTAATGTTTAACTGAAATATCATGGCATTCTTCATTCTTCATCCAACTCCAAGTGCTGCAAAAATGAAGGAATAGTAACACAGTGGGAGAATGGCCATGAAATTGTCTTCACACATACATTCTGTCATTCATTTTACCCCTCTCTGTGTTGCACTTCCCCTTCCACTGCTGCCCTGTCTCGAGAGGTTCCTCATTGGTGGAGGTCATGGGCAAGTGTTGTGAGCTTTCAGCTTCTAGAGTCCTTTGCCAGGAAGAATGTTCATGTTATGAATTCTTTTTTGTCCTTCTGGGATCACTTGAGATAATTTTTGTATGGTGCTGAGGTACTGCTCTCTTCTACAGTGTCTTCAGCTCCATGTTAAACCCACATTTAATACACCCTGGGCCATCTCAGTATGTTCTCTCTTTGTTCTGTTCACTACCCCTGAACCCAGTTTGTCCAGCTCTGGGTTCACACTTTAGCTGACCATAGGCAATGTGTTTGCAGCTGTGCTCCTCTGTGCCACACCCTGTGTCCCTCTCAAGGCCTCTGCTGCCCTGCCATGCCTGGGTTTGTCAGCACTTTGTCATCAAGCTGCTGCTGTGTAAATCTCATTGCACATGGAGTAGCAGCTTGTCATTGCTGTCTATGCAAAAACTATGGTGGTACACACCAAGAGAAGCCAAAGTAAAAGAGATCAGGCACAGGGACCTGATCAGCTGGAGGAATTGGTGCCACAGCCAAGAGAAGCAACATAAAGCTACAGGCAGGTGAAGGAAAGTTCAGAGGGGGCAAACCTGAGAGGTCTCAGATCACAGGTCTTGCACATTGCTTGCAAAGCTTACAGTCTTTACTAATACTGGCAGGGCTGTGTCAGAGGTCTGCATGACTACCACACCACTGCCACTGTTTAAAGGTACTGGCATACTGTTGTCCGTAGCAGTTGTCTCCTCATGCTGCAGTTCTGGTTCATCTTCAATTAACACCTGTTTCCCAGGTAACATCTTGTGTTTAACAACCATGTCCTCTCTCTGAAAAACCTTTCTTCAGCAGTTTCTTCTAAAAAAAAGCCTCTTCAGTTTGATGGGATAAAGGACGCTTTTGCCTCATAGTGGTACTTTTCCAAGTCTCTTTTTCAAATTGCTATTTATTCATCCAGTTAATTCATGTACTTAGTTGGAGCAAAATTATTACCATAAGCCCTAGCTTATCACCTGCTTATCTGTCATTGAATTCTCCTTTTTCTCCCCCCCATCATTATCTTTGGCAGAGTTATGCTTATTGGCTGGTGAGCTTGTTTTCAACATAACATGAACAAATACTCCATTTGCCTGCAGACTGATAGTCCATTTGTCATTTGATACAGCACTGTCTACTGCTCCTGCAGACAATCTCTGTGCTGTTGTTTTCAGGCTCTCTGTTTCTGAATGTCCAAAGAGACTTGTAGGGAGATGAGGCTCCTGCATTTTGTGCCAGCATAATCTCAGTCTGCAGTGTCTATTGCAGCAAAAATAAAAGCCCACATTGTTTCCTGTCTTATGACTTCTGGATACCTTTGTCTTGGGTATTTCCATTATTTGGGCTCATGTTCAAAATGGCAAAGCCTTGTGGTCCTCACCACAGACTTAGGATATGCAAGACTTCCTCAGAATGTAAAATTATCATTGTTTTATCCAAATTTAATTTGGGATTGTACATAAAGTCTCCCTCTGCTGCCAACACCCTCCATCTCCCTAAAGTTTTATGTCTCTGCTTTTCTATAACATTTATGTTGTTCTAGCCCTACAAATTAAAAGATAGGTTCTTCAGGCTTCTGTCAATTGCAAAGTTTTTCCTACCTGGCTTTTTCTTGTATTACATTAATAAAACAATTGTTTTCTGGACATCCAATACCACTCCAGCACATTTCTCTCACTCTATTATTTCAGAAGGGCTCTTAAAAGTGATTTCACTCTTGACAGCTTACACTGTCCAGTAATCAGTCAGTGCTAACTAGTCCAGCAGAGATCTGGCCCTATTGCCTTCTCTACATTTTCTTGAGTGGAAAGGTGTGGCCAGAGCCTCTTCATAACACAGCAGCTGGTTCAAAGCCACTTCTGGGAGGGTGACATGGAAGTATATTTTCTTTCTAGATTAATAACAAAACTAGATAGGCACATTTAATCTGACTTTTCTTCTACGATGTTATTCCAGTTGATACAGACTTAGGTTTTATCTTCTTAAAAAAAAACTTCTTTGTATATTTACCTAGAGATTTTTTAACACCTCTTCTCTTTTTCTTCTCACGCCTAATTTTAAATTTTAAACAAACAAATTTGATACTGATTGAGGTACAGATACCTCCAAGGGGAAAGAAGTCCAAATACCATCTGCATGGCTCAGGGAAAGACTGGTGGATCTCAGTCCTTTCCAGAGGCAGCAGCCAGCGGGTCAGTAATGCTGTTAGCACCAGACAGTGCTCCAGGAGCTCCAGGTCAGTCATGGCACACACTGCCTCTAGCCCACTCAAAAGGGAGAAAGAAGCAACAGTGGAGAGGTGAGGGATGGAGGAGGACGGGAAAGGTGCTAATTTATGAGGAGACATTTGTGCAGGTGACACAGAAATCTCTAGACGGTTTGTCCTCATCTGCTTTGTAGCACTTGAACCTGCCCCTTTGAATCGCTGTGCAGTGAGTGCACTGTGCTACGTGGCTGCAATTATGGTCATGGACAAGGGGGGCAAGTTCTGGAAGTGCTCTTGAAACCTTATTTTACCCATCTGTCCAATAGTATTGATAATGGCTGTCTTGGACATGGGCTTGATTAGAAGCGGTAATGCTAGGTTGCAGTCTCTGCCATATGTTTCCCCTTTGTTTGATGCTGCTTTTCCTGTAGCATTTCGGTGACTGAGAGGTAATTGTTGTCCTGAGACTGATTCTTGAACATCTCTGAAGCACAGCAACCAGTGTTTGCATGAAGAGATCACTCATACTGGGAAAGAAATATTTCTGCCAAAACATTCTTGCAGGCTCTAAATGCACAGATCTGAGCTAAGAGATGTTTCTGACTCAAAGGGCTCCTTGGACAGCATTCAGAATTCATTACATATGTGGGTGTGTGTATCTTTATCCATGTTTGAAAAGAAATCATGAAACTATGGTGCTGTTCAGCAGCCCTCTTTTTGCCATCATCACAGGTTCCAAGCACAGAAGAATACAGAGTTACAAACACATTGAGCAATAGTGTGAAGTATTTTGTTGTACACATTTTTGTTCCCCTTGCCAAATTTCCTGGGTAAGTAATAAAATGACTTGGACACCTATCCGCTAAATGAGGTGTAGATAACACACAGTTTGGTTAGCTCATGCATTGTAAATATAGGTCTCATCAGATATTTTAACAGCTAGCACTCTACCTATTTATTTCTCAATTAAAGGCCATCTGTGGCAAGTTTTCTTCATGTTATTTCATGAATTGGCTGTAAAAATGCCAGCACACTCCACAAAACACCATTTGTTATGTTTCTTGCTAAATTGGACTAATCAATGCAAGTTTTTTTCCGTTTGTGCCTTGTAGAGTCTGTTTCTCTGTGTTTCCACCTTGGCATTACTAGAGTGAAAAAAACAAGGAAAACTGTCCTCTGTGTTGGGGATGTCCAGAACCTGAGTTCATGCTTATCCTATGCCTTGTTCAAGGCTAAACTTGTTCCACAGGGAAATCTGGAAAGGTCATAAATTGTTTCACTCTCAGAAGCAACCCATGTTCTCTGACACGGAGTGTGAATTTTTACATCAGGGGTGCACTGGGCACTTGGGTTCTGCTCTGGGTTGAGAACAGTGAGGTGACAAGATAGCACCTTTCATCTGTTTCCATCCCTTGGGAAGCCCAGGTGAAGACAGGTCCCCCTCATTTGCCTGGGTCTTGGGATCATGTATGCAATAAAAATTCCACAGAAGTAAGTTCATCCTTATTTGAAGGATCATGTCTTGTGAGATATATCTGAGACAGTTGCCTTTGGAGGTTAAAGGCACTTGGTTCTCTCCCTACATTCTCAATAGCTCATGAGAAGTATCAGATCTAATATGACTTATGCAAAGTATGTTTCTTATTGCTTGGCTAAAAAGGTTAGGTTTGTCTCTGAGGAATGATTTTTAAAGGTTACTTTAATGTCAAATTAGTGGTTTTGATTTCATAGTAATAAAATTTTTAGTGTTTGGTGGATTCTTTTAGTTAAAATAACTATTGGGTGACATTTTAAAAGCAATCTGCTGTTTTGCCTGCTGAGACTTTAAAGCATAGTGATTAAAAATGGAAGGTCACAAAAGCATTACTAAAACAGTTGCCCTTAATTTTAAATGCTGAAGTACAATTTCTCTCCCTGGACACTTTCTGCTCACATGCTTATCCTTATCCATATCTTAAGTATTATGCAGCTTCAGCTGCAGAGCCTGACTCAGAATTGGATGCCCTCCTTGTGCTGGATATAGAGACTCACTTAGTGCTCTCTCCCCACTCCTGGAAATTTTCACATGTAAATTCAGAAAGACTAGAAAAAAATATGTTGAGAAATGGGGAGTAAATGGCGTGTGTAAGGACATGCTTCAGATCAGTAGCTGAACTTGGACTACAGCCCAGACCTTGCACATCTCTCTCTAGTGTGCTGGGTACTCAGCTCCTGACTTAACTATGCAAGAATACATTTCAGTCACCACTGAATTAGAAAATTTATTTGCTGTATCAAAATCTCCTGTGATGGTATAGTTGTTAACATTGTCACTTCCATTATATTTTTCAAAAGAAAGGGTTGATCTCCAAATTTTTTTAAAGTAGTACCTGGTTTTGAGCACCAGAAGGGCTATGTATGAGCATAACTTAGCCTAGTCACGTAGTCTAAAATGTAGTTGTTGGGACTTAGTTTATCACAGAATTTCCAAGGAGTCATCCTCTCTGAAAGTATGTTTTCACACAGTAAAACCCAGTCCCCAGACTGTAGTATGTGAACCAGAGCAAAACTTTCTCTCTCCTTTCCATACAGAGATGTTGGTCTGCTTAATAGGATTCTTGAAGCAATGAACAATTGCTACTGGTTCATCGTCTTACATCGTTCAAATGGACAACCTCCTTTTTTAAATTCCTGGTTAGGGAGATTGGAAATCATCTTTGCTTACTTTTTATTCTCATTTGGTCTACTGTCTGTGGTAGGTACTTCAAAGTGCCAGTGTTTACCTGGGGAGAAAAATGAAACCTTATCAGTATCCAGCTTGTCTTTCCAAACATGTTGAGGCACAGGTAGATTTACCAAATGGCTCCTGTGAGCTTTGTGCATGCTTGATCTGCATGTGCAATCTCTCAGTTTATACTCATACTAGAAAGAGTTGCCTGCACAAATGTGAGAATGGGGCTCGTGAGCTTTACCTGAGGTGCCAGCTTAGCTATTGAAAACTGGTCCAGGATGCAGAGATTTTGAGTGAGATTTTCTGTTGAATAAATACTTGTATGGTAAAAATATAAAAATCTAGAAGGTTTATCTTTTAAAACTACCATTTATTTTCCTCTTTTGCTTATCCATTGCAGAATCAGGGAAGAAAGGCAGAAGCTACAGCAATTTTCCCTTTGAACCTTAATTTTCCCCAATTCCCCAATTCCCTGTAATCTTAATTTGCAGATTGTCACTCAGTCCTTCCTAAGAGCACGAGGATTCAATCTTTGTTATATCTCCACATCCAAATGAATGTGTTATTAGAACAGCCCCATTTTGATATCTCTTGCTCTGCCAAGGCTTATTTGAAGACGCTGTCAGTATCTTCAGAGTCACTTCCAACCACTAACTGAACACACTGGATGATACATGATGTATATCCAGGCCTGCAAGCCTTGTTGTGTTCTGTTCTTCTGTTGCAAGAAGATGTCTTTAGAGTTCCTGTCAGGTAGCAGCCCAGAACTGTCTGTATTTTGCAGGATGTATGTCTTTGTCTGTGCTGTCTATTGTGTTTTAGCTGTGATTGTGCTCCTCAGGTCCAGCTGAATATTCCCAGTAAGCATGTTTTCAGGTTACTCACAACCACAACAGCCCTAAGAAAACTGGTAATACATCTGCTTCAGATGCTTTAGAAAGCTGGCCCCTGGGCTAAAACTGGGCAGCATTTTGCCTTGTAGCTGAGCTGAAAAGGAAAAGGAAAGCAAGAAATTTCTGTGTCTCTTCTGCCAGAGAGCACAAGGGCATGGACCTTACTAGGCAATCTTTCCCATATTACCCTACAGACATGGAATGAGGGCTGCGCATGAAACTGTGCTGCAGGGGGAAATGTTAGAAAGGAGAGGCCTCTTCTGGGCAGGTCTGCACTTAATTGTAGTCTGCACGACTATCATTGTAGTCTGCCAGACTACCTACATCTGCACCTAATTGTAGTCTACAAGAAGCATCAGCACCTCTGCTTAGGGTGCCATGATTCTGCTCATATTAACAAAGACAGAACAGAGTAGTCATGACCTGGATGCCTCTGACATGTGGGAAAAACCACATCTAGGTCTGATGTAGCTTTGGGTCTAGAAGAAGTTAGAAGTTAGCACTGAGTCAGTGCTCATGGGTGATATACAATAGGCTTCACAGGGGGACAGCTTCTGAGATCCTAAGGTGAATGACAGCTTTCCCTCAGTCATCCCACTGCTCAGCAGGTCCAGCTTCAGCAAGCATTAGGCTTTGCATGATGCTGATCTTAGATATGCCTATCCACGTCCCCATGGGTGTATACAGAGGAGGCAGCTCTGATGTGCCTCTTGGATTGACATGCATTTATGGTAAGTGCCAACACCTGGAAACAGCATATCAGAGAGCAGCTCTCACACTTCATCTGGGCAAGTGTCTGTGAACAGTGCCTGTCGGCAATATGGGTGCTGTCACAGGAAAGGAATGGCAACCTTGGAGGGAGTAGTGGTCTGACACTAGGGCTGCTCTCGGGGACATCAGAGAATACAGTACCCTTCTGCCATAAAGGTGACATTAATGTTTCTCCTTTTCTGCCAGCCTGTACTTCTGGGACATGTTTCCGCTTCCTTCTCTGATATTGCATATATTACTCATGATATTTTCACCCACCTGGGCTCCAACTCAAAACTTGGGGTGTTTCTACATACCTTATGAACCAGGGCCTGGTGCTCCTGTCATCATGTGATTGCTTTTTGGTGTGGCAGAGAAGTAGCCACAAAGGTGTTTCCTAATGTGGCAAGGGCACATGACAAGACTGGACAATCTAACATGCCTTACCAGATTCTGCATTTCATTTTTCTGGTTTTTTTTTTTTTCCCTGCCATTTTCACAGCTCTTCTTAATAATGCAAATGTTTGCAGAAATTTATTCTGCATAGTGCATCTGATTTTTTTTTTTTCTGGTCACAAGTTGGACTTTTCTTAGCGTTTTCTTGCTGAAATTGCTTGCATCTCTTGGAAACAATCTTGTAGCATCACTGCAGTCCTTGCTAAACCTCAAGCACAAATGCACCAACAGTACATTTATACCCATGTTTTGCTCTCATCACTCTGGGGTGACATTTGGCCTGGAGTTCAAGAATGGATTGTCACAACTAATTGTTTATGTGCATCCTTTTAGCTACTTGTGCTACCAGACAGGGAATCTTATTGCCACTGGTAGCTGTGTTGAATAGGAAGATATAATTGCATTTGGAGGCAAGACAGCACTGGTGGGTGTGGATGGACATGGCATCACAAGAAGCAGTGTGTAGTTTTTATTAGCATAATAGAGAGTTATGATTCATGCTCTTCTGTAGGCTGTGGCAAGTTTTAGAAGGATTTGTGGGAGAGCAAAGGGACGTTAAGATGGGTCCAAGGAACACTTCGCTGTAGGAGGCTGAGGTTCCTTATGGAGAACTGTTTTTTCAGAATGAGATGTTGATCCCTTAGGCAGAACTCTAACATGACATGGAAGAAGGTATTGAAAAGATGCAGGTACCTGGGTTCTGAACATGAGATAAAGCCATGGAGTGAGCTGGTGAGCTTCTGTAACAGTTATAATCATTCTGGTCTGTGTCAGAAAAGGATCTGGATCTGTGCATGACACTGCAAATTGTCCTTTTGGAGATGTTCCTTTCTTTCCAGTGCTGTACTCAAAAGACATAAGCACAAAAGCAAACCAAATGTTTTAATAATTGTTTGGACTGATACAACATTGGGAGTCGATTCTCCTGTCTGTGCTGAATCTGATGTTTCTTCAGATCTGCCAATAGAAGGTATCAATTCTGATCTATCAGGTTGTCTTGTCAGACCAGAAAAGCACGGTTTGAGTCATAAAAGGCAGAATAGATTCCAAAAGAATCAAAATAATTGCCAAAAGAAGGCAATTAAGATAATCTGTGCTTTCTGAAGTTAAAGGTAAGCATGAAAGCCTGTGGAGCAAAATGCTCATTACGAGGAAATGAGAAAAGAAACAAAAATGCATCTGGATTTCCTATGATGTGAAACTGAAGCAGAAAATTACTGACGAGGCTAAAATAAGTATTTATGAGACAAGTAAAAAGAACATTTCTTTCAGCCTGAAGAATTCAGTCCTCTGGCTTAAAGAAATCCACTGCCCTCTGTCCAGAGTCGTGTCTGCAGGTGACATTGAGAACATTTTGTTTTCCCCGGTTTGCAAGCATTCAGTTTGCCAGATTCTTCTGTTCTGAGCATACTAAAGCAGCATTATTGAATATTTCCAGAAATAGTGCTAGCTTGAGGTATTGAAATGCCAAGAGCTATTATAAGAGAAATCAATCTGTTGGGCGGTATTTCCTGAAAGCGCCTGACTACTCCCTCACATCTTGTTACCAGACCCAACTCAGCACTAAGAGTCAAGAAGGAATGCCAAGAATGAGTATTTTTACTCAAAACCCCTTAACCATAGAAGTGCTTGGAACCTTAACCTTCCCCAAAGAAATGTCTCTGTCCTTTGTTATAGAGGAGAGTGCTTCTCTTTCACTGTAAGCAGACAGCATGGCAAGATGGGGTTTGGAGGGTGCTTTGAGTGTTCTTTTATTCTGCACTTTTTGATTCTCTTTATAATAACATTAGAGGCAAACCACATGAGTTAATAAATGGTAATCCCATAGACCTTAATAGAAGATGAAGGGTCAGTGAGTCTATTTTTCCTGTAATGCAGTAAAGAGGGTTTAGGTAAGTTCAAGTGATTGGATGTTCCAGTATTTCTTTCAGATGTCTTCATGCTTGTGGCTGTGTATTCAGGTTTTGCAATCAAGAACAGGTAAGTCTTTCAATAATATTTTTGTTTCCTTCAAAGTCTCTTATGTCTTGGGATATTTATGGAATTTTGCTTCTGTTTTGTCCATTACCTGCTCTAGCTGAAGTGTTTATGTTCTGTCAGTGAAGCTCACCTTTTGAGAGAGCTGGAAAAGGAACAACTTCAGCCTTTAGGTTTTAGTCCTGAGCTTGCTTCTGCAGTCTGAACTACCCAACATCAGATTGGTTTTCCAGAGCCCAACTCTGTTAGCTGACATAGAAATGCTGCAACGTGAAAGTGAGTGAAAGTGAGATAGAAATGGCAAATTGTTCATGTGTGTTACCCTTCTGATGCCCTAGTTCAGCTGGATATATGACATGGGTCCTGAATCTCCTCATGTTTGCTGTGCAAAGCTATTCAGTGCTGAAAAGGTTTGTCAGGAATTTCTTTCCATCAGAAAAAATATGGGGATAAATGCAGCACTGAGCTTCCAAAGTTCTCACTGTCATCTTAGGGTTAATCCTTGAACAGACTTCAACTTGTCACAACAGAAATCAAAGCAGAATCACTCCGCTATCCGAGTTTTGCGTTAAAATTGCTAAGCTCTGCCTCAACAAGGCAATGCCCTTGAAGCTGTCTGGGACGCTGCGCTCTGCCAGCAGCCCTCGTTTTGCTGCTGTCCTTTGCTCAGCCTGCGCAGACTGCAGCACCGTGGTGGGAGTGCGTCACACTGCAGTGCGCGGTCATCAGCTCTCAATGCAGACTTCGGAGGCTGCAGGGTGAGACTGCAAGGCTACACTGCAGAGATGCTGAGCTTTTGGAAAGCTGCAGCTCTATCTGGTTGAACAAAGTGCTCACCAGCAGGATTAAGCCTGTTCTGCTGTTCGTCAGCAGATCGTGTTCTTAGCAAGTATTTCTGTAAGAGCCACGGGGCTAGAAGGCAAATCAACCCTCTCTTTCCCTGTCAAGTGGGAGAAAAGGGGACTGGCTCTGGCTGGCTTCTTATATACATCAGGGTGCTGCCCCAGAGCAGTTTGCATGCCACATTGTTTGAAAAACCTATTCAGAAAGTCCCAAAATTTACCTTTTGTGGTACCCTATGGTAGTGGTGAAAGGGAGGAGAGACCAGCAGCAGCATAAAACAGTAGCTGACACAGAGAAAGAAATTCCTGCTCAGTAGGACTGCTTTATTTGAATGTGTTTTATTTGAATGACCTGGCTTTCATTGTGAAAATCCAACATGAGTCTGTAAATTTTTCTTGTATCTTTCTCAGGGCTAGGTAGGACTGGTGCAACAGGACCATGATGATCAATAGCTTGTTTGGCAGGATGAGGAGCATAATGTTGTCTTTCTCGGTTCATAAAATTCTCTCCTTTCCTTCCACACCCCCTTAACCATTACTGGTGGTGCTGATGGGTGAAAAATGGCATGTTCAAAATAACACCTTTAAACTAGTTGTTGATGAGAACTGCTTGAAGACAAGAATTCTCTCTGAAGATATTTGGACTGGAAGCAGATGAGGAGGGTGTTTTGGAGCAGACCACTGTTGTAGCACATTTTTTGCACACCTGCTAACTGCTCTTGTTAGGATGTCAAGGGATAGTGCTCTTGTAGCATCTTTATAGGGCCTTGCTCTCTTAAAGCCAGTTGTGTGCCAAGAAGAAATCACTGGAAGGTAGCTTTTTATAAGTTGAGGTAACCTGTTTTAGGATTAGCTTCAGATATTTATAATCTGTCCCTGTGCTCCTAATGAAGACAACACAAAATGTTTTGATATATTTTAACGGCTATATTTAAAAACAGATGGATCTCTATCTGTCCAAAAACAGCAGTGATGCTTCTGTTCTACTCTTCAATGAGCAAATTTACCATTCAGCCTTCTCCTATTGCAGTCCCCACATGAAATGTGGGGTGTCTAGACAAGGACTTCTATCACAGACATGTATATTCAGATGCAAATAAGTCCAATTATGTACTGCTGTGCCCCCTTATACATGAGTATGTATAATTATGTAAAGCAGAGCTCCACTTCAAATGATCATACAAAGAGTACTGCTATATGAATAAAAGGAATAAAACCCAGGATGGTGCATACATTTCTCACCAGAAGCAAGTTTCCCCTAAGAAAAAAGTCTGCAGCAGCCCCTGAAACCCACTGCTAAGGAGCAGAGGTTTGGGATTGCTGAAGATAGAAGCCACATATCTGAGAGGGGAGAATGATGTTATACATACCTTGCTTTTGTAAACCCTCTGATGTGAACAGTTCGTAGGGGAGGTCCTGTGGCTGAGTTAGACACAAGAAAGGCTGTTCACATGCTCTACTGGGTTTTTAGGGTTTTTTAGACTTTGTTTCAGGGTTAGATAGTAGCAGGAAACATATCCTAAAATGAGTATCATTCAAGAAATAGACAGGTCCCTTTTGTCTGGCACTATAAACAAATGACCACCTGCATCTTGGCTGGTTTCACCTGGAGTGAAACAAGAACCTTTTAGTACCCTGCTAAAAGGGTGGGAGACAAGATCTGGCTGCAGAGTGATGATTTCTCCTGTGAATTCTGCAGAAAGATACATTCTTCAGAAACCTATTTTTAACACACAGTCTTCTTTTCAAGATAGTAAGAACCAGTCTTGCACTTCTAACACAATGGACAGATCAAAATAAGATGTATGCACAGCTTCAGTCCTGCACATTTCTTACTCAATTATTGTTTACATAACACATTCAGAAGGGATTGTCTCTCTATTTGGCTGTTAAATCTTTAAAAAATATTTAATCTGTGATCCATCTGTTGCCAAGGAGAAAAAATAAATAGACTTTTACCTTGTTAGTGTGCTTGCTTTTGTATTACCTGTGTAATGGTAGGACATTTAGGACAGATGTTAAAAACAGAGCAAAGACTGTAAAACATAAAATGGAAAATGTAATTTTTTTTCCATTTAAAAAATAGCAGAGAATTAGATAAATAAAAGAAAGTAGAAGATCAGATTATGGTCAAATTCTGAAAATAATTATGTTTATGAGACATCTCAGTCATTATATCAAAGTAGAATCCTACCAACCTGCTTAAACATAACTGATCATTATTTTAGCACATTTTCAGGTACAAAACTGAAATGGCTGCACTCTTCCTTGTGCTGGTTTTCAGGCTTGGGGAATATTCAGAACAGCTGCAAAGACCAGTCCTTTGAGGGTGTGAGTTTAGGGTAAAGTTGTAATCGGAGGGTTCTGATGCAAGTTTCAGTGTTGGCTCTTTTGCAAAGAGATTTGTTTTCTTAAAGCAACAGGACACAAATAATTCACATAAGGCTGAGTGTCCTAAAAAACAAAAGAGGCTACCATTGATAGCAAGCATATTTGAATTCCTGTTTATTTTTTTGCATTGCCAGAAAAATCACAAAGTCCTTTTAGTGCATTCAAGAGAACCAGTCTATGCTAGAAATGCTGATTTTATGCTCTGATGAAAGGAAAGCTAGAGCACAGCAAATTAAGTATGTGATTGAAAGTACATAGTTTAACGGTCAATTAATAAAAGGGGAATATTTTAATTGAGATAGCTTTTATGAGGTGTTCTTTCCATTATACACTTCTAGGGAGTTCGTTATTGTACCTTTTGCTAGATAGAACTTTCTTCCAGTTATTTATATTTGTTTTCATTATTAGTTCCATTCTACGTCATAAAAAACCACCCTTGCTAGTAGTAAGTTTTATTTCTGATAAAAAAGTCACTTGGAAATATACCTTCTGTTCATGATGAAACTTTTATGGTAACAAACATTAAACTGTGTTTGCATAGAATATTCTAATCATAGAATCATCTGGAAGGGGCTTTTAAAGTTCATCTAGTACAACTCCTCTGCAGTGAACAAACATTTTCAATTAAATCAGGTTGCTCAGGGTCCTATCTGAGTTGACCTTGAATATTCCAGGATGGATATTTCAGCACCTCTCTGTTGCCATGCCTCAACACCCTGAAGATAAAATAACCTTCCTTGTATTTAGTTGGAATTTATCCTCCTTTATT